>NC_079226.1:32193558-32559808 GCF_029633865.1 Lampris incognitus
ACACACCCATCCTGAAGATGTTATCTAAACGTCACTTGTACTTGTTTAAGAGACTCATGGTATCTTGATTTGATCAGTGCATGTTCCTAAATGTGACTTGTTCTGAACACATAGGATGCGGCCCTGTTGAACGCAGATGATGAGAGTTCAAACTTTTGCAACTGAGTTTATATCAAATACTTGAATTGAGGCAAGAGTATGCACAAAAATCGTAATCAAGTAATTGGTTAGTTAGTTTGGTGGTGGTATTCCTCCTTCCCATGCAGCATGCATGGTAAACATTTCACTTAATTCAGTTTCCCATCATTCCCAGTTAGCACAGTAAGCTCCTTGCACGTTGAGTGATATGACTCCATCAACTCAGTTCCTTCAGGAAACGATGATGACTGTGATGCAGTTTAAGCTCGGCAAGCCCGCCTGTGGGCCATCAGGCCTGCATTAGAGCTAAAATACCGTCCACATTTGTCACAGACGAATGTTGTTAGAGTTGGTCTGTTATGTCTGGTGGGCCTTATCATAGGCTTCTTGTCTCTTTTGTTCAACAGCTGTTCTTGATTGCCTTACTGTGGAGCGCCATCTCTGTCTGTCCAGGGCCACTGTCTCACAGCTGGAGTCATCTATGCCGCTCTTGGTAGGCGGTTGTCTGGCATTCACGTTCATTCTGCCGCCATAGGACTCTGTAAACAAGCTCTCCTCGTAAGTGTTTTTCCCATCGAGCTCTCCTCACATCGCGCCTTGCATAGTAGTTAAGACAGTTGGTGTCGTGCCCCCGCCGAACAGTCTCTCTGGACCTCAGAACCCATTCCTAAGCGGTACACCGTAGTGCAAAGGGATCAGTAGACAAAGAGGTTGCCCTGCAGTGACAGCTTACTTGTCGAGTGATGCCATCCATTGACCAACAGAGTGGTTCCTCTGCATGCCATCTGATGTTTGTGCCATTGGTCTGATAGGGCTCATGATCCTGTTGGGCTATTCTGCCGCAAACACCATCAAGTGCCCTGCTGCCAGCACCTTCTTGGATTTGAATTCGGAGTCACCTTCCCCTAGCCTTTGCCTAAAGAGGCAAATCTACAAGGCAGTAGAAACAGATGCAAAGGCTGACCTGACTTGATTATTAATGTTCTTTAACCCACCTTGACTCATCATCAGGGCGTTTCCATATGCCAGTGGGCCATAATAATGAGTCTACAGGGGGTAACTCCTCCGGAGGTTTCTGTTAGGGACCTCACCCTTAGCCTTTGGCTCAAAAGCCTAATCAGCTCAGTTAGACACGTGTTGATTGGCTGAGATGGCAGCTCTAAAGGGGCACATGAAAATACTGAACCACTAACACTGTTATGCATAGACACCACCGCTGGCAAGTACAGCTGTGGATGTGTCTTATCACCCAGAGGTCAGCATGTTCCCTTACACACACCCCTCCATTGACTCGAAGCTCGTTTCATTGCACACAGAATTTCATTGTCTATAGTAATGTGAGCCTCTTTTGAAAAAAAAACAACAACAACAACACATCACTCACTGATTCCACTGATTAGAGATCATCCATTCATCCATCCATCCATTATCCAAGCCGCTTATCCCAATCGGGGTCGCAGGGATGCTGGAGCCTAACCCAGCCAGCAGTCATTGGGCGGCAGGAGGGGAGACACCCTGGACAGCATGGCCGATTCACCTGACCTACATGTCTTTGGGAGAAACTGGAGCACCCGGAGGAAACCCACGAAGAGAACATGCAATGTCCACACAGAGGACGACCCCAAGGTTGGACTACCCCGGGATTCGAACCCAGGGCCTTCTCGCTGTGAGGCGACTGCGCTAACCACTGCACCACCGTACCGCCCTGATTAGAGATCAATCGGTGTATAAAAAGACGTGCAAATTTTAGTAACAGGTCTTTCTTGGGATCATCAAACATCCGTCCACTCATGTGAGCAAAACATCGGTTATAGATTCAAAGAACTTTTTCTTCATCATAAAGACTCTATCCTCATGCAGCTTAGAGCTGGTGATACCAGATGAAACGTCTCCCTGCGGTGTATGCAATCAGTCTACAACCTAAGCAAATTTATCAGAATAAAAAGGGATGGATAAACTCTACTCAGCAAAGAAAAGGGCGCCTAGACTTGATGCATCTCCTCCTGCCTCCGATGAGTGACGCAGCCTCCACTTCTACTAAAAGGAATTGTTTATCCATTAAAACTATTTGCATGTCTGTATGCAGCAATTGCATACCTGTGTGTGCGTATTTGTGTGCGTGTGTGTGTGTGTGTGAGAGAGAGAGCGAGAGAGAGAGAGAGAGAGAGAGAGAGAGAGAGAGAGAGAGAGAGTGTCATTCATGGCCTGGGCGAATCATTCACTTGTAAACACAGCATTCCTCCACTCTTCTGGCACACCCTACAAACAGACAAACAACAATGTAGACTAAATGACTAAAGCACTGAATTGCCTCCTTTTGTTCTTTTTCCTCTTTCTCTTCTCTCCAAGCTCTTTCTCTTTCTAAGACAGACTCCTTTGGTGGTGAGACCTGTTAATCTTGAGCAAACGTCATTAGCTGTTTGCTCATATCGCCCACAGAAAGTATGCCACAGCCTCTTTTGTCTCGCTATCAGTTGTTTAAAAAGGCTTGTCCTGTAATGGCGTGGCTGGCCAGCGCAACGGGCTTTGAAGTGCCGCCTCGCTTGCAGAATTCACCGTTGATTGGCCACCGAAACAAAAAAAACTTGGGGCTCGAACAACAAAATATGAGACGTCATGTGCGGCAACAAAGGGAAAACTCCTGTGCACGTGACTGCAATGTGAAGAAAATGATCCTACGCTATTCTTCCTCCACGGCACCTGGGGTACCTGGTCCCACAAACGCATCCAAGCAATAGTCCAGTCTTATCGCAGTTGGCTTACAATGGCATTCACTTAGTGCCAGGCTGCTTTCAGGGGGGAAACCGTGCAAGTCCATTATGGAGGATTTGGCAGTGGGGTGGGACGAGGGTGACTAATAGCAAAGGTGCATTAGGGAAGGGAGACGTGTAACGGTCTGAGGGCTGAGTCAACATCAGAGGCCGTGGGCTGACCTCACCGAGGATTACACAGTCTGATTTAGGAGCACCTCTCCAGCTCCTCTCAGCGTCCTCATACAGTACTTTCAATGCTACACGCTGCAGGAAAACACAGACATGCATGGGTTTATAGGGTTTTTTTTCCATTTCCATCTCTCTCTCTCTCTCTCTCTCTCTCTCTCTCTCTCTCTCTCTCTCTCTCTCTCTCTCTCTCTCTCACACACACACACACACACACACACACACACATACACACACACACACACCTACATATGTGCATGCACATACATGCGCATATCCATATCAAGGGGTTGCTTTCTTCTTTTCTGTTTTTACTCTTAACCATGCCCCATCTTCCATTAAAGGCTTCAGAGGAATAAGGTCATATCAGGGTTGTAACTTGAGAGAGAGAGAGAGAGAGAGAGAGAGAGAGAGAGAGAGAGAGAGAGAGAGAGAGAGAGAGAGAGAGAGAGAGAGAGAGAGAGAGAGAGAGAAAGAGAGAGAGAGCTAGAGAGAGAGAGAGCTAGAGCCCCTGCAGAGCTAAATAAATACAGCCTAATGGCCTCTGATTAATTCTACACTGCTCACATCGGGGCAGTAAAAAAGAGATGTAATGACCCGCATGCCCCCCCACTCTTTTATTTTATTCTCCGCCACTCATTTTCCCGTCTGTGTCTTTCTCGATTTCACCGTCATTTGTGCCGCTTTTGATTGTGAATTAAAAGGAATTGCAAATGGCGTGCTGTTGGTTGGCCTCCTGATTGCCATATTTGATTAAGAAACGTCAGTGGGAATGTCTCGTTCTTTAGCGTCCCCGCTCGCGGCAGCGTTCCCGCGCTCAGGAGCAACACAATGGCCTCGTGCCTCTCAGACGGTCCGCCGCGAAAGGCGACCCTGTGCTAATCAAACGCATTCTTCCATCTGTGATCCAATACACCACATCTTGTATCCCTCCTTTATCTTTTCTTTTCTTTTCTTTTCTTTTTGCCTTTTCCAGAGCGGACGGGGTTTTTGTATCAGCTGTGAGACGTGGCAACAAGTGAAAATCACAGACAATTAAAAAGCATTGAGACGGACATGTAGAGGATGAAACGAAAACTGCGGCGAGCTCTGGAAATGTAGTCTACCATCTTGTCTGCGGCAAAAAAAAATCAAGGGCTCAGTAAGCCTAATGGTTATCCTCGCAAATACTGTGGAGATGTCTGCTCATAGCTTGCTTCATGTGGGAGAAAGGCTGATTATTTGGCTCGCTATCCCCCCCCCCCACCGCCACCCCCACCCATTTTTCTCTCTCCAATTGTTACCTCACTCTTCCCGGTCGCTGCTCCACCCCCTCTGCCGAACCAGGGAGGACTGCGGACTACCACATGCCTCCTCCGATACATGTGGAGTCGCCAGCCGCTTCTTCTCACCTGACAGTGAGGAGTGTCGCCAGGGGGACGTAGCGCGTGGGAAGATCACGCTATCCCCCCCCCCCTCCCCCCGAACAGGCGCCCCGAAACAACCAGAGGAGGCGCTAGTGCTGCGACCAGGACACATACCCACATCCGGCTTTCCACCCGCAGACACGGCCAGTTGTGTCTGTAAGGATGCCTGACCAAGCCGGAGGTAACACGGGGATTCGAACCGCCGATCCCCGTGTTGGTATTGGCTAGATATTTTGACTCACTGTCACTGACGAGATGTTTTTTTTTTAATGTAAGTCTCTTGTTAACATAAAGTCTGTGCTACTGCTTACCATCAAGTTTAGGACCAAGTGATTTCCTATACTGTTGATTTGACCTTTTCACATATTTGTTTACGCACATAAAAAGACCGCTACTCATTTACATTGGGGCGTTATTGGAGGTCATCAGAACGTAGCACCATACATCTTTGGTATGATTTGGCGCCTTGCTGTAGGTCTAGTAAAGGACGGTTTAGATTTATTGCTATACGGTGTGGTATGATTTACTCACTAACGATGTTATTAATGGCTTGAAATGTTTTAATTAGCTGTCCCTGTTTGCTGCTCTTCTTTTTTGTGCTTTTTCAGTGGGACCAGCAACCAGATCTCTGTCCATAGGAATCGCTGACCAAGGTAATATCCGTTCATCAGTAACACTAATAGTCCCTTATGGTAATAAATCCCTTTAAGGCAGTGTATATGCAATACCAGCCACCCTCCTGTTGGTGGCTCGCAGCTGAATTTCCCCCTTTTAGTGCAGGGGATCAAATCAACAAAGCTTTTGGTTACCGATTAGTCTTTTCACCCCTAGGCCCACTTGCTAACCTTAAAACCAGAATCAGAATATACTCTGTTTGTCAAGTATGTTCTTACATACCAGTAATGTGATTACTTGGTGGGTTACTTTACGTAACAACCCAGTCTCACTGAAAATGTTGATATACAACTCGTTTACACTTCCTTAAATGTGTTGATTGGTGGCATGGTGCCCCAGTGGTTAGCGCTGTCACCTCACAGCAAGAAGGTCCAGGGTTCGAACCCCGGGGTTGTCCAACCTTGGGGGTCATCCCAGGTTGTCCTCTGTGTGGTGTTTGCATGTTCTCCTCGTGTCTGTGGTGGGTTTTCTACGGGTGCTCCCGTTTCCCCCACCATCAAAAGAAACATGCATGTTAGAGTTAGTACTCCTGTCTGTGCCCCTGAGCAAGGCAATGGGGAAAGAACTGGAGTTGGTCCCCAGGCGCAGCATGAAGGCTGCAGCCCACTGCTCCTAGCTACACAGATCACAGCTAGTTAATTTGCAGTGACTGAATTTCCCCAAGGGGATTAATAGAGGAAATGATCAATTAATTGATTGCCAAAGCTCTGTCACATACATAGGATTCATGTTGCATAGTCTTGCAGCCAGGACCACATGACTGACCTTGTGAGACGACATGTCAACGTATCAAACCATGTTCTCCCACATGCATATGATGCATATGAACCTAACATTGAACGAGGACAGAGTTTACGACATCTGCTCCGATCATCTGCTTGAATGCTAATACATTAGAGGTGATAAAGTTTAGATGTGAGGTTAAACATGGTTATCTTTAGTCATCTTGTTAAAAATGGTTAGGTTTAGGTACGGGCTTGGTGAGGTTCAGGTCAGGGTAACAATCTGGGAGGCCGGTTACTAAGTATTATAACCCACGTTGAGTGTAATTCAGGGTTAAAAGTAGATCTGAGAGGATGTTCTCAATTACGCCTTCATTCATCATCCAGTGGTTCGAAGTAGCGACAATAAATGGACACAGGATAGTTGCTAAACACCAGAAACCTATGGGCGTAGATCATCACAAATCTGAAATAGCAGAAATGGTGCATCATGAGCTTCACAAAGCTGGAACTTGTGGCCTTGGATGTAATCGGAAACCGCTTACATCGGAGGCCACTGCACAAAAATTCATAACCTGGTTTTAGCAGCTCAAAACCTGGACCCTTGAGCAATAGGAAAAAAAACTATATGGTAATATGGTCTGATGGGAGGTGTTCCACTCTTATTTCTAGATTTGGTCAGGTTTACATTTATAGAGAGCTGAAGGACGCCTTCAACCCAAAACGTCTTCGCCCACTGCTGAGCATGGCAGTGGATCCATAATGCTCTGGGCAGCCTTCTTATTGGGTTACTCTGCATGGTTGTGGGAAAGCGAAGGAATATGAGGCCATTTTACAGGACCAGGTGCTCCTTGTGATGCAAACATTTTCCCCTCATGACGTTCCCATATTCCAAGAAGACGATGCCCCTATACACACTGCTAATAAACTCAAGGATAGTTTCATGAGCATCAGGGTGGAGTCAAACGCCTTCCATGGCCCCCTCCACCACCAGATCTTAAAACATCATTAAACTTTTATGGGAGGTTATGGAGCGCAGAGCACAAAGTAGGTCTCCACCTCCTTCATCTCCCAAAGAACTGGAGCCTTCGTCTTGAAAACTGGTCCAGTACCTGACAACACATAGTTCAGGACTTGTAAGACAAGAGGGTTTGAGGCTGTTTAAGGCAAAGGGTGGCCCTTCTCCTTATTAGACGGTGGATATTGTTAAAGCTGCTACGAGGAGTTTTTAATGGATTATTTATCAGTCTTAATTCAATTTTGATTCCTCTATACCGTGAGAACAGGATAAGTGGTTCGGATAATGGATGGGTGGATATGACCAATATAAGCAAATGAGACCATCAGCGAGAAGATCAGATATTGCTCTATAAGGACTGCAAATTCTTCTCTCCAGGTTGGATTCTTTGCAAAATCTGACAAAACGATTTATGCCGCACCGACGGGATACCCCCCACTCCCCAATTGCATGCGGGCCAATTACCCCACTCTCCCGAGCCGTGCTGGTCGCTGCTCCACCCCCTCTGCCGATCCGGGAAGGGCTGCAGACTACCACATGCCTCCCCCAATACATGTGGAGTCGCCAGCCGCTTTTTTTCACCTGACAGTGAGGAGTTTCACCACGGGGACGTAGCGCGTGGAAGGATCACGCTATTCCCCCCCCAGTTCCCCCTCCCCCCCGAACAGGCGCCCCGACCGATCAGAGGAGGCGCTAGTGCAGCGACCAGGACACATACCCACATCCGGCTTCCCACCCGCAGACACGGCCAATTGTGTTTGTAGGGACACCCGACCAAGCTGGAGGCGACACGGGGATTCGAATTGGTGATCCCATAGGCAACGAAACAGACCACCACGCCACCTGGACGCCCCTACCGACCGCATACTTAACCACAATTAGAGATACATTACCAAATCGCTGTATATCTTGCAAACACCCGTTTTTCCAAAATACCACTACATCTCTCACTCTGCTCCTCAAAACAAATGCACGAGCTACAAGAGGGTGAATGGAGATCTGTGCAAACAATGAAGTCGTTCCTCTGCAACACACTACCGCTGCTGTCCACAAGGGCTGCACAAAATCAACTAAAATACAAAACCCCTTGCAGCACCTTTAACGCAATTGATTGATTCGTTATAATGGAGGTTCGTTATTGTCCTGCTGGGAGAAGGGGCGCCGCTGCGTACGCATCAGCCCAGCACCGCCGTTCACCCGACCGGCACGCCTTCCGACTATTGGAAGAGACCCGAAGTACCCAGAGGAAAGCTACATGAACCCAGGGAGAAGAGGAAAACTGCACAGTAGGGCTTAGATCAAGCCCAGCACCACCTTGCTGTGAGGCAAATGTGCTCACCCTTAAGTCGCCGCACCAACTCATGTTCATAACCACTCACAGCTAACAACCGTCAGATAAAAGAAATTATAATAAAGGGTCCTTCCATTCATTTGATGTAGAAATAACCACCTTCCTCTCTAAGCCTTGGGCTGGAGTGTTGTTGATTCATAGCTGAGATTCAGCTAACCCTCTTCACCCCTCTCCATGTTCAGGTGTGTTGACTTCTGATGATTTCGCCCCTGTGACCCCCCCCCCGCCCCCCACTCCCAACAGCCTCTCAGGGCCAGCACAACAGTATCACTTCAGAAGCACATCGGTACCACGGGTCACGTGCTTCACGGGAGCACATGACCCGTGGTCTTTAACTGCAATCACAAAACAGCCCTTTCTCTCGTTCTGCACAGACCCGGTCCGAGACCCCTCTGACTGCATGAATGTGCGCTCGTGCGTGTTTGTGTGTTTCTATATGTGATGTGTGCGCCTGCATATATATATATATATATAGGTGCACAAGTCCACACTTGTGTGTTAGTGTGTATATATGTGTACAGATGTACATGTATATACTGTGTGCGCGCGCGTGCGCGCGCGTGATAATGGGCTGTGTCCATCAGCACACAGAACACGAGCCCTCTGTATAAGGCAGAAGACACACTTAATGCCTGTCACAGGGTCAGATCAAGTGTGTACAAAGGAGAATCGATTCTTTTGAAAAACAGAATCCGACCAAGGACAGTTTTCCCATTTGCCGAGGAGTAAGAATGGGAGAGAGGTGTATAGAAAAAAACAGGGGAGCGGGAGAAAGGGGAGACCGAAATGGTGTAGGTGCCTGGAGGAGAGAAATGTGTTGATCTTTTGAGAAGAAAAGCTCGACATTCACAGGCTGCCAAATGGAAAGGTGGGCTTCAGGGCCAAGGCTGTGAGCAGGCGAGGTTCCTCTCCCCCTCCTGGTGCTTTTGTTATCCTCTCATCAATCCTTCCAACAGGAGAGGAGATGAGAGCGTGTGTGCGTGTGTCGGGGGTGGTATAGATGAGGGGAGAGGTGAGTGGAGGTGAGGATAAGGATGGGGCTGATAGCTTCGGTGTACCTCCAGTAAAAAGAAATGCCCCCCTCCCCCCACCAGCAGGGTAGAAATCCAAACTACCGTGTGCCGGAGTTGAACAGAGGACCAGGGGAGGAGGTGAGAGTGAGGCTGCCAGGAAAAGAGAAGGGTGATGATGAGGCGGACGAAGAAAGGGTTCTGTCTGCATCGGGCTCTTCCCCCCCCCCTCTCTCTCTTAGACACACACACACACACACACACACACACACACACACACACACACACACACACACACACACACACACACACACACACACACACACACACACACACTCTTTATTTTTTTCTGTTTTCCTTTTTGACGGTGGCCCCTTTTGCATTATATTCTTGACTCCCCTCCAGGAGAGCTTAATGAAGCCCTCCAAGCAGGGCAGTCTTGAGGAGGTGGGCGGCGGGGGAGGGCACATTGGGAGGAAACATCCCCACCCCAGAGAGAGGGGAGCCGGTAAATAGTGACCCCCTTTCTAGAGGACAAAATTTTAAAAAGAGCAGGGTGGGGGCTGGGGAGAGTGGGGTGGGGGGTGGGGAGGCTCTCTTTCTCAAGACTCTTCATGCACCCATCTTCCTCTCACTCTTCCCCCTCACCTCGTCAACCCCTCTCTTCTTCTCGCTCCCACCTCTCCACCTACACCTCCTCCTCGGGAACGTCTCCCGTGATTGTTTCACGCACAGCTATTTCCATTAAGTCGAGTGCGCCCAAAGAGCTAATACCTGATTTGAGTTGCACGTGTGGATTCAACAGCAACAATCTGACTTCAAGTCTCATCGCTGGGGGAGAGAAGGGAAGGGGGAGAGAAGGGAAGGGGAGGGACTACCCCCACCCCGCTTCTCCCCAACTGAATTTGGCCAATTACCCCACTCTTCCGAGCCGTCCCGGTCGCTGCTCCACCCCCTCTGCCGATCCGGGGAGGGCTGCGGACTACCACACGCCTCCTCCGATACATGTGGAGTCACCAGCCGCTTCTTTTCACCTGACAGTGAGGAGTTTCACCAGGGGGACGTAGCGCGTGAGAGAATCACACTATTCCCCCCAGTTCCCCCTCCCCCATGAACAGGCGCCTCGACCGGCCAGAGGAGGCGCTAGTGCAGCCACCAGGACACATACCCACATCCGGCTTCCCACCCGCAGACACAGCTAATTACGTCTGTAGGGACGCCCGACCAAGCCGGAGGTTGCACGGGGATTCGAACTGCCGATCCCCGTGTTGGTAGGCAACGGAATAGACCGCCACGCCACCCGAACGCCTCTCTTTCTTTTCCTTATCCGATGCGAGGGTCTAAGGACAGGATGCTGTGTTGCTGTAAAGCCCCTTGAGGCAAGTTTGTGATTTGTGATATTGGGCAGTACAAATAAAACTGACTTGACTCTGAAGGAACTACGCCGAGTAGCCGGTCAGTCGTACACACACAAGCACTGACATTCAGCACTTGTTATTTGATCATCCCTCATTACAGTGGGGCAGGACGGTGGGAGTCAACCCGGCGCTGTTTGAAACCAAGTTATCCTCAGGCACCCCGACAGAGTCCATAGGAGGATGGTGAGCTGAGCAGCATCCGTGGATCTGCCAACTGTCCCCAACACAAACGAACGCATCCCCCCCCCGTCTAATCCCCAACCCCCTCCATTCCTCCAAGAATGCCAGCGTACCCCAAAACCAAATCGGGGGGTACAGTAAGGTCTCTAATCAGGGCAATCAGGGCTGTTTTCGGAGGTGCACAGCACCGCAGCAGCGTCGGCTCTTCTTCGTCTACGCTTTAATTACTTGCTTTTGCATTCTGATGGAGGGGGGGGCGGGCGACGGGGGGGGGTTGTGCCTTATCACCTATCTTCCAGGATAAAGCACTACCCAATTACTTTGTTTGGATGCTAATGATTGCATTTCATTAGCGGCCGCTCTTAGCACTCCTCGCCCGGTAAATGGCTGAATGTGTCATAATTTCAATTATTGGGATTATGAAAATGGCTTTTTAAGAAGACGACACGGGTATCACCTGATTTCCACTGTGACATAATGCCGTTTTAATTTCTTTAATAGTTTTAATTGTTAGTAGCCCTGCGGCGCATTAATCATTTAATTGTATTGTCTTTTTCTGCAGCAAACACCTACCCCCCTCACCCCCCCCCGCGCGCATGCCCCCACTCCTTTTCCCGGCTTTGGAGATACAAATACCAATCAGCACCGTCGTATGGAGGTGGAGAGATGAGACACCGCCAACACAACAGCAATTTGGAGCCGTATTTAAAGTTCTGCATTTCTTTCTTTCTTTCTATCTGTCTGTCTGTCTGTCTGTCTGTCTGTCTGTCTGTCTGTCTGTCTGTCTGTCTGTCTGTCCGTCCAGCCATCTATCTATCTATCTATCTATCTATCTATCTATCTATCTATCTATCTATCTATCTATCTATCTATCTATCTATCTATCTATCTATCTATCTATCTATCTATCTATCTATCTATCTCTCTCTCTCTCTCACACACACATCCACACCCACACACACACAGACCCACTCGCTCTATGTGAGTGCATGTATGCGTGTATGGGTGTATTTAAATGCGCTGAAGTGTCGCCTTCATTCAAGTGCATTGGTTTTAAAGGGACAATTCACACATTTAATGCAACCCATTCACCACTGCAAAGTTTTCGCTGTGTGACATACTAGATGAGCAAGGCAAAATGTGTGGGCTTGCATGCGTTTATGGAGAAAGGCCGCAAAAAGCATATAATTATATTAATAATATTAACAATAAAAGTACATGACGGTGTACAAAGCTCACGGCGCCTCTTCAGAAGCAAAGCGGCACAGAGTAGAAAAGCTAAAGCTAAAGAGTTCGTCATGATTACCATGACAATTTACTGTGCGCTCGTTTAATGCAGGCCAAAGTGAGTACGTCTGTTGTGGGCCTGACTGAACCAGACCCCCCTCCCGCAGCAGCAAAGCCACCCGCTCTGACTGACGGTCTGGAGAAGCTCTCCGTCCTCTCCTCCATCTCTCCTCAAGAGATGGGGAGGTCAAGTGTACCCCCTCAAACAAACACTCTCAAATGCCCATGCAGAACACCTTGCCAAGCCTTTCAGCCACAGCCATTTTTCTTGAAGTCGTGTCAGCAAGGGAGCCAAGGCGTCTCTGGGGTTTGAACCCCTGGGGGCCAAGCAACGACATAAGGAAATACATTTTGTGTTAAGGGGATCAGCTAGAGTACTCATCTATACTATATTTTTTAAGATAAAGTCCTGCATTTTTCCTTTTGGTTACGCACATTGTGAAAGACTACATGGACATTTGTTTAGAGTTTGACTTGGCCCTTTCATGCTCTGAAACTTATGTGGGGTATTCATGAGGTGCGCCTATAGTGCAGAATCAATGTGTGTGTTATTTTAAATATTGAAACAGTTCAAGACAGGGGAAAACATTTACAATGTCTCATTCTCCCTCTAGCTGGTGCTGGGGGCTAAAGACTTGCTGTGAGTCCACACAAGACACACTACATAGCCAAAAGTATGTGGACACCCGAACATCACGCCCATATGTGCTTGTTGAACATCCCATTCCAAAACCATGGGAATTAATATGGAGTTGGATCCCCTTTGCTGCTATAACAGCCTCATCTCTTCTGGGAAAGAAGGCTTTCCACTAGATTTTGGAACACGGCTGTGGGGATTCGCTCCCATTCAGCTGCAAGAGCATTAGTGAGGTCAGGCACTGATGTTAGGGGAGAAGGCCTGGCTCGCAGCCGGCATTCCAGTTCATCCCAAAGGTGTTGGATGGGGTTGAGGTCAGGACTCTGTGCAGGCCAGTCAAGTTCTTCCACACCAAACTCGGCAAACCATGTCTTTATGGACCTTGCTGGGTGCATGGGGGCAATTGTAATGCTGAAACAGAAAAGGGCCTTCTCTAAACAATAAAGTTGGAAGCACACACTTCTCTAGAACATCGCTGGAGCTAAGGGGCCTAGCCCAAACCATGAAAAGCAGCCCAGACTATTATTACTCCTCCACCAAACTTTACACTTGGCACAATGCATTAGGGCAGGTAGCATTCTCCTAGCATCCGCCAAACCCAGACTGGCCCGTCAGACTGACAGATAGTGAAGTGTGATTCATCACTCTGGAGAACATGCTTCCAGTGCTCCAGAGTCAAGTGGTGGTGTGCTTTACATCACTCCAGCCGACACTTGGCATTGCACACGGTGATCTTAGGTTTGTGTACGGCTGCTCGGCCATGGAAACCCATTTTATGAAACTGCTGACTAACAGTCACACAGTCTGCACAAGGCTGATGTTGCTTCCAGAGAGTTTTTAACTTGGTAGTGAGTGTTGCAACTAAGGACAGATGATTTTTATGAGCTACACGCTTCAGCATGCGGCGGTCCCATCATATGGTCTTGTGTGTCCTACCACTTCACGACTGAGCTGTTGTTGCTCCGAGACGTTTCCACTTCACAATAACAGACTTACAGGTGACCGGGGCAGATCTCAGATCTTAATGGACAGGTAGTCCTATGGTGTCCTATGACAGAGCCACGTTGAAAGTCGCTGAGCTCTTCAGTACGACCCATCCTACTGCCAGTGTGTGTATATAGAGGCTGCATGGCTTGATTTTAGACCCCGTAAGCAACAGACGTGGCTGAAATAGCCAAATCCACTCATTAGAAGGGGTGTCTACATACTTTTGTCCATGAGGTGTATTTTCAAAACAAATAGCCTAAAACCCATGGTGGAAAATTTACATACTGAACAACATTGCCCAGTTATTTTTTTCAACTAAGAAAGTGAGGCAGAATTTTGTATGATTGTAAAATCAATTGTGAATTCAAGGTCCCACAGCATTTGGATCAGTTTGAGGTTTACCATATGATTGTGTTGCTGTAAAACTAGACATCTTGGGTAGAGTGGCGGTCTATTAAGTTGCCTACCAACACGGGGATCGCCGGTTCGAATCCCCGTGTTACCTCCAGCTTGGTCGGGAGTCCCTACAGACCCAATTGGCTGTGTCTGCAGGTGGGAAGCCGGATGTGGGTATGTGTCCTGGTAACTGCACTAGCGCCTCCTCTGGTCGATCGGGGCGCCTGTTTGGGGGGGGGGACTGGGGGGAATAGCGTGATGCTCCCACACGCTACGTCCCCCTGGTGAAACTCCTCACTATCAGGTGAAAAGACGCGGCTGGCGACTCCACGTGTATCTGAGGAGGCATGTGGTAGTCTGCAGCCCTCCCCGGCCGGCAGAGGGGGGTGGAGCAGTGACCGGCACGGCTTGGAAGAGTGGGGTAATTGGCTGAATACAATTGGGGAGAAAAAGCGGGGAAAATAAATAAATAAATAAATAAATAAATAAATAAAAATCGACATCTGGAGTTTACCTCTCGGTCATTGTCTCTTGTTTAATCTGATGGAGTCGAGACTTTAGTAAAGCCGATGGCTGAGGATGTCTACGACAAAGGTTATAACAATGACAGCAGCGGGTATGTGATACAGTCACAGAATATACATAATATTATATATAATATTATGCTATACTATAGGCCTATATTATAACACTGAGAGCCGAGGGTATGGCACAGACGCAGAATGGTGTCTAGGGGGAGGGGGAGGCACATACCAGAAGGAACTTGAGCGAGAGATAGACAGCATGCAACAGAATAAAAGGATGAGACTGCTGAGGGGAAAGATTGGAAAGAACAAATGCCCTTGGTGAGCTTGAATTGTATGATTCTGTAGAAGGGCCATGCACCATTTCATCTGAATCCTTCTTTTCAGCTGACATTATTCATTCATTTGCAGAGGAGCCAGATCGTGACAATTTGATAACTTGTTAACACCATCTCTGGGGCGAAAGGTCGAGAGGTTTCTCAACATGCAGTGAATAAAGGCGGAGATACTGTTTTTGTATGACTGTAAAGACGGGAAGGAGAACAAGACCAAGGGTGAGTGGTGCTCTCACACAGCTTCCACAGTGACATTGAATGCCGGGCCCATCGCCAGCTCCTACACAATTGTGCCACCTTCTGGAATAGAAGAGAAAATGACCTCAAGCACAGGCGCTGTAACAGAAAAACACAGACTTGGTTTAGTTAAAAAATAAATAAATAAATTTTGTTTGGTTGACTAAAGGTCATCAGGTCATTTAGAGTAAAGGTCATAGAGGTTATTTGGTTATTAGTCCTTTGTTTGCCTGTTTGTTTGTTTTGCTAGACGTAGGTGTAGTGCCAGCGTGAATCTTAATTATTCATTAATTATTCATTTTTTTTGTCATCAGCGCCCATCTCAAATAGCTGTCTCAAACAGTTTGCGTGTGACCTTACCAGGATCATTCTTCTGTCTGCGTTTGCCATGGCGGATTCGTTCTGCCGCGGATGGGGAGCCAGACTTCCGCTATGTTTTACACAGGCTTTGATCAGAGGAGCGCCGTGATGGTGTGTGTGTGTGCGCTCGGGCACACTCTGGTGTATATGGATGCATTTGCTTATGCATGTGCCCAGGGTTGCGGGGGCCAGGGAATGAAGAGGAGATTGGGGAGTGATTCAATCGCTGCACAAATGGGTTTGGCTAATAGAGGGAGCCTCTGATCCTGACTGATGCACAGCTGGAGCTCCCCTAATTGGAGAGGGTGAAGAGCGGAAGAGAGAGGGGAGAGGAAAGGAAAGAGAGAGAGAGAGAGAGAGAGAGAGAGAGAGAGAGAGAGAGAGAGAGAGAGAGAGAGAGAGAGAGAGAGAGAGAGAGAGAGAGAGAGAGAGAGAGAATGAGAACACAGCATGAGAGAGAGAACAGATCGAGTGACGGAGAGAGGGAACAGAGAGAACAGAGAGCATGAGAGAGAGAACAGAGTGAGAGAGCGAGAGAACAGATAGAGTGAGAGAGAGAACAGAGAGAGAGCAAGAGAGAACAGAGAGCGAGAGAACAGAAAGCATTAGAGAGAGAAAAGATAGAGTGTGAGAGAGAGAGAACAGATAGAGTGAGAGAGAACAGAGAGACAGAACAGAGAGCAAGAGAGAAAGAACAGAGCGAGACAGAACAGAGCATTAAAGAGAGAGCAGATAGAGCGAGAGAGAGAGAGAACAGAGAGCATGAGAGAGAGAACAGATAGAGAAAGAGAGAACAGATAGAGAGAGAGAGAGAGAAAGAGAACAGATAGAGAGAGAGAAAGAGAGAACAGATAGAGTGAGTGAGCGGGAGAGAGAGAACAGGTAGAGTATGTCCTCTGAGAAATTGTAGTATGCATCTGTGCTGTAACACTATTTCTTGCTTGCATACAGCGTTGAAGCAGGCCCGTGGCTGAATGCTAACACTGCAGATGGGGGGAATACAGACTAAGAGAGGAGAGGAACGCTGTGGCTCGTGACAAGTTCAGTGAAGAGGCCAGTTCATATTTTCAACATAACTCAGTAATGCACCTTTTTTCCCCCCGCAGCAGTTCTCTCTGTAATTTAAACATCTGATTCCTGTTGCCATAGGAGCAAAAATTGGTCCATTCTCAAGCCCACTTCACTTCACCAAGGACCATTACAGAAATAATTCATCCTGATTAGTAAAAACAGGGGCTTTAGAACCATTTAGCGGCGCCGAGTATTCATTCGCCACTCCGGCAGTGAATTGTGGCGTTTCTGGGGGGAGATCGAGCCGTGCGATTCAGTGTTATTGATGACCTCCATCGTGATTTGATTACCTTTGAGACGGTTCAGAGGAATAAATACCTATAGGCTACCGACGATTTGCTCAGGCGGGTGTGAGAATGTACATCTATCTGAAATGAACTCAGGACTGAAAGAGAAGTTGTATAAAACATCTCGAGAGACTATTTTTCATTGCCATGAAACCCCCCTGCATAACCTTCATCTTGAAAATCTCCTCATCGCTTGCCTTATCCAAGAGGCATAAAAGAGTCTGGTGGCACACTTTGGAAGCACAAAGGGGGAAAAAAACTCCATGAAATTCACAAATGTGCAGATTTTCAAGCCAGAAATAACAGACAGAAATGAAAGACACATTTGAAGATTCTTACAGGTACTGTCAGTGTTAGTGTATTGTTCCCTCCCTCTTGTTCTGCAAGATGGTATGTGTGCGTGTCTGCAAGGGAGCGAGCGAGAAAGAGAAAGAAAGCACAGGAGACAGAAGGTCAGAGACTCTTACGCATGGGAGAGACGATGCAATGGAACGAGAAAGAGAGGGCGAGATGGAAAGAAGGTAGAAGAGAGAGAACAGAGACAGAACAGAGAGAAAGAGAGACAGAACAGAGAGCAGAGAGAACAGAGAGAATAGAGAGAAAGAGAGAGTGAACAGAGAGAGAGAGAACAAAGAGAGAGAACAGAGAGAGAAAGAGAGAGAACACAGAGAGAGAGAACAGAGAGAAAGAGAGAGCGTGAGAGCGAACAGAACGTGAACAGAGAGAAAGAGAGAGAGTGAGAGAGAACAGAGAGAGAACAGAGAAAAAGAGATGCAGATGATGAAATGATAAGACATGGGACATGGATGAGCTACTGATAGATGTCAACTCATGGTCTTGTTTTGCCTGTTTGGTGTAATAATCAGGGATGAGCAACGAGGGTGCTGCCATTCACATTATGTGGGATGGAGGGGGAGAGAGCAAGAGAGAGAGAGGGGGGGAGACTGTCTGCAGGGCTAGGGAACATGTGTATGAGTGAAGGTGCTCTTGTGTGTGTATTCACCGAGCAGGGGGTCTTCCCTCCTCTCCACAGACACAAAGGGCTTCTCAGCATGTACACAGCAGGGGGGCTCTCGGGAAAGGCATCCGCTTCCCAGGCAAAGGGCAGAGGAGAAACCTATAGAGGAGGAAGCCCCGGGGTCTGTGGGAGGGGAGACACAACCTCGACCTGATCCGTCTTACCCTGCCCTCCATTTGTGGAGAAGGGCGACACGGGGGATGCATGTCGCCGACACAGGGAAAGCTGCCAACTGCTCTTATTTATCATGTCACCGATGCACTGACACCTCCCCCAGAGACCCCACATACGCTCCCATCGGGCCAGGGACCCCCCTATGCATCCCCAGGACCTGCAAATGGGATTTGGTTTTGATTTTCCGGTAGGGTCTACACTGGTGCTTGGGGCGATAACAGTGGTAAGAAGGAAACCCTTCAACTCAGTCGTCATTATTATCGTCTAATTGGGATCATTATTAGCAAGTGACATTGTCTTGACATCACACTGTCCTTTCAATTTGTTTGTGACCCCTTGGCAACCCCTGGATGACGCCCACCAGGTGCCCGGAACCCCCTTTGAAAACCTCCACCTAAAGGTATGACAAGTGCATACGTCTTTAGCGTGGTCGACCCCGGAAAGGTGCTGACGCCCTAACCCTGCGTTAGCATTAAAACCTCCGCCAATTCAACCATACAGCACAGGACCACGCTGTGCCATGACCACCAGATAGATGGGCTTTTGCAGGTGCACGCACATGCACACACACACACACACACACAAACACACACACAGAGGAAGGCCGGCGGATCCTCCCACCGTGTTTTCATTGTGCCAGCCATTGTAACAGTTTTGTCTGAGCCATATGGACTGGTTTAGCGAGCTAGACCCCCGGCAGCTGAGGCTTTGTCCCCGTGTCACAAAGGTCGCTGGGATTGTGTTCCCCGCTAATTCCCTCTTTCAGGGACTGCAGATCAGAGTCTATAATGATCCGGGCGGCCCAGAGCGGGGATTATCACGACTGCCTCTGACACCAAAAGGGTTGTAGGTGGGGGAACCACGGACAGGGAAGGAGGGAGAGAGCGAGAGAGATGAATTGAGAGGAGACACAGGCAGAACTGCAGAGAGATGAGGTTTCAAGATGAGACACTGATGCTACTCAGCATTCGTGCTACAAGAGATCAATTGATACCCCCGCCACCCAACACCAAACCCACCCATCACACTGACACACACACACTGACACACACACACACACACACACACACACACACACACACACACACACACACACACACACACACACACACACACAGAGTTTTCCGCCTCATTTCCCCCAATACAGCTTAGGCAAACATTATTAGCAGAGAACGTGTGGGCAGTGAAAGTAAAAGCCAGCAGTGTTTTGACTAACCCCCATTGTCATCATTCAGTTTTCCAATCACAGAACCTTTTCTGGACATTTTCTGGGCTTTCTTTTCTTCTTCTTACTGCGCCCCTCTGCCTCGCCTCTAATACTCAATCGTGTGCCACACGAGGACCCTGCGTATGCATGTTTTCATTTCGACCCAACACTACACCATGCGATTTCACTGAACCTCACACCGGACACCAGCCAACCTGGGAAGGACGAATCAGCGAAATGTGTTGGGTTGGGATAAAAACCTGCATACACATGGCATATGGCTGAGAATCACCGGGTTATACGGACACTACAGATGATACTGATAATCGTGGCCACAAAAAAAAAACTCAGCTCACATTTTCATTTCATCTTTCGACTTCTATCAACCAGGTGGCGAGGTAGCACAGTGGTTAGCACGGTCGCCTCACAGCAAGGTCCTGGTTCGAGCCCCAGGGCAGTCCAACCTTGGGGTCATCCCGGGTCGTCCTCTGTGTGGAGTTTGCATGTTCTCCCCATCTGTGTGGGTTTCCTCCGGGTATTACGGTTTCCTCCCACAGTCCAAATATATGTAGATCAAGTGACTTGGGAGTACTAAATTGTCCGTAGGTGTGTGTGTGTGTGTGGGGGGGGGGGGGCCCTGTGATGGACTGGCGGCCTGTCCAGGGTGTCTCCACGCCTGCCGCCCAGTGACTACTGGGATAGGCTCCAGCATCCCCGCGACCCTGAGAGCAGGATAAGCAGTTTGGATAATGGATGGACGGATGGATGGACTTTATCAACCAGTCAAGGGTGTCACTACAAGCACGCCTCCATCACACTACTGCACAACACTGATCTGTTCACCGTTAATTTTCCAGTATGTCTGTCTTTATCTTCAACAAGCTTGTACGTTGGTGGCGCTTTCCATATTCTTAGTTTATTCTTTATATTAGACAGCGTTGGTATTCATGAAAATGATAAACGAAACTGGTAAGAGTGGTAAAAGAGAACAAAACGAGAAAAAAAAATTCCATCGTCAGCTTGCTGTGCTCTCTCCCTGTGGTGCCTCCACCCGTAGATACAGCCAGTGCAAGCTGTTGTGGAAAAGCACACACTTTGAATTAATTGCGCATCGCAACAAGGGCATATCCATTGCTTTCGGGCGAAAAGCTACAGGCACGAGCACAACTACTTGAACAATATTTTTCTTCCATTGGATTGGCATGAACAACAAAGCCAGACACACTCACAGGAAATGGAAAACCAACCTGAGTAATCAGGCGTGCGTGTTTTCCAGAGCAGAGAGATCTGCATTCCAAATGAAGAGCTCTTACACGCACACATACCTGAATGCTTTATTTCCCAGACGAAGCGCAGACGTTTCACGAGGTCCTCCACATGCGGAGCTACCTTCAACAGGGCCTGCAGACACAAAAACTTATTTGCCCCCCCCCACCCACCCACCCAGTCATCATTTCCATTTTTCTTTACTTTTTTCTTTCAATTTGCCTTCGCCGTTCGTTCACATATGCATCATTTCATATTTCATTCAGTTTCTTCTTCCAATACACCCCCCCAACCCCATCCCCCGCAGTGAAAAGCGACTTTGATTGAAATTCATGCTCTCAAGGACCAGTGCCTGTGCAAGGCCAGAGGATAATAGGTCGACCTATTTACCCTGCCGTTTTGTTTATCTTTTTTTTCCCCTCTTTCTCTCTCTCTCTTTCTCCCTGGCTTTGGATTGATCATGGTCTGTGCAAGATGACAGCTGTCTCTTGGACATTACCATTGCAAATGAAGCAGAGGGTGGGGGGGAGAAAGGAGCAGGGCTTCAGTAAGCCGAGGCCACAGGCTTGGCTCGGGAGAGAGTGGATCAGCCATCTCACCGTGGATTGTTGGCACTGCGATGGGTGGTAAGAGAGGAGAAGGGGAGTTTATGTTTGGTGGCATAGCCAGACCCTTTTTCTTTTGAATGGCTTAGTGCCTATAGACCAAGATACTACCCCCTCAAAAATTAATCTGGAATGGTACTGCACACATAATTTGAAACATTCACAACTTGAACAACTGATGGCTTTACGATCAGAGTCAGAAGAGCTGCACAGCAGATGAAACTGGAAGTAACTTGAAGTACACTAGTCATCTTTTCTCTCAGCGGAGGGGGACAGGACTCTGGAGGATGACATTAAATGCCTTAAAAATACCAAAAAAAAATCTCATGGTTGTAATTGGATAACCAATTAACCAAGGTACAGTAAGCGTGAAAGTCACATTGCTGAAGCACAGCCATTGCACTTAAATGTAACTTAAACCATGGTAGCACTGTAATGAAACCATGGAAGTACCATGATGAAACCATGGTAGTACTGCGATGAAACCATGGTAGCACCGTAATGAAACCATGGTAGTACTGCGATGAACCATGGTAGTACCATGTTGAGACCATGGTAGCACCATGTTGAAAACATAGAAGCACCATGATGAAACCATGGTAGTACTGCGATGAAACCATGGTAGTACTGCGATGAAACCATGGTAGTACTGTGTTGAAACCATGGTAGCACCGTGTTGAAACCATGGAAGCACCGTGATGAAACCATGATAGTACCGTGTTGAAACCATGGTAGCACCGTGATGAAACCATGGTAACACCATGATGAAACCATGGTAGTACCGTGTTGAAACCATGGTAGCACTGTGTTGAAACCATGGAAGCACCGTGATGAAACCATGGTAGTACCATGGTAATACTGTGTTGAAACCATGGTAGCACCGTGATGAAACCATGGTAGCACCATGGTAGTACCGTGCTGAAACCATGGTAGCACTGTGATGAAACCATGGTAGCACCATGGTAGTACCGTGCTGAAACCATGGTAGCACTGTGATGAAACCATGGTAGCACCATGGTAGTACCGTGCTGAAACCATGGTAGCACTGTGATGAAACCATGGTAGCCCCGTGATGAAACCATGGTAGCACCATGGTAGTACCGTGCTGAAACCATGGTAGCACCGTGATGAAACCATGGTAGCACCATGGTAGTACCGTGCTGAAACCATGGTAGCACTGTGATGAAACCATGGTAGTACTGTGTTGAAACCATAGTAGCACTGTGATGAAACCTTGGTAGTACCATGTTGAAACCATGGTAGTACCGTGTTGAAACCATGGTAGCACCATGATGAAACCATGGTAGATGAAACCATGGTAGTACCGTGTTGAAACCATGGTAGCACCATGATGAAACCATGGTAGATGAAACCATGGTAGTACCGTGTTGAAACCATGGTAGCACCGTGATGTTGTACCATCAAGATCTTCTCCGTTGTTTGTCAACTTGTCGATGATGATGATAATGATGACCATCAAGGTAAGTGACCAGAAAACAATGAAAATAATATGGTAGTTTTTGTGTGAGGGGATGAGACATGTGACACTTGCTATGCAAACCTATAGAGGATGTATCTGAAGTGATGTGTTTGACATGGTGGTATCTCTCCTTGGCAGAGGTGGTCCACCCTACTGCAGTGGATAAACTGCAGAGGACGTACCGCGGGAAATGTTTGGGCTCCATGCCACTTTTCTTTTGGCTTTCATGAGCAATGCAAGTGCAACTTAAGAGCATATGAAAACACCACCACATACTGTTGCTTACACGCCATTCCAAGTAGATTCACAGCTGAGGTAGTCAAAAGATAATTAAAAAATGTTTTTGAAGAGGCCAGCCCCGGTGACGGATAGGATTAAATTCCTCAAATCTTAAACTCGTTTGGAAACTCTTTATTTTCATGCTGTCACACTCTGGCAGGACACGCACATAACAACAGAGCCCCTAGATAACAGTAGGCTCAGGTTTCACAACACTGTAAGGCTCTTGGGTAAGTAAATCATGCCGGGAAAACGCATTTTTTTTCTGAGAATTAACAATGCTGGGGGAGAGTTCAGCAGGAACTCTGCTAATTGAACAGCGCATGTGTTGGAGGAGAGATGTGTCTACTGTGGCCATACCTCCAAACCGCAACAGCTGAATAAAGCTGCACGGAAAAGGAAATGATTAACAAAATGTATTAAGACTGACCTTCAAACACTTATTACCTTATGCGTGTTGGAACTCAAGGCCAAAACTGCTTGATACCAGTGTGTGTGTGTGTGTGTGTGTGTGTGTGTGTGTGTGTGTGTGTGTGTGTGTGTGTATGGGGGGATACAGGAAGGTGATTGTTGCAAACTCTCGCAAAGAAGTATTGTCATGGTAACCAGCGAGCACTTCAGACAAGTAGAGGTAGAATTCACACACACACACACACACACACACACACACACACACACACACACACACCGAGAGCACTTGTCCACATGTATACCCGCATGTGCAGACACACACACACACACACACACACACACACACACACACACACACACACACACACACACACACACACACACTCACACCCCCGTCGACGGGGAAGAACAGGACTGGAGACGGTGATGTTTGAATGGAAAGACTTCTATAGCATCTTCTGAGCCGGGGTTCTAAAGCACATCACAATGGTAAAACCACGAGCAGCAAAACAGGATAAAAGGATAAAATATGAACAAAGTTCTAAAAAAGATATTCATTAAGGGTCTCTCAAAGCGGGCAAAGTTAAAAGCCGGACGACCGTACAGTACGACCTAAACAAAAAGCATAATTCAACGGAGCGAAAAGTGAAGGCAACAGAAGCGGCCGTTTTAATAAGATGGTAAACTGGTTCAGATAAGCGAGGGGGAGACTATTTCATTGTTTAGGGGCGACAGCAGCACATGCAGTTTCCTTTTTTCAACTTTAGCCAAACAGGAGGAATCGCCAAAAGCTCTTTGTGAGAAGGATCAAGGCATCTGGTGGGTTGGAAGAGGGTGCAGCAGATTGTGCAGCTGATACTTTGTGCATTTGTGGTACGGGTAAATTAGGTTGACAATGGTTTTGAGTTGCGTGTGTGTGTGTGTGTGTGTGTGTGTGTGTGTGTGTGTGTGTGTGTGTGTGTGTGTGTGTGTGTGTGTGTGTGTGTGTGTGTGTGTGTGTGTGTGTGTGTGTCCTCCCCACCAGCTACCTGAGAAAGACCAGCAGTGAAGCTCATCTGATCAAGCCAAGCCCCGGGTCTATGGGGCCAAAGAGACACAAAGTGAGAGTACAAGGGAACTGGAAAAGCCCTTTAAAACCACTGGAGTGGCCACCCTCCCACAGCCAGTCCCCGATGCAGGACCACAATGCAATTCTTCACCCACTCACTCTCCACCTCCATTATCTCAACCCACCCCCCTCTTCTTCTTTTTTTTTTTGCTCTCTTGAGGAGACACCTCACTCGAGATACCACTGAGGCTGCATTTTAAAGGTCCCCGTGTGACAGGGGTGACAGAGGACACTACTCTCCCCCTTTCTCTCTGGTCTGGAAAGCGTGATTAAAAAGGAGGTCCTCAGCTCCCCTCCCCGGGAATCCCTCCACCCCTAAACCCCCAACTCTCACCCCCACCACCACCACCCAAGCCTCAGCCTGGATGGACACCTCCTGGTCGGTTCTCAGACCTCCCCTGTCTGTGTGATACTGGCGGTATTGTGAGAGCCTGACAAAGAACAGGAAGCCTGGGGGTCGACGGGGCAGGTCCGAAGGTCAGCTCAATCAGTCCTCTGCGCGGTCGACGTATGATGGATGCAGCACGGGGGCCAGGTCACCTGAAACTGCGCTCGCTCTGTCTCTCTTTATATCTATATGTATGTAGTAAGTATATGTATCTATGAATTCTTCTGTGTGTATGCATGTACGTACATTATTTATCTATCCATCTATCTATCTCTTACACACTCACATTTACCCATGCACGTACACAACAGCAAATTTACATGCACACAAACATGCACATGCATGTCTACATCACTCTCTCTCAGTTACGTTTTTATTTTATGTCAGATGAACGGTTTCACACGTACATGTATTCTATATTTAGAGGAAGCAGAGGGCAAAAGCAGAAGATTTGGTATCAGTAAAACAGGTAGGGAGGGGGGTGATGGAGGGGTGGACCCTTTCTTCTCCTATGAATGGATTTGAGGTGACTTTCCTGTCATGTGGGTGCCCACAAGCTGCTTTGTGCACCCACATTAACCGCCCGCATGGTGTCCTCTGTTACAGCCGCCTCTGCTCTGCTGCAATCAGAGAGCTTTCGTGACTTGGCTGTATGGAGGGATGAAGCGGTGAAGAACAAGGTCGGCATACAACGAGCCTTAGTTGATGAGTGGATGTTCACTTTAAGATGAGCCCTTACCATGTCTGAATACTGTCTTTTTAATTGATTGTCCTGAAAAGAAATTATTCATACGACTTACACCAATCTAACGTTACTTTATCATCAAGGTCCATGTTTTAATCTGGTGTCCAACAGTGATCTGGGATCAGACTTTAACTGGTTCAAAACTCCAAAAATCAGGCTAACTCAGTTACATGGGTTTACCCACTGTTACATCCTGTGCAATGTGGCCAACGCCCTCCGGTATCCCATCAGCCTTGGCGTGGTGTCAGCGAGGGTGTGGGAGTCTGCTGTCGCCATGGAAACTGCTGTGTGTGTGGGAAGCAGTCCAAACATGACAGGGCTGAGTTTACTGACTCAAGGTGACTGGGCCAGTGCGGGTTTTGAGGGAGGAGGGGGCAGCAGTGCACAACAGAGGGACAATGGCAGCTCCATTAGTGCTAATGGGGGACACATGTAACGGGATTAGGGGGTGAGGACACCTGGGGAGACCACATGGGGAGATTTTACACTCATCTCTTGACCTGCTGTCCTGTTCCATCAAAAAATGTAAAAAAAACAGCAACGAAAAACAAAACAGGAGTGGGTTAAGGTGGAATGGCCGCCCGTCCGCCGTGACGGCATTCCCAGCCTGTGAACCTCAGCACTCATGATATTCAGCATAGAGTGAATTTCATGCAGCCAAGGAAAAGTAGACCTCATCACACAGCATTCAGGGTTAAGGGGTGTACCAGTTTGTTTGTTTTCCAGCCATCCGCCATATCCATTCGTCAACCTTCCCAGCAGTAATGTAAATCAAAGTGAAATAAATCCGAGATAGAGGTCAATCAATCTCAGCCGGTGGACTGGAGAACGGTCCCCCCCCCCGGCCCACCCTATTCCGCTCTTCTCTGCTTCATCCCTGTCTGCCCTGCACCCCCCCCTTCTGTGAATTCCTGCACTCTGCCCAAGACGCCCAGTCAATTAATAAGACATTGTCTCCTCCCCCTAGAGCCTGTGCACAAGAGGCCACCCAGGAGCCAGCGGCCCTGCATCTAAAGCTGCTTCACTGGTGGCCCCCAGGAATGCCGATCGCTTTGGGAACGGGCCCGGGTAGCACAGGGTGGGTGGGAGGGGTGTGTGGTGGTGGTGTGGGGGCTGCGCTCGGGGGACAGATAATAGAAACGGCCCCCCATCGTAGTCATCCGCCAGGGCAGCGGGGGGGGGGGGGGGGGGGGGGTGTCTCAAATTTTTCGGTGCGACCAAAAGTGAATGCGTTCCAGTGCTGAGGATCCAAGGCACTTCTTCTCTCTAACAGTCGGGGTCTAAGCACCACATCCTGGAACACCCAAATTCCCTTGTCAGGCCCCTGCCACATCTGTACCCATCTCTGATACGCTCAACTCTCAGCAGCATAAACAGAGTCACTGTACTGATTCACTTTGCATAGAACATCCCATAAATCAATCATTATTTCGATGATTTGAAATAATGATTCGAACCCTGGGGTTGTCCAACCTTGGACGTCATCCCATCCCATCGTCTGTGTGGAGTTTGCATGTTCTCCCCCATGTCTGCGGTGGATTTTCTCCAGGTGCTCCAGTCCCCCCCCCCCCCCCCCATCAAAAAGACATGCATGTTAGAGCTAGTACTCCTGTCTGTGCCCCTGACAGAGGCACAGCAAGACGAACAGGAGTTGGTCCCCGGTTGCTGCACGGCGGCTGCCCACTGCTCCTAGCTACACAGCTAGGATGGGTGAAATGCAGAGCATAATTTCCCCATGGATATCAATAAAGTATCTCAAAATCAAATATCACTGTGATCTTTTTTTTTTTGCATCATTACACAACAGAAGATTATGTCATACAATGTCAATGCAAAGTATAGAGGAATGCATCACATTGCATCACCATGGATGTAACATGGTGGAATTCCCTAAATTGTCAGTTTGACAGTGGTAGATCTGGCAGTGTTTTTGTATAAATAATAAGAAGACAAACCTGTGCAAGTTAGTTGTATTCGCTGATTGAACTGCCTCACGGCTGGATCGTGTCTTTACAAAAGACTTTCATCTGGTTGCATGTCAGCGTTTTCTTCTTCATCTCAAATTGCCAGCATCACTGAAGTGCACTTTGAATACCACAATGGCTCGAGCACTTGCAACAACCAATCACCAAGTCACTGCAAAAAAGAAATCGAGGACATGAATTTCAAAGGATTTTACTGAGAGATTTTGACGTGGAAAGAGTCTCGGGGTAACCGCTTGGTAAATAATGTTCGATTTCAATGAAAAACTTCTATTCCTTTCTTGTTCAGAGAGGAGATCTGAACGTGATCAGGAAGGTTGTTTGCGACAGGGTGGGATGACATAATACAAACATATATCTAACCAAAGTGATAGACTCAAGTAAAACACAAATATTAAGAGGGTATAAATGTGGGGGGGAAAAGTACAAAACAACAATGTTATAAAACTCCACAGAGCAAAATCTGAATATAGATTTTGAACATATCTTTCAGACTTGTCCTTTAGGTTGTAGAAAGATGTTTAAAATAACGTTTCTCCCCAAAAGGTTCTATGTTTAATCTCTGTAGCCAGTTGGTTGCTGTGAAAAATTGGAAGTCACAAAATTTCCTGCTTTTAAATCTGGATAAAACCGAGATGCTGGTCGTCGGCCCTGCAAGACACAGACACCAATTTGATCAAGTAACAATAACAATCAACAACTCTGTGATTTCACAAAGTGTGGCGGCCAAAACTCATGGTATTACGTTTGATCCCAGCCTTTCCTTTGATAAGGAAATCCTCAAGACTGCCCTTTTTCACTTACGTAACATAGCTACGATTCGGTCTCTCCTGTCTATGGCTGACACAGAGACTCTAATACATGCATTTGTTTCATCCAGACTTGATTACTGTAATGTTCTGTTTTCAGGTCTGCCACATGCTAGTACTAAAAGTCCTCAGATGGTTCAGAATGCTGCAGCTAGAATCCTAACT
The DNA here is from genome assembly GCF_029633865.1 of Lampris incognitus. Taxonomy (NCBI): domain Eukaryota; kingdom Metazoa; phylum Chordata; class Actinopteri; order Lampriformes; family Lampridae; genus Lampris; species Lampris incognitus. The sequence continues at coordinate 32,222,174 of NC_079226.1, forward strand.
CAAACTAGAAAGTTTGACCATATTCTTGCCTCCCTTCATTGGCTTCCTATCCATGTTAGATCAGACTTAAAGATGCTTCTGCTGACTTATAGTAGAAGAAAGCTACTTTATTTTGTCATTGTACAGGTTAAAATGAATGTGTTCTCTGCATTTAACCCATCCTACTGTATAGCAGCAGTGGGCAGCTGCAGCGCCCGGGGACCAGCTCCAGTTCTTCTTTCCATTGCCTTGCTCAGGGGCACAGACAGGAGTATTAACCCTAACATGCATGTGTTTTTGATGGTGGGAGGAAACCAGAGCATGAGGGGAAAACCCACACAGTCAAGGGGAGAACATGCAAACTCCACACAGAAAGGACCTGGGATGGCCTGGGGTTCGAACTCAGGACCTTCTTGCTGTAAGGCAACAGTGCTAACCACTGGGCTACCGTGGTCCTAAATGGCCTTGCCCCATCACACCTGTCTGATCTCCTTAAACCGTACATTCCATCTCGAGCTCTCCACTCTCAAAATACAGGGCTCCTGTGTGTACCCAAATTTAAAAAGAAGTCAGCTGGCAACAGAGCCTTTCACTATCGGACCTCATTCTTGTGGAATAATCTGCCTGCTGCTGTCAGACAATCAGAGTCTGTTGAGTCATTTAAATCCGAACTTAAAACTCATCTTTTTTCCTTAGCCTACAATTAGTAGTACAATTAGTTTGGGCGGCATGGCTCAGGAGGTAGAGCGGGTCGTCTAGTAATTGGAAGGTCGCTCATTTGATCCCCAGCTCCTCCAGAGAGGGTGTCGAAGTGTCCTTGAGCAAGACACTGAACACCTGGCTGCTCCTGATGAGCAAGTTGGTGCCTTGCATGGCAGCGTCCACCATCAGTGTATGAATGTGTGTGTGAATGTGTAAATGTGCGGCATACACAGTAAAGCGCTTTGAGTGGTCGGTATACTACAACAGCTCTATATAAATGCAGTCCATTTACCATTTAAATTGAGTATGATGCAAGGGTCTAAGGACAGAATGTTACATTGCTGTACAGCCCAGTGAGGCAAATTTGTAATTAATATTAATAATTAACTAATATTGTGTAGTTCCCCCTCGTGCCGCCAAAACAGCTCTAACCCATTGAGGCATGGATTCCACAAGACCTCTTAAAAAAGTGTCCTCTGTTATCTGGCACAAAGACGATAGCAGCAGATCCTTTATGTCCTGTAAGTTGCGAGGTGGGGCCTCCATGGATCGGACTTGTTTTTCCCGCTCATCCCACAGATACTAGATCAGATTGAGATCTGGGGAATTTGGAGGCCAAGGCAACACCTTGAACATTTCATCATGTTCCTCAAACCATTCCTGAACAACTTTTGCAGTATGGCAGGGCGCATTATCCTGCTGAAAGAAGCCACTGCCATTAGGGAATACCGTTGCCATGAAGGGGTGTACTTGGTCTGCAATAATGTTTAGGTAGGTGGTACGTGTCAAACTAACATAAACAGGAATGCCAGGACTCAAGGTTTCCCAGCAGAACATTGCCCAGAGCATCACACTGCCTTCACCGGCCTGTCTTCTTCCCATAGTTCATCCTGGTGCCATCTCTTACCCAGGCAAATGACCCACACACACCCGGCCATCCACATGATGCAAAAGAAAATGCGATTTATCATACCAGGCCACCTTCTTCCATTACTCCATGGCCCAGTTCTGACGCTCACGTGCCCATTGTAGGTGCTTTTGACAGTGGACAGAGGTCATCATGGGCACTCTGACCAGGCTGCGGCTACATGGCCCCATACACAGCAAGCTGCAATGCACTGTGTGTTCTGACACCTGTCTATCATAGCTTTTTCATTAATTAATTAATCATGAAATTAACTTTTTCAGAAATTTGAGCTGCAATAGCTGTTCTGTGGGGTCAGACCAGATGGGCTAGCCTTCGTTCCCCATGAACATCAATGAACCTTGGGTGCCCATGATCCTGTCGACAGTTCACCGGTTGTCCTTCCTTGGACCACTTTCGGTAGGTACTGACCACTGCATACTGGGAACACCCAACAAGACCTGCTGTTTTGGAGATGGTCTGACCCAGTCATCTAGCCATCACAATTTGGCCCTCGTCAAAGTCGCTCAGACCCTTACGCTTGCCCATTTTTCCTGCTTTCAACACTTCAACTTCAAGAACTGACTGTTCACTTGCTGCCTAATATATCCCACCCCTTGACAGGTGCCATTGTAATGAGATAATCAATGTTATTCACTTACTTGTCAGTGTTTTTAATGTTTTGGCTGATTGGTGTGTGTGTGTGTGTGTGTGTGTGTGTGTGTGTGTGTGTGTGTGTGTGTGTGTGGGTGTGTGTGGGTGTGTGTGTGTGTATACATATACATACATATATATATACATACATATATACATATACATACATATACATACATATATACATATATATATATATGTGTGTATATGTGTGTATATATATATGTGTGTGTGTGTGTATATATATATATATATATATATATCTCAATGATTGCATCAACCAATTCACATTGAACTAATTCAATGATATTTTAAAACTACGAATTTTATTTGGGTGTAATGTTAACGCAATCATACTGAATTCATTCTGTGTGTGTTTTGAAAGAATGTCAAAAGAATTATTTTTCAAAAATCTCAGACAAAAACTACCAAATGAATACATTTTGAAAGGATTTCACAGCATCACAAAGCATGCAACAACTCACGCAAATGTCTATGCAAATGGGTCCTAGTCCATATGGTCACATGGTGTGTTCTGCTGACTTCATCTGCCATGTGACTTGATTCAAACAATCCCTGCGAGAATATGAATAGTGGTTTAGTGGTTTGGTTTGCAGGGCAAGCCAGATTTATATCACCCCCACCCCCCACCTCCAAACAAACACACACACATGCACACACACACGATCCATCTTAACTTCATTTTAAGTGCAACAGATGGAGGAGCAGACAACTTTCACCAACTCCATGAGAGGCAGCAGAGACACAGTGCCCTTTCCTGTTGGTACATCAAATTTCAACTATATAATAGCTACACAGATGAGTGAGACTGTATTGTCTAACCACAAATAAACATATAGGAGTGGTGTTTACCGTTTAAGGGAAGTGCATCTAAAGTGGGTCAATCGACTAATATGATATTAATCGAGATACAGGGGCGTTTCCAGGATTTGAGCACATTCAGGGCTTAGCCTGAACTTCTGCAGGGGGATCCTCCTAAAAATAAAAAATAATTTATAAACAAGCTCTATTTTGATGCTTTTTTAAGCACTCTGGCACCTTATTTACATTCAAAGAACAGGTCTTAATCATTGAACATTTTAAAAGTGTACCTCAAAAAACTGTTTACTTTCCAGATTAATTATGAATTGTGACGTTAAAATATTAGTCGTTAGTAATTAGTATGAATGAGTCGTTACCGTTTTAGTTCGTTTTACAGAAATGTGATTTATTTGATTTATTAACCCTGCTAAAGAATAATAGAAGTATGCTGTGGGATCAGACGAGTACGACCTACTAGCTAAACGGCATCTACAATCATGCCGAATCTAATTCATATCATAAATCAACAGGCAGTTTCAACCACTATTGTAAGTTACTACATAGGCTAAATTCTTACCCTTCCTTCTCTTTTGAAAAATCCAAAAAGATTGAGTTGTTGTTGTTGTTGTTAATGTTTTTGTCCAGTACGCTCCGCCATTTCGCCCCTGCTCGTCTCTTCCGGGTTTAACTTGTGTCACGCACGTCACTCCAACGCTGACCATCAGACCCGCCCACACATGCGCGCATGCGCAGAGACCTGTATTTATTCTGACAGGCTGTTACGTTACCAAGGCTATCGGACATTCACACACGTTACGTTTTTGTCGGGCTTCACATAGGCTTACGTTTAAAACGATATTCGGGGCGACCCTCGAAACGTTCGGCGCTTAAGCCCCGGCAAAATGACCCTGGCGACGCCGATGAATTCGAGAATGACAGAGAACTTGCATGGTTTTTTTTAATAATATTTATTTATTTAAACATGAGACAAACAAACAGTATGGTAAATTTCTATAAAGAATTCAAAAACCATTAAAGCCCTTAACTCCTTTAAAATGTTAAATAAACATGTCTTCACAGATATACCGAAACACTGAACAGGCAAAACCAAACACAAACGACGCTCAAACACACTGGGACTTTACAAACGAGCCATCAATCCCTTGTTGTCCCCGGACCAGCAAAAACAATCCCCTCGTTTTTTTGTTTTGTTTTGGGGGGTTTTTCTACACTTAATTGTGCCATATCACCCTGACAACGTGACGATCAAAAAGAGGAGGAATTCAACTTCTGCGCGCGCGCGTGCGTGCGTGCGTGGATCATTCTGCACTAACGATAGCAACTTTTCTCGGTCACGCCATAAAAATACCATTGCAGGACAATTACAGTATTTACAATTTGCTTTTTTAAGACACAAAGAAAGAAAAATAATCCTCTTTTGGTTTTAAAAGTACATCTTTTGACCGACTATGACAATTCCAGTGTGAACTTATTATTGTACACGTAGAGCTCTAGCCCCGCTAGATGACATGAGAAAATGACATTTTGGTACACCCATTGAACCTTTTTCTTATTTGACATATCTACGAATAACTAAACTGTTGAACGATGCAAAGTGAGCACGGGGGACACAAAGCCAACATCTGCCCAGGACAGAGACGGACTGATGGCTCAGACCTGATCAGACACTGCCATCTACAGGGCAAAGTTTGGTACAACACTTCGGTCCAAATTGTGGATTGCAAACCACAGAAAACAAGACATCATCATGCTTAGCTGTCAGTGTCGCATAACCTTACTGATGAAAACACTTTTCGCAAACTGGAAAATATCTGTTGAAAATAACTACTTTTTGTCAGGTCCAATAAAAGAACGGGACTTCCTTGCATTTATTGTCACCGACGATTTCTAAGAAAGCTGGCCTCTCTGTAAACACAGTCATGAAACAATCCCAACAAAAAGGAATAAATACCAGTCTTAGTTGCATCTGAGCTGAGCTTCGGTAAAAGTATTATTTGGACTGAACGTGACGTTATTAAACATGCAGGTGTATTCCGCCAGCAAGTAAAGCGCTTATTGATGTTGAGCAGGACAAAAATCTGTGTGCTCATCTTTAAGGTGATCCCTTTCCTCGATCGAAGACCTGAATGGTGATGTTCACAGTGGACCAAAGAACGCAGGTTTGCACATGGCATATCCTTGCAGTAAGAAGAAGTACTGTTTGGTGTTGAGGTTAATAATATGTACATATTATTGACTTACAAAAGAGGGACAAAAGCCATCAAAAGAGACAGAAAACTGAATAGGCTCAACACCTGACCCTGCAAAACACTCAGAAGGACAACTTTCACTTTAGGAAAACTTCAATGGCACGCCATAAAAATAACATACGAGTGCAAAATTTTGCACTTAAAGCTCAATTGCAAGTTTTGAAATGCTTTTATATTGTCCAATTTCAAAGGGATTCGCTACTACAGTACTCTAAGACAAGTATCAATAATAACACCACTACTACTACTTATAATAATAATCATAATACATGACGGATGGAAGGAAAGTAGTGTTAGGAATCCAATGACAGATTATTGGCATGCATGCAGGAGATGTTGCATGCAAAAATGGTGGTTGGCCTCAACATAACATCACATCCTCAACAATGCATTCAAGAGCATGAACTTCTCCTACAGGGACTTGATGAATTGAACTTCAAGCACACCCATTTGGCAGATTATGTAGCAGTTAATGGAGGGTACACCAGTTCAAATCCTATGCCTGGATGGGCCCAGGTTGACAAAGTGTTGCTTATACCAGGATCCTAGATACAACCAGTGTGCCCCAAAGCAAGGCCCCTTCATCCCAACTGTCCCAGGCAGCACTGCTCTGCTGCTCCTTGTCTAGGCAACTTAGGCAGCCATATGACAAATTTCCACTGTAAACAAACTGATTGAGAAAGGTATAACTAAGCCTACTTGACATAGTCAAGACAAACTTAAATGTGACATGCACGCTCATTGCCAGCGTTATTGGATGGCAGGGTGGCCTACTGGTTAGAGCAGTCAGCTATCAAGGGGAGGACTGTGGCTCAAGTGCATGTTGGTAAGCATCTGCCCAGGTTGAAGTGCCATTGAGCAAAACACCGATTCACAACCAGCTCTAAGGGCCCTGTTCTGTAGATGATCCTACAGACTTGACCTTGCTGGAGGTTGGCAAGTGAAAACAGAACTTGCTCACAGAGATAAATAAACAAACTCATTACACTGCAGCAGAATCCACAAGATTTAAAGCCAGCTGTTCTTTCAGCACTACCGCGATGGTTCTGCCAAATCAGTACAGTGGACAGCTCCAACCCTGCACCAACTATCTCACCAGGAGGAAACACCCGGGCCATAGCAACTGGCCAAAAGATATACACAACAGTAATGGAAAGATCCCATGTTAGAAGATGACTCGCGAAGAAAATCTCATCCACATTTGACAGCAGCCACCGTGGTGGCAGTCCTTTCACTGATGGAGTCAGATGTTGCATCAGCCATGGCACCAAAAACAATTTATTTCTGTTGCTAGCTAACTGTGCATGACGCGGACAGATGATACTGTGGCATTTGCACTTGATAGTTTGTAGAATACCGCTCGTCTGATCCCCTATCAGCACGGTAAAATGACAAAAGGATACCAGGACATAACAGCAGAGTGATCTATTGCGGAGCATTACACAACAGTAAAACTAAAAGGAGAGGTTGACTAGTGTAGAGGTTCCTACAACTTAGAGAGTGATACAAACTATTGCATTAAAATGAAATGCCCGTGCAACAATTTCATTAGAATGCTACGTGACCGACACAAAAACTGAATCAGAGAAAACCTTGCGTCAAATCTGGTCTCTCTACCTCTTAATTGCACACTGAACAGGCAGCTCATAGGGATGTGTGTGTTATACAACGCTCTTTTTCCTGAGCAGACAGCGGGCCACAGCCCACAGAGGCAGTAAGGAGTATTTTTTTTTCCTCCGTTGGAACAAACAGCGCTGAAGCACATCAGTTGATAAAGCTCGTCTCCCAGAGGGGAGTTCAATATAGGACACTCCACTTCCTCCTCCTCCGCCTGTGCTATTAATACAGCCAAACAAAGGAAAAGAGGCCTAATGAGGCAGCAGCGGGGGAACTCATGCAAACTAAGTTAGGCAACAGCTTTGTAGTGTTTAGCTCCGATGTTTTCAGTTTCTAATCTAGGCAATGGATCCCGTTTTGCCATTTCTATTGTGGGCGATACTGTTGGCAAGAGTATATGTACACAGGGCGTCCGGGTAGCGTCGCAGTCTATTCTGTTGCCTACCAACACGGGGATCTTCGGTCGGAATCCCCGTGTTACCTCCGGCTTGGTCGGGCGTCCCTACAGACACAATCGGCTGTGTCTGGGGTGGGAAGCCGGATGTGGGTATGTGTCCCGGTCAGTGCACTAGTGCCTCCTCTGATCAGTCGGGGGCGCTGATTCAGGGGGGAGGGGGGGCTGGGGGTAATAGCGTGATCCTCCCACGCGCTACGTCCCCCTGGCGAAACTCCTCACTGTCAGGTGAAAAGAAGTGGCTGGTGACTCCACATGTATCAGAGGAGGCATGTGGTAGTCTGCAGCCCTCCCCGGATCGGCAGAGAGGGTGGAGCAATGACCGGGGTCCGGGGTAATTGCTAAAGTACAATTGGGGGAAAAGAATGGGGGGGTGGAGAAGAGTATATGTACATTGCGCCTTGCCGTTTCAAGCAGTAGGTTTACACCCATTCAGTAAGGTCTTTACAAAAGGATAAAGAAAATATAACGGTAAAGAGATGCATAGTTGTAAGCATGGAAATGTGTTCAATGTTGATATCAAGTCTTGTACGGAGGAATCTGTTGGCTTTACCAAGCACACCATGAACTGCTACTAAATGACCTTGACTAAGAACGTCTCATATTTTTCACAAATCAGACTAAAACAAAACAAACTGATATAAGAAGCTTTTCCTTGCATATTTGCATGAAAAGGAATCCTTCATGCAGCTTAGAGCAGCTACCTTTAGTATGTGTTTGTTTTCCCCCAAATGCTTTGGTTATCTAAACTGAGTGCATTACAATGGAAGTAGATCAGGGAGTGTGTTTAGATGCACACAATATTCAACAACAACTTGAATTTATAGAGCGCCTTTCAAGGGACCCAAGGACGCTTTACACGTAGTGGAGCAGACAAAACAAATAATACAAGAACAGAAAATAAAAATAGCAAAATAAAAAAAAAAGTAAATGAAAATAGCAATCCTTAAGGTATTTTACAGGATAGGCTTTTTAACTGCATTTTCATATCCTGATCAAAAATACCTGTTACAGATATTTCAACCATTACCGCCGCATCAGACTCAGGCGGAGCGTAAAAACCAACAACGGGCATTTAAATGCTGCGGCATCATCGCTTACATCGGCTCATCCCAGAAATCACGGTTGGGTTTTGTGTTTACAAGAAATTGCGCTTCAAGTAGAACACTTCTGTGTCACAAATGAGATTAGAAAACCAAATATGCTCACATAAAATCACGTTTGAAAAAAATAAAAAAAATAAAATAACCGGACAGCAATTAAAAGCCGAGGTTGAAACGTGAGTTCACATCACACACCGGGGGCCAAACGTCAGCCACACTGCGAGTGTGAGAGCTGTCAACACAGTGCGAAGATCACCATTTCCACTCGGCAGTGTAACACATGAAAAAGGGGCGAGTGCTAGAGCAAATGTTTTCTTGTATGTCTTAAAATCTGCAGACTCGGGGCAGCGATACCCAGGGCTATCCATCTTGGTACAGCCTTAAGGACAACAGCATCCAGTCAGCTTCCTCGCTACTGTCGCTTTGATCACATGGAAACACTTTGCTGCCAGTGAACATCTGGATAGATTTTTGACCCCATTTCTCGTTTTTTTTTTTTTGTCACCTGCTGCTGGGAGCATTACCTTTTAACACCCTCTTAAAACATTCCAACGGTCTCGCCGCCGCCAACCTGTGGTCTTCTAAATGTCAACTATTAACTGGTCCAAAAGTAATTTTCTTAACTGACAGGAAACGCTGGTTATTTCTCAATAATTACGTTGTGCTGTCTGAGCTCGGAAGCCGCAGTGAGTTTCCCGTTGGCGCCGTGGGCCTCAGCAACTGCAACCTTAAATCTTTTTCACCCCCTCACCTTGGGTCTGGCAGATCTCCACTAAGCAGATCTAAATGTGCCAATAGGATATTCCACACAATCCCATTCCTGGTAGTCATGCTGAAACACTGTGCTAAATCCTCTGCACCACACCAGCTAAAACAAGGGCCACTCTGCTCCTGTGCTAAATATACTGGCTTCAGGGTTCGACCGCATTGTGTGTCGGAAACATGCACATAGCAGGCGAGCTCCCAGCTTGTAAGCGAAATCATTAAGGGCCTGGGTACCATCAGGCAGAGTAGATATAGAATATTTTGACCTTGGGTCACACCCCCCTCAGAAGAACGCCCCCCCCCCCATAATGGTAAGGCCAGTTATTTGGCTTAAGATACTCAGGATCTACTTTTTGATGATCTTGTAATACACATTTATAATTTGGTTTCCATGATCCTTATGCACAGGGCAGGAAATGAACCGTTCCGTCCACTGGCCAAAAAAGATTGCCGATTCCAAAATTCACCAGTCACTTTTCACCATTTAAAAAGCTCCACTTCAGAAACTCAAAATTGCATTTTTCCTTTTCTTGTAGATTAAAGTACCCGCCACAATCAGAACTGATCAATATCAAGCTGATCAATTGTGTTACACTGCGTATGAAGTTTTGACATCTGCCAGTGTCTACATGGCAACTGTGTCTCAAAAAGCTCACTTAAGCAGTGAAGACATGATGAAGAGTTATGAACCACTGCATGAGAATACTAGAACAGTCTTTTCAGCTTAAAGGGAACAGGCTCAGCATAAACATACACAAATATCTTCTTTTTGTAAAACATACTCTATCCATTTAATTCTTTTCAGTTTAATATGACCTATGAATAAGTTAATATAGCTTATCATAAATACGTCTTAAGTCTGTGAATTCACATATAAATACCCTGCTCCGTTTGTGTGGAGACCTCTCAGAATAGAGAAGTGGACCCATTACAACATAAGCCGTGGCACTTTGCGTTTCTTTCTTCCCCTTTCACAAAAAAATAAATTAATAACATACAACGCATCCACGATGCAGATTCTGCAATTTTCCCTTTAAGCCACTGGAGACACGGACAGAACGAAGACAGTTAAAATGGGCCGGACAGAGAGCGAGTCGCCATTTGATGGCAAGACTAAGGACATCTGGGTTCTCTGCATTGTCCATTTGGACCTGGGGCAGTGGGGCAGACTTTCGTTTGGTCACTGGTGCCTGCTTCCCTCCTGGTCCGGTCCCTGATTGAAACTGCCTCTGTTTGAGCAAGTGAGAGAAAGAGAGAGAAAGAGAGACAGGCTATTGCTAATGATGGTTGATTAATTGAGGTGGTGGTTGGTGCTCCTGTTGCATGCTTGGTTTGGAGGCGTGCGGTTGTCCATGCATTCGAGTTTGAGCAAGAGGCAGAGAGCTGCCAAAAAGAGAGAAACGGGGGAAGAGAGAGAAAGAGAGAAAGCAAAAGACAGAATCTCTTAACTCGTCTGATCCATCCTTAAGTTCGTGAAACCGTCTCTCTGTCTGATCCTCTCTTTCTCTCTCCCTCTCACTGTCCCTCTGAGAAGTGGAAGGCTGGAGGCGCTGGCTGGTGGGCGTGCTCAGAGTCCATGCCCAGGGTCAGGGGCGTGCTGACAGGGGTGTTGTGGGGGGTGCTGCTGGAGGGCTGGGGGTTGGCGTCGCTCTCTGGGGGCGTCTTGGTGTCCTGAGACTGGGAGGAGGAGGACGAGGAGTGGGTACTCTCACTGGAGCTGCTGCGAGTCTCTGTACTGGTACTGGTCTTTTTCATCTTCCTCCTCTTGGCTAGTGGTGCTTTGTCAACTGTCTGCAGGCGGAAACCCTCCCGCTTGCACTTGTTGAATGCCTGAGAGAGCAAAGGGCAAAACGGATTTTTTTTTGTGTTATTTTCTGCTGGCTATTTTCAAATCACGGAGAGGCCTCTCTTAACATCCCAGTTTCAAACTAACAGTGAAATATTCTCATCTGTGTTTGTTGAGTAACATTCCCACCCCCTTTGTCTTAATGTATGAAATTCATAACAGTTTTTTTTTTAATATCAAGATTTTTAATACAAGAATGACCAAGGCCGTCATTTTGACAGTTTTGGATTTTCAGTTTAATAACTTTGTGGAAAAAAAATAAGATACAGACCTGCTGCCCCCTGAATGCTCCTAAAACTGCATATATTTGCATTAAAATTAGTTTTAGATCAATTGCACAAAAAAAGTCATGATAAGCTCTACCTAAAACGACCATGAGCCGTCAAAAAGACCGTTCGTAATTTGCGCGTGCGCGTCATGTCACCATGAATGACGTGTGTTGGTCGCATCATTTCCTTCGCGACGTTCATTGCTCTGTCTGAGAAACACACTAGCGTTCTCCAGTGCAGAGTAATAGTCTAAACTTGATTTTTGATAATTTCCAACATGTCTGGTTATAGACGCTGTTTCAGACGCGCCATGACTACCACCGTGGCGTTGCAGTATTTACAGGCGTTGGACAGCGGCCATTTTAAATTTTTTGAAAAATAGTATTAAAGTTGTTAAAATATTAATTTTGGTGTTAGTCGTTTCTCAACAGACATACTAACATATGTAATGCATTAATATCTCAATTGGGTATTTATCTTGACAGAATATAGTTTAAAAACCGTGGGCGGGCTAGTAGTTTTTAAGTTCCGGTCGTTGTTTGGGACTGTTTCAATATTTATTTTCAGTTCTTTTTTTACATTTCACGTTTTATAGGCCTTGTTACGTTTGTTAGATTAGCAATATGTTTTCCGTTTTGTTTATCAGGTAATATTTTCACTTTTTCAATTTTGCTATTCAAGTTTGACCATGTCTCTCTGAATTTTAAACTGTTTAAAAATAGTGTTATAGTTGTTAAAATGTTCATTTTGGTGTCAGTCATTTCCTAACAGACACACTAACATATGCAATGCATTATGCGCTCACTGTGGTCATTAAAGATCCCATTACACTTATCACAAAGAGTAGCGGGTTCCCCGGTGTCCTGGCAAAATTCCCAACCCGGCTCTCTCCATCTGGCCACCTAATCATCCCCCCATGAAACTGGCTCAATGACTGCTCCCTTTCCACCTCAAGCTGATGTGTGGTGAGCGTTCTGGCACAAAATGGCTGCCGTGCATCACCCAGGTGGTGCTACACATTGGTGGTGGTGGAACTGAGTTACCCCCTTCAATGTGAAGCGTTTTGGGTGTCTAGAAAAACGCTATATAAATGTAAAGATTATTATTATTATTATTAATATCTCAACTGGGTATTTATCTTGACAGAATATAGTTTAAAAACCAGCCATCATTTTGACAGCCCATGGTTGTTTTAGGTGGGAGTGAAATCCCAGTCGTTTTAGTGTTGAGTCTTATCTGCAAAATCTATGGCTGATCTGTGATTTTGTTCTACAGGACAATGTATTCTACATGTGTAAACAAATGAAAACTTAAAACAGAGGCTTTAAGTTTTTGGTAATATGACCCCATAATGCAGTCAAAAACTCCTGTGAACACTGAAAGACCAGACAATAGCTGATTCATATCATGCGGACCCACAGCGCAGGCCCATGAAGTAAAAGCAATGTTTTGTTAGATCAGTTCTCATTTCAGCTCAAAGACAAGCAGTTGGGTCTTTCAGAGTTTCAGAGCTTGTTTGTGGTCTACAAGCTGTAGCACTTTGAGTAGGAACTTTTCCAGGCACCCCATGCTAACACGAGGGAAAAACCCACTTGGAGTAAAGATCTTGAGGGTGGGAACGCCTGAACAACAGTGTTAAACATTGTCGTATCTTACATTGAAGGTGGCTTTGACATAGGTGTGGACGGAGGCAGTGGAGGAGCCCAGGATGTCCGGAGTCATCAGGGGATTGGAGGACAGCTGACTGTCGTCCTGGAGCCAGGCATTGTACCGCAGACCACACATCTTAATCCTCTTGTTCGGGTCGACCGTCAGGAGCTCTACATGAAGCCGCACACAGATAATTCCCGTTACCTCTCTGGCAACAGTCCATGCCAAAAGGTGAGCCAAAGGCGAGGAGCAAACGGGAATTCATTTCCTCACAAATCCGCCAATATTGGGCGTTTTGTGAAATCGTGAGCCAGGGTGCACTCCCTGAACTTGTGACGTGGTGTGCTCTGGCTCATGACCTTTATGTCATGTCACAACTCATTTCTCGCTTCTCAACCTTCCTGTCGCTCTTTCATCAAAGAAATGTTTTGGAAAACTGTCTTAGCGCACAGAATTGACTTCAGCCAGGGTGGATTTAATACTACGAGCTGGAACACTCTCAACATACATTTCAGTTATTGGCAACAAAACGTCATCATAGACTAAACAAGGCAAAGAAACTACTTCTAATTGAAAATTCTAATCAAATGATCTGATCAGTGATGTGGATAATCTACATCTCTGATTTCTACACTACATGACTTTTTGCCTGAAAAGGTTTATAACCCTTATGCAATTTTGTTGTGAAGTGAAATTCCAAGGAGATTTTTAAGATCCAACCAAAGTAATCAAACACCCAAGCAAAGCACAATTAGGAAGGCATAAATGTAAAACAACAGAAATTTTATAAATCACCAGAGAGCAAAATCTGATCAATGTTTTAGATATTTCAGACTTGCCAATTAGGTTGAAGGAAGAGATTTTAAATAATATGTCTCTTACAAAGAGGGTTGACCCTTCTCAGTGCAATCACTGATGGTGTCCTTCAAATGGACAGTGAGCCAGTGACCCAACCCCTCACCTCGTATAAGGTCCTTGGCCTGCTGGGAAACGTTCCTCCAGGCCTCCCCTTCAAAGGAGAAGTCTCCCTGTTTGATCTTCTTCATGATCTCCTCAGCGGTGGTGTGGGTCAGGCTCTTCTCCTGGCACTGGAAAGGCACCTGGCCCGACAACATGGTGTACTGCAACCAGTAAAAATACAGATATCGGATAATTTGTCAAAACTGCCCCAAACACTGGGGCTTCAAGACTCAGACACTAGCGATGAGGTCCATTAATAGATGAAGAGAAGCTGCACGGTTATCCAGAATAGATTAAAAAAAAGAAAACTAAAATTCCTACATCAACAACCTACATTTTTCCCCCTCAAGGAGGACAGTGTTTCCATTGGCCTTGAAATCAAGGCATTCCTGTGGTGTGCAGACTAGTGGGCCACAATTCAAAATGGAAATCAATTTTGGGGGAAGGGCTTACTTTTAGCTATTTAGGGGGAAAAATGCTTCATTGCTGTCAAACAACAAATCCAAAGCATTGCCTTGCCTGTAATCCTTCTCAGATCCTCTCACATACATTTGTGGAAAATGAAATAGATGCCTTAATTTCTGCTACAGTTCATATCATAATCAATAACCATATGGAGGGAAACCAAGTGGTTTTGTCAGTACTGCACAGCTCTAAGATGGCTAGCACAGAATGTGAAGTGGCTTAAGATTAGTGTTAAATGTTTGCACTGGGAAAATCATAAATTCTTCATAAGAGACGTCACCTGATCATAACTGACCATATGTTTCCATTGCTGTGCTGCATTTTGCTGGCTACTACCGACTCTCCAGTGGAGAGAACCAGATGAAGGGGTCTTTTTAAGCTGACTGAATAGTGCTGGCTCACCTTGGCCTGATTACGCCTGCCCTCAAAATTCTTATCAAAAACACAGCAGAGAGAGGAGCCCTTTTGGCAAAGAATACTCCGCAGTACCCTGATCCCGTTCTCTCGATCTCTTTTTTTCCTCTGCTCTTCCTCCCTCTCTACCGCATATGCGCATGTTTATATGCTCTCTCTCCCCCCTTTCTCTCGCATCGCTATGTTTCCAGGGCATTGTGCACACAGCTTGTCAGGAGCCATCCCGTCAAAGCTCCATGAGGCGCAATACCCTTCTATCCGCCCCAGGGGGCGACAGAGAGAGAGAGAGAGAGAGAGAGAGAGAGAGAGAGAGAGAGAGAGAGAGAGAGAGAGAGAGAGAGAGAGAGAGAGAGAGAGAGAGAGAGAGAGAGAGAGAGAGAGAGAGAGAGAGAGAGAGAGAGAGAGAGAGAGAGAGAGAGAGAGAGAGAGAGAGCCCAGTCCCAGCATGCATGACTGGCCAACTGGAGAAATCACTTGCTCGTCTTCCTCTCTTGTTCTCTCTCTCTGCCCCTTATGTGCCCTCTCCTCTGCTCCATCTCCCCTTATAATTTTCCTCCTCTCCACGTAGAGAGCCATTGAATTAGGGAGACATTTCCGCTGCCGGGAATCAGTGTTTCATGTGAGTGCAGCCTTAACCAGCTCAAAGAGTGGGACTGGTTGCTCTCCATTGTGTGGTAAACATTAAACTGTGTCAGTGCACCACAGGATGCCGTGGAGTGCAGCAGTGAGAGAGAGATGGAGATCGTGCTAAACAGATTAAACACAGCACATACATGCAAGCACGCACAGACAGATGGACACAAACAGACACGTGTATATACACACACACACACACACACACACACACCTGACTATCTTCAGAGGTAAAAATAATTAGGATAACAGCAGAGTGCATGTTCAGAACAGCCTACAGCATAAAGATGATTCATTCAACGACCAACAAAATCAAGCGTTGATAATGTATGTTGGATTTGTGGATGAGCTCATCCAAAAATGCAGTTCTAAAACAATAAGCATTTTCTTAAATAACCCTCGAGCTCAGGACTCCTCACGGTAAGTGCAAAGCTTTTTAGAATGTGAGGGAAAACAAAATAAAGAGAAAACATATTATAAATAACAAATACACTATTATTGGGTTGGGAAACAAACACTAGCCATCAGCCCAATATGGGTAAGTTTTTGCTAGTCTGGTTGTCCGGCCAATTTGGAGGGCGTCCCAACACTGTGGGTGGTCCTGCATGTCCTGTTCTATTCAAAAACAGCCCTTTGGCTGGTGAATATTTTGTACCTCCAATACTTCCTCTGCTCAAAATAAGGAATACAGGACTGACCGCATCCCACCCAAGAAACAAAAAGGGTAATAATATTTCTACAGCGGCACAAGTAGTTTGCCTCATCTAGGGTATTGTCGTTCCACATCCGCTCACCAAAATGACCCCCAGACTCCACAGGTCACATGACTCATCGTAGCCATCATATTTGAGGATCTCAGGTGCGGCATACTGCAAGGTGAAGCAGGGCGTCTTCAGGAGCTGATTGTCCGGCGGTTTGAGGTGGGCAAAGCCAAAGTCTATGATCTTTATCTCCGAGTTCTCACTCTCGTCTGTGAAGAGCAGATTCTGCAAAGCAAATCCATGGCAGGGACAGTAGTAATGTAGGTGGACAAGAGGAACATGAGTAATCATTAAAATTCCAGTAAAACATAATTCTTCAAAAATGGCATATAATGCAGTGGGTCATTTAATCAGAAAGAGACAAAAGAAAAAGACTAATCAGGGCACATCTAGTAAGCCCCTGTTCCCTGGGTGAAAGGGTAGTACCTCCGGTTTAAGGTCCCTGTGCACCACCCCAACATCGTGCATATGGCTGACGGCGGAGACCAGCTTGCGCATGATGCGGCTGGCCTCTGTCTCACTGAAGTGCTGCTTCCTGCGAATTCTCTCCAGAAGCTCCCCCCCACCAAGCAGCTCCAGAACCAGGTATGTGTGCAGCTACAGGAGAGGAAAAGCATTTATTTTTAAAATCTTCTTGTGACCCTCTTTTACACCTTTTGCTGACATTTGCTCTTCGACGTGGATGGAAATGCTGCATTTGAAACACCGACATCCTTTACATGTGCAAACATCTCTTTAGGTTTTGCGGCTTGACGAATATTGAGTTCATCTACAAACTTTATGACTTTCTGATGATTGACGGAGGCATTGTTAATCTTGCTTTCAAAGCCTGGAGCGAGGTGAAAACAGCTTAAAGGTGACTGAAGAGATCTCTATTGTACAAAAGAAAAAAAACAGAGGCAAAATTTTCCTCTGCCCTGTGGTTGTGAGATCAAACTCCAACACGATGGAGTGAGGTGAGAGCAAATTGAGAAGGGAATAATGTGCATGAGTCTGGCAGCCTGGGTATGGTTTCTCATTAGTGCTGGTGCTTGGGAACAAAGGCTGGGCTGGGGCTAAGCAGAGACGAGGCGGTGCTGCTTTGATCTGGGTCACAGGGCTCTGCGGTACAGTAATAACCCCACTGAGCTCATCAGCGCTTAAGTGGGGCTTCTGCCCATGAAGGGCCCAGGCTAATGAACCTGTGCACTGTCAGCCAAATAGACACCCCTTCCCCATAACCAAGGTGCATGAGATTTCCAACATATGCGTACCCATTTTAGGTCAGGTGTGGGGGGCCGAGAGCCGAAGCACAGGAAAATGCAGGTTGTTTCTACAAAGTGGAACAAAATAGATGGTGGAACAGCTGTGCTTCGAAAATAGAGGTGGCGTGAAGAATATCAGGAACAGGGAGGAATGTTTATGGGAAAAATATATAAAAGAGATGGGAGAAAGACCCAGAGGGCTCGCAGCATCCCCATTAATCTGCTTTGTTCCACTTGCAGGATCTAATGAGCCTGCAGTCTCAGCAGAATTAATAGGAAGAGAGCCAGACAGAATACACAATAGTGCATACAGCCACCGCTCTTTGCCTTACCTGGTCATGGTAGATTTCATGTAACTTGACGATGTTAGGGTGGCCATCGCAGAGCTTCAGGGCTGCTATTTCCTTTTGTGTCTGCGCCTCCATCCTATTGGTAACAAGCAGCAGGCACATCATTGACACGAAGTACAACAGTCCTTTTGAAATCCACAAACACACACACCATCCAATTCTATACTCGAGGCACGGGTGGACAACGGGATGGTGCAGCGGCTTAGCAGTTAGCTGAGGGTCCAGTGTTTGATTCCAGACCTTTCGTGTGAGTTTGCATTTTCATGTGGGTTTTCTTTGGGTACTCCCGATTCGTCACACGATACAAAGACATGGATGTTAGGTGAATTGGAGACTCAATTGCTCACAAGTCTGAATGACTGTATATGAGGGCCCTGTGATGGATTGGTGATCTGTGGAGAATGTCTGCCTGCCTTCCACCCAGTGCTTGCTGAGGTGGGCTGAAATATGGATTAAGAGTACAAGGAAATTAATGAAAGGTAGAAAATGGGAGATGGGAGGCAAAGAAGCCAAACCATTTAAAAAAATGTACATCATTCAGAAATGAATGATGACTAACTCGCTGACCCACATTACATCTATAGATCACAAGGCAACATTAATGTCTAGTGGACAAACATGGAGTAAGCAGGCCATGCACCAGTACCTCTTGCTAACAATCTTGACAGCATATTTCTGTCCAGTCTTCTTGTGTGTGCATTGCCTACAGATGGAGAAGCTACCCTCTCCCAGAGCACTGTCCTTCAGGTCCATCTCATAACTCATATAGAATGGTGAGTCCTGTGTAGGGGAACAATGGATCAAGGTAGGGTGTCAGATCATTTAGGAACAATATCCATGACACATCAGCAAAGTGCTAACGATCTTAATGGAGATCATCCTTTGAGGTACATGTGATCTGGCGGTAAAGGTTTGTCTAGATGTATGTTCATTACTTTATACTGTGGAATTGGGGTGTGGTTTAGCCTCGACTGCAAGCGGGAAGTGGGGGGCGGGGTGGTCATGAGAGAGCAGACGCAGCTGATTAGTGATCAGCCTCAGGTGTGCAAAACTGACAAACTGCCCTTTATATTCTTCAGTGAGGCTGGGTCCTGGACTGACACACTATGAGCAACACCACAGTGAAACACAGAGGGGAAAAAAGTCTCGGGAGAAAGAGACAGACATGGAGAGAAAGAAGTCTCCAACGCCACTGAGCATCAGCCAGTGCAGAGCAAGTAAAAAAAATTGACTTTGAATACTGTAATAGGAAATAGTGATTAAAGAAAAGCAAGTGTTTTCGCCAACGCTGAGTCGTCCCCCATCTCTCGACCTTCCCGTGGCATGAGCCTTGCCACAGCAGTGGCCTGTATGGGTACAAGAAAAGATGGAGGATGACACGGAGTTGGCGAAAACACAGGCTTTTCTTTAATCACTATTTCCTTTTACAGCATTCAAAGTCCATGTCTTTTTCCACGCTCTGCACTGGCCAGTGCTCAGCAGCATTGGAGACTTCTTTCTCTCCGTTTCAGTCTCTTTCTCCGGAGACCTCTTTCTCTCCATCTGTGTTTTGCTATGGTGTCAGTGTCAGTCCAGGATCCAGCCTCACTGCAGAATATAAAGCAGTTTGTTAGTTTGGCACACCGGAGGATGATCACTAAGGAGCCTCACTATCGGGTCTGCTCTCCCGTGCTATCCGCCCCCCCCTTGCAATCGAGGCCAAACCACACCCCACTACCACATATACATACGGACAGAACACAAGTGAAAACAAGAAACTTCTATGTCTTGCTCCCTGGTTACTAGAACAGCTGGTGTTGCAACCAATAAAGGCTGGATAGCTGTGCTTTATGGTCATTATCAGCACAGTTGGAACATGTCTCTGACCAATCAGATTGCTTGGCTGAAATGAAGCATTCTGTGAAGTGCATAATGAGTGTTTGGCGCCAGAAGGGTGTAAGTAGACTTTGATTAACTTTAAAGATGAGCCAAAATATGGTCCCTTTCTCATAAACATCCACTTTAGTCTTTTAAGGTTTTGCAAGAAATTTCAGTTTCAGTCGAAACGTTAAACCGATTAACTGATCTAAGCATTAATATTGTCAATCTGAATTCATGTTTGCCCAACATAACATGTGCTAGGGGTTCGAGCCCTAAACAACTATACTTGCTGGAATGCACCATATCTCACTTTCACACCAGTCATATCAAAGCTGAGTTGCCTAACCAATGGTTACTCAGGATGTAGGCAGGATATAGACAAAGATAGAGAAACAAGGTCAACGATTACACTCAGAATGATGTACTACACCCCTCTTCCTGAAAAGCCTTACAGCCCTCTGATACACAAAAGTGCATTTGTGAACTAACATTAAAAAGGTAGGCTCCTCCAAACCCAGCATACAGTGAATGCGGTGAGAGAGAAGGCTAAAAAAAAGTTGTTGCGGAATAGATAGAAAGAAAGAAAAAAAAAACCTCATCTGTCTGTTGGGATGGCCATTAGTGTAAGTGTGTTTGTGCAGAGGCATCCAAGCCCATCCATCTTACCTTCATCATAGCACTGCGGGCCACTGCAGCAGAGCCTGGCCTCTCGGAGCCCCCACACAGCTGGATGGGGTCATCCATCACCACATTCCTCTTAAACAGGATGGAGGGGGCCATAAAGGAATAGCCCTGCATGCAGACACACAGGGTGTTTACATTATGGGAGGACATATAAACCAGGTTGTGCATGGAGCACTAACCAAAGAAGCTTTAAGTTGAAAAGGAATGTCCATTACTAGGGGTGTAGTGTTCCTGTGTTTGTCCTGTAACTGCTTAGTGCAGGCCTCAGCTCATGGGACACTGTGTGCCTTTAACAGACCGCGGTGTTGCTAAAGACATTTCTAAGTGAATCATGATGTACATGCAAAATTTCAACCTATGGACGACTTCAGTTTTTGCTTTAGGCTGTCTGTGGGAAATAGACTAACTTCTGAAACCTCCTAGACAAAACTCCCACACAGTAAGGGGACAGTCTCTAATTATGCACTGCTGTCCAGGAAACAAAGTGATCTCTGTAAAGTTACACAGTGAGACTACCACTACCCCCCCTTTTTCTCCCCAATTGTACTTGGCCAAATACCCCACTCTTCTGAGCCGTCTCGGTCACTACTCCACCCCCTCTGCCGATCTGGGGAGGGCTGCAGACTACCACATGCATCCTCTGATACATGTGGAGTTGCCAGCTGCTTCTTTTCACTTGACAGTGAGGAGTTTCGCCACGGGGGCGTAGCGCATGAGAGGATCATGCTATTCCCCCCCAGTTCCACCTCCCCCCCAAACAGGCGCCCTGACCGACCAGAGGAGGCGCTAGTGCAGCGACCAGGACACATACCCACATCTGGTTTCCCACCTGCAGACATGGCCAATTGTGTCTGTAGGGATGCCCGACCAAGCCGGCGGTAACACAGGGATTCGAAACGGCTATCCCCGTGTTGGTAGGCAACAGAATAGACTGCTATACCACCTGGATGAGACCACCACTCTTTGCGTAGCACGCAGTAAGTTCACAAAAATGTGCTATACAATTTTTTGGGGTTATTATGTTAAAGAGGACATGGAGAAAAATAGCTAGTGCATTAGTTTTGCGATGACATTTATTACACAGATTTAAATGGAGCCATTTAAATAGTGCCTGATGGTAATGGAATTCAGGTTTAAAACATCAATCAAGTCTTAATGTTAACAAAATGAAATCTAATTTAAATTCATGATAGTGATTAAGATCTGAATTAGGGGACCCTTCATTCTCTTGCAAGTCAACTGTGTGGGAATATCTCCCATATGGCTTCCCAGTTAACGGCAAAGATGGCAGGAGGGTTATTTACTGAACTTCTACAGTGCGTAGGAGATAAAGTCATGCAAATGACTTTAGATAGGGTTTGAAATAATGGAAATTTCCTATATCGCACCGTTCACATGGATTCTTTTAATAATCAGTCTTTTCAAAAAAAATCCCCTTATTGCTACCCAATCGTGACAGTATCAGTCCTTAAACAAGAACCAATCACGCCTGGCTATTTTCTCATCCTTTCTTCATTTTTTGTTATGTGTTGTTGCAGAACAACTTAATATGAGCATTCCTACCCACCATCATGTCTGACACTTAATCTAAAAGCCTTAAGAAAAGCACTGGAAGTGTATTTACGAACCAAAATGACTACAATTCACAGCACTTAGGAATGGCAGTCAGACATCCTGTGACCCTTGATGGAAGACCAGTCTGAATAGACAATTTTAATTTTTTTTTTCTTTTCTTATAAATTGCTATGCTGAGTCTTGTCTGGGACTATGCTGTGTGTATGGTTTCAAAATATTGAAAACCTTAATGAAATTTGAGTCATTACACACAAAAAAAGGAGTGGTAGTCAGACAGCGGCTGATCCCAAGAGTTGTGCCAACAGCAAAACCAAAAGGGGATAAATTGGGAAGAAGTCTGCGTCTACTTCGGCTACCCAACATTTTTCAGAGATAACCTGTTTGTTATTAGCAGTGTGTTACACTGGCTTCTCAAAACCAATGATAATCAAATGGAAAGTAAGCACTAGCCAACACTGCAATGGCAGGTTAGTCAATGCTTACGCCTCATTAGCTTACAGAGCAATGAGAAACTTTAGCCTCAACTGAGGCTAGTGCCTAAACAATGATAACATACTCGCTAACTGAAATGTTAACAAAAGACGGAGCCAGAATGCATCTTACACAGCTAAAGTAAAAGACACGGATAAAAGAAGCGCTGCCAGCCCAGTGCTGCATTGGCTTAATTCTGTTAACTGGGTTGTGACATTGGCTGTCCATCTGTGCCTATTGTTAGAACTGCTGAAATTGTTGGAGTGTTGCCTGCCTAATTCCAGCTGTGGGGAGCCCAGGGCTTTGAGCTGGCGTTAATTTCTCTCTCCCTTTCACTCAGGCAGGCGCACACACACAGACACACACACACACAGCTGTGTGGCACATAGTGACAACCACGGATGGACGGAAGGATGGATGTTGAATGCCTGAGATGCTGTAAATTGCCGGGCTTGAATATTTGATTGCGCTGCTGTTGAATTACATCTCAGTGCACTTAATGCAATTTTAATTCTGTTTTGTAAGGCAGTCATGGGGGGTGAAGTAAAGGGTTTAAAAGTTGGGATTGGTGTCGTTATCTCAAAGATTGCTAGGCTTGCAAATTATAAAGACCACAAAATTTCAGACCGTGTGAATGACGGCAGAGGGGGAGAAGGGGGGGAAAAAAGCCAAGATGAAGTTGGCAATCAAAGGTTGAAGGCGTAACCGAGACAGACATGGTGATTCTCTCAAAGTGCAACGTTTTATTCCATGAGAGAAGCCCCTTAATGGATGTATTGATCTGCCGAGCTCGAGTACCCAGAAGGCAATCAGAGTTGAAATTTCACGCAATACACCAGACAGCTATCAGCTGGCATGGAACTGTGGCCCATATTATGGTTCAAAGTTACATCAAAAATAGTCATTCACATCTGTTACCTCAATCAAAGCTGCATACGGTGTAATTACACGTCTTCAATAAAAGCCCTTTTAGTCCATTTGAATACCAATGCATACAGACAGACTTGTGTTGACTTACAGCAACCTTTTGAGCATTTTAAGAACTTCACATGAGCATTTCAACAGCTGCAGAGCAGGTCAAATATAGTTAGAGACCAAAAGTGTGCAGAAGCGTTTTTAATTCCCATCAGTGTTTTACACTGCCTGCAACCAGGGCCCAGACACACTACAGAATATCTAGGCAACTGATGAAAAAACCTCATATCAAAAAACAAAACAAAACAAAAACAAAACCACACAAATACACAATTGCCAATAAGATAAATGTAGTTTTGGGTGATGATCTACAAGTAGCACAAGCACGCACTTTTCTGTTCATAAGTCTCAAAAAGTTTAGATAAATGATTTGAATATGCAAGCCACAACCAAAATAGGCTGACTGAGTGACATCCCTCCAATCCCACCTGGAAGATGCGGTCGCAGTTCTGAGGCAGAGCTGCAGGGGAGTAGGTGGGGTCCATCTCTGTGAACTCCTCTGCAAAGTTGCTGACGTCCAGCTCGTCCCGGATCACCGGCTTGAATGGGGCGGGGACTTTCTTTGCTGCCAAGTCCTCCCAGTTAATCTTCTAAAAAGCGAGTTGGAAAAAAAAGAAAACCCTATTAGCAGCACATTCTTCCCTTCTTAACTTTATTTTACAATTTACAATTTAATTTAGCAGACGCTTTTATCCTAAGCGACGTACATCTGAGAGTTAATACAACACAAGCAAGGATCTAGTCAGGAGGTGACAACACAAGTAAGTGCGAAAAAACTAGGTTCAAGTCCGATAGGACATACGTGTTAACAGGCAGTGCACAAAGGCAATGCATAGTGTGCATAGAAGCGATTTTTTTTTTTATATTAATACCATCAGGTGTGGAGGTGTTTGAGAAAGAGGTGGGTCTTTAGCTTCTTCTTAAAAGATGGAGAGGGACTCAGCGGATCGAATGGAGTTTGGTAACTCGTTCCACCACCGGGAAACTACAGAAGAGAAGAGTCTAGCTAGTGACTTAGGGCCCTGTTGTGGCAGAAGTGCCAGGTGCCTTGCATTGGCAGAGTGTAGTGAGCAGGACTGAGTGTAGACCTGAATGAGGCAGTTCAGGTAGGTGGGAGCTGTTTTAGTTGCTGTTTTGTAAGCGAGCATTAAGGTTTTGAATTTGATGCGGGTAGCAACTGGGAGCCAGTGGACGGATATGAACAGCAAAGTGACACGTGCTGTTTTGGGTTGGTTGAAGACCAGACACGCCGCCACGTTCTGGATCATTTGCAGAGGTTTGAAAGTGCATGCAGAGAGAGAGACCTGCCAGTATGGAGTTGCGTGATATAACAAGACCCTGTACCAGGAGTTGTGCTGCATGCTCAGACAGGTAGGGTCTACTTTTCCTGATATTGCACAGGGCAAATCGACATGACCGAGCAATCGAAGCCACGTGAACCTTAAAGGTTACTTGGTCATCAATCATGACACCCAGGTTTCGGGCAGACTTTGTCGGCATGAGTTGGGTTGATCCAAGCTGGATATTGATCTGTTGTTGTAAGGATGGACTGGCTGGGATGACAAGGAGCTCAGTCTTAGATAGGTTAAGCTGAAGGTAGCGTTCTTTCATCCGTGCAGATCAGATATCAGCAAGGTATGACGATGTCTCCGTGCCCAGACTGTGAGGTCATCTGGTGGGAATGATAGGAAGAGATGGGTATCGTCAGCATAGCAATGGTATGAGAAACCATGGGAGGGGATGATTGCACCAAGTGAGGTGGTGTATATTGAGAAGAGAAGTGGACCGAGCAATGTCCCTTGAGGTAACCCTGTGGATACGCTGTGCGGTTTGGACACTCCCCCCCAAGAGGTAAGACATGAACTAGCGGAGGGCAGATCCTGAGATACCAAGCTCAGTGAGTGTGGAGAGAAGGATTTGGAGCTTAACCGTGTCAAAGGCAGCTGACAGATCTAGCAGCAATAAAGCTGAGGACTGACCAGCAGCTCTAGCCAAATGCAGTGATTCTATTACCGACAGGAGTGCAGTCTCAGTAGAGTGACCCCACTTAAAGCCAGATTGATTCAGATCATACAGATTGTTCTCAGAAAGGAATTCCCGAGACTTGGTTAAAGATCGTGTGCTCAAGTATTTTTGTAAGAAAAGGTAAGAGTGAAACCGGTCTGTAGTTTTCAACCTGGGCTGGATTGAGTAGGTTTTTGAGCCGCAAGGTGACCTGAGCTTGCTTAAATGTGGTAGGAACACCCCGGTTGTAAGCGAGGAGTTGATGATTTGTGTGACCGCGGGGTTAAGTGTGGGGGAATTGGTCTGGAAATGGACATTTAAATTTAAAACATACACTCCATTTACCTAAAATGATGTTTAACTTTTCCATTTATTTCCCACTATAGTGGTTTGCTAGTACAACCTCAGCACATCCCCACCCACCCAGCTCCCTTCAACTCCTTACACTAGCCAAGGTCCTGATAAGGTAAGGGGTCATTTTCCCTATATATTGTGTGTGCATTGAAATGAACTAAACTTTGTTTTATGAAAAAGGTTTTACACAAAAAAAATTACATTATTTAGAAATGCTACCAAGACAAAAACTGGGTCTATGATGTATGGTAACAATCCACCCTGCTGTCCATAGTTATAAATACTGTGAAATAACCAAGTAACATGATGGCACCCACCTGGTAAAATGGATGTTTCTTCACATTTTCCGCTCCATTAGGACCTGATCCTAATCTCTTCTTTGGATCTTTAATGAGGAGTCGCTGGATGAGGTCTTTGGCCAGTGGACCCATGTCTTTTGGGAATGGTGGATCCTTCTTTGAAATCCTCCTGCGATGTGAGAAGAGCGACTCAGTCAATACTGGAGAATCTAGCCCCAAACCTGATTGGAGATCAGGGAGGATCCTTACTTGGCAATTTCTGTGTGGGAGTTCTCATCTCCATCAACAGTGAAGGGCGATCCGCCAGTCAAAAGCTCATACATCAGCACACCAAGGCTCCACCAGTCCACTGCCTAGAGTACAGGAAATCACCCATCCATGACTCTGACTTGATAGACCAAAAAGGTAAATCTTAGAGTTTGCTGTATAGTTTTTCACACATTCAGGAGGAAAATAGTAACAGGGCTTGGAACTGCCGAATTTGTTAAGACACAGAAGACAGCATAAAACTAGATATTACCTTGTCATGTCCAGACTCTCCACCCTCCACTATTTCTGGAGCCATGTATTCAATAGTGCCACACACAGAGAATGCCCTCTCCACCTGCAGCAATAACACAAAAATGCAAATGGCTTTGGAACATTTCAAGAGCGCAGGACCTTAAACTTATCCAACACCTTCTTTTGTCTGGAAAGCCAAAAAACCCAAAGCCAACGACCCATAAAACCATAAATACTGCCATAGAAAGGAAGCAAAAAGAAATTCAGTTTTGATGAAAGACAGAATTCCAGCATGGGCTTCAACCACTTTTCATATTATTTTATTTTTAAAGATTATTTTTTCAGCTTTATTTTAACAGTGACAGTGGAGAGAGACAGGAAAGACAGGGAACAGAGAGAGAGGGGATGACATGCAGCAAAGGGTCCAGACCGGATTCGAACCCAGGTCATTGCGGTAAGGACTCAACCTTATGTGGTACACATTCTAACAGGTGAGCCACCGGTGCGCACCCTCATATTATTTTCCAAGGAGCATAAGCCAAGATCCCAGCACTTTAGAACTCCTACATACCTGATCAAACTCTTTACTGAGGCCAAAATCTGTAAGTACTACATGGCCATTTGAGTCTAGTAGAATATTCTCAAGCTTCAAGTCACGATAGACAATTCCAAGCTGCAATGAGACAGAAAAAAAGCACAGGGTGTACTGAAGAGTGAAATATACAACTTCAACATTAACAAGCTGTAATGAAAACAGATTATCACTGAACATGCCTTGTGGGCTATTGTCAAAAATCAAGAGACTTTCAGCTGTGTTGAATCTGAAGGTTACCTTATGTAGATGCTCTAGTGCCAACACAATTTCTCCACTGTACAGGGCTACTTCCTGCTCCTTGAACCGCACCCTCTGTACCAAGTGTGTGAACAGCTCCCCACCATTCACATAATCTAGAATGAAAGATGTTTGAAGAGGAAACATCAAACCCTGCAGGAAAGTTTACACAGAGCAAATGTTCACTAAAATTGTCCAAGTTGCTACAGAAAAGTTCAATCACTGAGCTTAAACAAAATAATTAACGACTTTTTCTCACTGGGCAAAACATAAAAACATCACACAGAAGAGGGAATCTGGAGCCCATTAAATGTATTTGCACATGAAAAAGCCAGACCGAGAATGAGGTGCAGCTTGGTATCTGTCTGGAAGGCATAGTGAAGTGTGACAAGGAACGGCGACTGGCGGATGTGCTCCAGGACTTGCCGCTCCGTTCGCGTGTGTTCAGCTGTCTTTGCCTTTTGCACAATGGTGGCCTTCTTCAGAACCTTCATGGCGTACAGCTTCCCTGTGTCATGACCACTCACCTTCCGTACCAGGAACACCTTTCCGTATGCTAACAGTGAGAGGAACGTGTCAGTATGATTCCCAGAAGAGTGTGGTATAGAGCAGAGACTCAAATAAGCTTAACCTTACAAAAAAAAAAAAAAAATCACCAATGTCAGATGCCAACAGTGAACAACTAATTATTATGTAACAACAACCTGCAATCTAAATGGGTAATCATTGAGGTTTTACAGTGCAACCTACCTCCAGTGCCCAGCACCTTTAATAGCTCAAAATTTTCAATGCCCACCCTCTCCACATGGCCCGTTAAGTTGGCTGAAGTCAAAAGGAAGGCATAAGGAAGAAAAAAAATAAGATAACATCAAGTTCTGCAGATAAGCTAGGTTTTGTTGACTTGAGTAACTTTGGATATAAATGAATGCAATATGTCAAGAATGGCTTCAAAGGTTTAAGTAGCTACAAAAACAAAATTCAACAAATAACTCAAGTGAAATCAGCTAGACAACATGAACCAAACTAATGGTTATTCCAATCACAGGGCAAAAGGATGTGTGAATGTATACTCTCACGTTGGAGAAAGCTGATAAAAATTGAAAAAAAAAAAAACCTAAGTAGCTACACTTGTGAAAGCTCATAAAAAGCAAAAAATTGGGCCTCACAACTGCTGCTTTTCCATGGCTAGACCAATGGAGTCTTACCGGAGCAATGGCTAATCTAACAGGTAGGCCACAGCTATATTCAGTACATTCAAAGAGCTGCAGAGGCCCTACATAGTACAGAGGCCCTACAGAGTACAGAAAAATAAAAGTAACCACAGCATGTTATCTTAATGCATGATCGATCAGATGTGTCTGAAGAAATTATCTGTCACCAGCCAGAGACAGCACAAATGTTAACGATAGTATATCTATTTGATAATTTGGAGAGGTCTGAGATGTACATTTTGAATCATAATCAGCTGACTTCAGCCACTGCTGCTCTGGATTATCTGAGGGTCATTCATGTCACTTCAATGTTTTGCATGTATTTTTTTTTGGTCACATCTTTTTTAAACTAATCTTTCGGCATTAGGATGCAAAAAGAAACAGAGAGGTGTTTTTCTCAGGGCTAACTAATTGTTTTATTAAACGAAACAGCAGAAGATTAGAGGGTGATCTGGAAAGTCACTAGTTTGAATTCATGGACCAATTGGGAAGATACAAGTGGGAAACTGAAAAAGTTACCAATGGTAACAGATAGTGGTTGCATTAGGTGGGCACCTCCCAGGGGTGAATATATGTACCATTTCACATGAAACTAACTATTGCTGAAAAAGTACATTCATGCAAAAAACCTCAGGACACATCCCATGGATGAACAAAGGTTTTGGGAGGAAAAAAAATTGTATGCCACTTTGCTATGCAGGGTAAATCAGGCAAATTAAACAAAAAATGCAAAAGCATATAGGCTCACTATTTGCAATTTAATTAGCAACACTAAGGATTATTTTAGAAATTCTGGCCCATTACTTAACAAAAAGTCAATGACGTTATCATTCCATGTTAGTGTTTATTTCTTTTTTTGTCAGTCTTCCTGCACAGCCAATGGACCATGACACACTCATAAATATGCATGCCCATTGTAGTGAACACACATTCCTTCTGTCTCACACTCTGAAAATAGGCTACAGAGGACTGAGCAGTTAAGGCATCTGATTTCATCTTTTCTGCTACATCTCTCTCCAGACAGGAAGGGAGGAAATGCTGCAAAATATTAAGAAATATCAACATATTATGTTGAAACATCAACGCTGCCCTTGACATTTGAGGTCAAAGGCTTGGGTTACATAACATCACTGTCAAACATACCCTACTACAGCCAAGTTTGATTTCAATGTTTATTAATAGACGGTAAGAGGTATCCCACCAGATTGCGCCTCACAACTCGACAAGTATGTCTCGGCTCGGAGGAAGTTCACCCCACTGCAGGACAATGTCGTCCTCCAAAATGAAATGAGCTGTGGAACTTTTCTTCAAACTTCAATTTAGGTAGCTCAACTCTTACTAAATGAGACTTCGTTAAAACCTAATGACCACTTAGGAATGCATTATCGCAAACTGTTCATCAGTTATGAGCGGACGATTTGAGCTACTTGAGAGTCTGAGGCATTGACTCCCTCCCGTATCTTACAACATTTGCTTTACTTTGTCAGTTCCTTTAGCAAACATTCCCAGTGGATCGAATGGCTGTACAGTAGCTAGGCTGTACGAGTGTCAATGACAAGTAGACCAACTGCATTTTTAAGGCAGGGCGGTAAATAGAGGGTGCAGTCCAGTCATGTTGGTGCCTGTATAGTAAGTGTATTATAAAACTGACAGCTGAGGCAACGTCCCAATGTATTAAAGAGGCATGTGTGCTTCCTGAGGGAAACTTTCCATTCTACTCAAATCAAGATTAAACACCCATCAGAATGATAACATTCTCATTGTGAATGCCCTTGTATAGCTTGATGAGATTCCTTTTCTCTTTCCATTAGGTTTACCTAAATCTAACGCACATCACGAATGACCTATCATTTAATCACTGTTAACATAACAGCACTGGGCTTCACAACCATGATTTCACTTCGTGGAGCTTTTTTAATAGGACATGGGGGGGGGGGGGGGGTAGGACGAGCCAAAAATCAAGGGAATCAGCCAGTATCGTAACTGTCCGCCTTTTACAGACTGAGTAACTTTCCCAAACACTGCTGCCAGCTGTTGCCAGCTGTTGCCAGCTGTTAGTTAGGTTTGAGCCGTGCACTGCTTCTCATAAGGAACACATATGACAGCGCGTGATCCTCAGCACTTGTCACTTTGCTCTTCGTTAGCTTCGGGAAACGGCACTATGCTTGCTCCTTTAAACACCCGACGCCAAGCTTTCGACAGAAAAACAGCTTTCTAACGGTGGGGAGGGGGGGATACTTCGCAGCCGCGTCGTTGGCTGAAGCTGGCTGACATTTCTATGGATGACCAACGCTAGACGTTGACGATGAGCACCGTCAGCCGGGTTAACTCACGTTTAGCAACCCGTTTAAGTAACGTCTGCATGCTTTGGGTTAGCCAGCAGCGTCCATCTAATGCGGGCAGTTAGCTAACGTTAGCTTCTCCTGCCTTTTAGGAGTCACTAGAGTAACGTTAACGGTAGCCACCGTCACTGCAATACGCCCATGGTCAGTGACAGTCTGCTCTTCCGAGCTAGCTTAGCGAGCTAACGCTCTCCCCCAGTCACATGTGTCACCAACGGAGACAAACACACAACGGACGGCGATGGGTTCGGCAGGCAAAAGCCATCACTCACCGTTCCTCAGCTCGTGTTCGACGGTAAACAGGTCACCTTCGCTTGAAGATCCCTCCATCGGCGACGGCATCGTAATTTCCTATTCCAGTTATGTTAAAAAAAAAAAAAAAGATGCCTCGCCAGTAAACGTTACGTTAACCTAGAGTGTCGGTTTGCAACATTAACATCCACAATAGGACGTATTTAAAGCATGCAACTCCGACGCCTTTGTGCAGGACGCCGAACTTGGTGAATATTGGCGGAATGTTGTTGCCAAACGTGACAGCGAGCAAACCCAAAGGTAACACTTGTTTCGACCACTACCTTCGCAACCGGGCGCCCCTCCATCGCTGATTGGAGTTGCTATGGGGCAATATAACCTCTGATTGGCCCTTTTTGGTGTCGGTGACACAACGCCCGCCTACATCAACAGAACCCTTACTACACCGATCGGTCCGATTTTTGACGTTATTGTCAGAATGGACGGTAGATGGCAGAATTGGATAATAGTAAATAACTTCAAAAGGTTCCAAGGTCCAAAAAAAATAAAATAAAAAAATGTATCGTCATGTAAAAAAAAATCTGAGCATTGAAAATAATATCCTTGCGTTTGACAATTTAGAAGAAAGAGGGATCATGTAACATACGAATCCAACGAGACATAATTGTCCTCGCCCATCCCAATACAGCAAAAGGAAATACAGCGAGTATTGGGGCAGTTCAAGATTGTCCGATAGAATGACTGGCTGCAATTTAACCTATTTGCATCTTCACATCATCAATGTTACCTGTACAATGTTTTGTAAAAGGTGTGTGTGTGTGGGGGGGGTCGATATATAAGATTGATTTTATATATGCATATAGGTTAAATTGCAGTCCTTCATTCTATCGAACAATCTTGAACTGCTCCAATACTCACTGAAGAAACGTGTTTCCTTTTGCTCTATTGGGATGGGCGGAGACAACTAAATCTCGCTGGAATCGAATTGTAGCGAATTCGGGGGGCAGCCAGGCCGGACCGTCACAGCCGGGACGCGAACCAATATGTCCCACGCCGCGGGCGATAACGTTAACCAGTCGACTAAAGGGCCCGACTTATTCGTGCACGTTACACTACCCCCTGCTTCGAGAAGCGCGTCCCCGCGCTTCAGCATATCAACTCCTTCATGCCTCACGGTCTCGCCATCCCACTTCTGACACCAATGCAGCGAATTCACGGAGCAGCCCGGGAATCGCCGCCACAGCCGGGACGCGAACCCGTATTTCCTACACCACAGGCGACAACGTTAACCAGTCGACTAAAGGGTCCGACCCGTTAACCTCCCGAAGTATCCACTTGGCAGTGGCACTATTTAACCCATAGCTGGGGGCTGGTTCGTGGGCATCAGGGAATAGCCACACACCGGGGGGCCTGCGTACCGCACGTCTAGGGGCTAGACCTCCTTCAAGTCCCTTGTTGTTCTGCCAGGGTCCAAGGTGTACCCTGTTACCGTGTGTCGCCACGGGGTGGCACTACATAGGGCTTGCCATTGGAGAGGCTATGCACTGGCAAGGAGAAACTTACATGCTCGGCTCTCCTGTTAGATCATACACTCGAGAGTTACTATGTCCTCGTACACCTATTAGGGTGACAAGAAACAAAAAAAATCTAAAAAGCAATTCAACTTTGAAACAATGGGAAAAAAACACCATCCTCTCAGAGCATATAGGAGCCTCCCCCAAATCCTCTCATTCTGCATCAAACTTTCGAAGCGTCAACATATCTCCAGCCTACAAGCTTACACAAAGCAAAAACAAACTTTCCTCAAGACCCCCCCCCCCAATACTTTTTTTTCAAGACCTGTACCTTGCCTGAAGACCTAAAAAAGTCCAAACTTCGCGACAGGGCCCGGCCCGCGAATTCTTCTTCTTTTTCTTCATAATAAAGAAAGTCGCTGGGAGACGTAAAGCCAATCAATGGCTCTGACCCAGTACAAGGGGTGAATTGAAGAAGGTGAACAAAAGTCTGCTTATTTTTTCAATTTAAAAAGGCATCATGGGAGAGTTAATATAATCCAACAACTTAATGTTACTGGCACCGTAACCGATGATCAAAAAAGAATAGCTGATTATAGCTCTAATTTCTATAGTAATCTATATAAATCAAAGTATAGTCATCAATCAATAACTGCATTTTTGAATTCCCTTAATAATATTACTCAAATTAATCAAGATGATAGAAAGCTATGTGATGAAAATATAACCATAGAAGAAGTAGTTTATGCAATTGAACATCTCAAAATGAATAATCTCCTGGAGTTGATGGCCTTTCTGCAGAATTTTATCAGGCTTTTACAGACTATTAAGATCCTTTCCTGCTTGAAGTAATCTTAGAAAGTATTGAAAAAGGAACTCTTCCTCCCTCACTGACACAACTGACACAAGGTTTGATTACTTTAATTCCCAAACCCCAAAAGGATCTTCTTTTTATTGATAATTGGCAGCTTATTTCATTATTGAATAATGACTACAAAATGTTTGCCTCAATAATTTTTAAGCGAATTAAAAATGTATTGGATCCAATTATTGATGAAGTTCAATCAGGTTTCATGAGAAAAAGACATATTTCCAATAATATCAGGCTTGTTTTAGATTTAATTGATTACTCATTCTTATGTCCTGACGATAGTTTCATCCTTTTTTCTGAACTTCTATAAAGCCTTTGACACAGTAGAACACAATTTCATATTTCACTCCATGGAAAAATTTGGATTTGGTAACTTTTTCTGTAAAGCCGTTAAGACGATGTACACCAATGGTAATAGCTCCATAAGAGCGAAAAGTGGTACATCCCCGAGGTTTGATTTAAGACGTGGCATCCGTCAAGGTTGTCCAGCCTGCCCGTAATTTATTCATTCTTTGTACACAACTTCTTACTAATCATATTAAAAATAGCACATTAAAAGGAATATCCACTGCAGACAGAGATATTGTGATTAGTCAACTTGCTGACTAGCATTTCTAAAGAATGCTAGTCACGTACCTGTTGCTATAAAAACAATAGAATCATTCTCTGCAGCATCTGGACTTTGTTTGAACTTGAACAAGTGTGAGATTTTCTCTCTTAAAGAATGTAGCATACCCTATATCTCTAACATACCAGTTAAAGAAAGGGTTACTTATTTGGGGATTGCCATCGTGAAAAATGAAGAATCAAGGTGTTCTGAAAACATTAGGTTGTTCATTGATAAAATGAGAAAAAAAGCTTAACCAATGGTTGCAAAGAGATTTATCCTTAAATGGGCAGGTGTTCCTGACAAAGGCAGAAGGGTTATCCCGTCTCACATATAGCAGTACAACATCCTGTCCTTAGACCCTCGCATCAGATAAGGAGCAACTCCCAAAAATAATCCCTTTAACAGGGAGAAAAAATAGGAAGAAACCTCAGGGAGAGCAACAAAGGAGGGATCTCTCTCCCAAGACGGACAGACATGCAATGGATGTTGTGTGTACACAATTTACAGAACACAACATTGAAAGAGGATAACAGAACTATAATGGAATTATAAGATATATGAAGAATATGATGAGGAGGACGCCAAGCAGTGTCCAGAAACCACCGGAACAGCCCAGGACCCGAGCCATGCGACTATCATCACCATGTAGACAAAAAAAACAAAAAACAACAACAACAAAAAATAAACAAACAAATAAACACAGTTGCGCATCTGAGCGAGAGAAGGATATAACATTGAAACAGGAAACCAAAATTATATGGATTTATAAGAAATATAAAAAGAAAATGTGATGAGGGGGATGCCAAGCAGTGTTGAGTTGGCAAGCACCACCACCATGGAGACCAGGGAGGACAGACTGCACGTGCACACAAGGGAGACTCACATCACACCATTCACACACACACAGAAACGCAGAAGAAGAGAAAGGAGAAGACACAATTCAGAGAAAGAGGAAAGACATGAGAAAAGAGAACAGTTCACAATAATCAATAATCAATAATCTATACGCTATAATCTCATGGGCAGAAGAGTGCTTGATAATTCATTGAGACAGAAACTGACCCGCCATGCAGTACAGGTCGTGAAGAACCCAACTTAAAGGCAACTAAACGTAGGGTAAGGCAAAAAGACAAGTTTTAAGTTTGGATTTACAGGACTCAACAGACTCATGACGGTATTCCACAAGAATGAGGCCCGATAGGAAAAGGCCCTGCCATCAGCTGACTTCTTTTTAACTTTGTGTTTATAGGAATGGATTTGATGTAGGTATGTGTATGCAAACCTGCTGTAAAGAACAAAGGGCATATCCGTATAGGATACATTTACTTATCTTTTTTTTTCTTTCATTTTTCTCTTTATTTACCTTGGTTATGACTATTTCCCAATTTCCCAATAAGCTATATATGATATATATAATTACTTTGATAACAGAGATGTTGAGGTTAAGGTGTTGTTATTTTTGCTATGTTTTATTAGGAAGTTCTGCAGGAACCTGAGTGCTAACTGATGACACTAGTTGGTATGTTTGGTTTTATATCCAAGCAAATACGAACACTTCCAAAGACTGTTCACACAGCTGCCCATTCTGACCTGCAGCCTGGGACCCTGTCCCAAAAGAGTGACCGGATGCTAATGCTGGTTGAGTTCATGGTTTATCTAATTTCATGTTCAGTTCTATTTGCAGAGATCCCATTGTTCCTCAGGGATCCTACCATAAGAATAAGAGCAACAGGGGAAGGGACTTTTCCTCTATCCCGAAATATCACCTCTCATTCTGTGGGATTGTGCTAAGGCTTATATTAGAGGTCGCATTATCTCATTTACAAGCATGGAAAAACAGACAAGGGAGGCAAAACAAGATGAATTAGAAGGCAAAATAAGGCATCTTGGGCAACAACATAAAAGAACACCATCCTCCAATCTACTTAATGTGCTCAAACAAGTACGAAGAGATCTAAATAGCCTAATCCCCGAAAAGACTGAGGGCAATTTAAGGTTCACCAATCAAAAATATTATGAAAATGCTAACAAGGAAAGTAGATTTAAGATTTAATTTAATATTTGTTTTTGACCTAAATATTTATTTTATCTACTTGTTTTTGACCTAAATATTTATTTTATCATTTAGGTTTAAGATTTAATAGAAATGTTTAATATAAACATCAAGGATCGGCTCTGAGCCCTTTCTTGTTTGCAATGGTGATGGACAGGTTGACGGACGAGATCAGGCAGGAGTCTCCGTGGACGATGATGTTTGTGGATGACATTGTGATCTGTAGCGAGAGTAGGGTGCAGGCTGAGGAGAGCCTGGAGAGGTGGAGGTATGCACTGGAGAGAAGAGGAATGAAAGTCAGTAGGAGCGAGACGGAATACATATGCATGAACGAGAGGGAGGACAGCGGAATGGTGAGGATGCAAAGAGTAGAGGTGACGAAGGCATATGAGTTTAAATACTTGGGGTCAACTGTCCAAAGTAAGGGTACCAGTAAGAGTTAAAGGGAAGGTTTACAAGATGGTTATGAGACCAGCTATGTTGTATGGTTTGGGGACAGTGGCACTGATGAAAAGACAGGAGGCGGAGATGGCAGAGTTTAAGATGCTAAGATTTTCATTGGGAGTGATGAAGAAGGACAGGGTTAGGAATGGTTATATTAGAGGGACCGCTCAAGTTGGACGGTTTGGAGACAAAGCAAGAGAGGCAAGATTGAGATGGCTTGGACGTGTGGAGGAGAGATGCTGGGTATATTGGGAGAAGGATGCTGAATATGGAGCTGCCAGGGAAGAGGAAAAGAGGAAGGCCAAAGAGGAGGTTTATGGATGTGGTGAGGGAGGACATGCAGATGGCTGGTGTGACAGAGGAAGATGCAGAAGACAGGAAGAAATGGAAATGGATGCGGCAACCCCTAATGGGAGCAGCCGAAAGTAGTGGTAGTAGATTTAATAGAAATATCTAAAATGTAATTAAATATTTATTTTTTTATAGAATATTTAGATATAATTCAAATATTTAATCTTTGCTAAATGTGTATTTTGTAGGACAGATTTAATATTTAAAACACATGTTTAAATGTCTTCTTTCAAGTGTTAGATTTATAAATTAAATCTTTCCAAAGAAAGGATTTATTTATACTACCAGATTTCTAAATCGGGTGGCACGGTGGCTAGTGCGGTCGCCTCACAGCAAGAAGGTCCTGGGTTCGAGCCCCGGGGTAGTCCAACCTTGGTGGGTCGTCCCGGGTTGTCCTCTGTGTGGAGTTTGCATGTTCTCCTCGTGTCTGCGTGGGTTTCCTCTGGGGGCTCCAGTTTCCTCCCACAGTCCCAAGACATGTATGTCAGGTGAATTGGCATTACTAAAATTGTCCCTAGGTATGAATGTGTGTGTGTGTGTGTGTGTGTGTGTGTGTGTGTGTGTGTGTGTGTGTGTGTGTGTGTGTGTGTGTGTGTGTGTGTGTGTGTGTGTGTGTGTGTGTGTGTGTGTGTGTGTATATGTGTGTGTGTATATGTGTGTGTGTATATGTGTGTGTGTGTGGGCGCTGTGATGGCTTGGTGGCCTGTCCAGGGTGTCTCCCCGCCTACTGCCCAATGACTGCGGGAATAGGCTCCAGCGACTCTGAGAGCAGGATAAACGATTTAGATAATGGGTGGATGGATGGATTTCTAAATCTGTGGGGGGAAAAAGGCCTGTGAAATGTTCCTGTTCAAATTTGCAAACGGCACCCCATACCTAGCTGTCTCCCTCACTATTTCTGCAGTAATTGCCCAGTCATCCAGCAACTCTTCACTACCACCCAGTGCCTGTCTTAACTCCTCCCTGAACTCCACACAACAGTTTCCTTCTTTAACTTCCACCATCTGATCTTTGGCTCTGCCTTCACTCTCTTCCTCTTCTTGGTTTCCAAAGTCATCCTACAGACCACCATCTGATGCTGCCTAGCTATGTTCTCCCCTGTCACCACCTTGCAGTCTCCAGTCCCTTTCAGATCACGCCTTCTACATAAGATATAGTCCACCTGTGTGTACTTTCCTCCAGTCTTGTACGTCACCCTATGTTCCTCCCTCTTCTTGAAATACGTATTCACCACAGCCATTTCCACCCTTTTCACAAAATCTACCACTATTCCTCTCCTTGACACCATACCTGCCCATCACCTCCTTATCATCACCAACATGCCCATTGAAGTCTGCTCCAATCACCACTCTTTCCTCCTTGGGTACCCTCTCCACAACTCCATCCAACTCACTCCAGAATTATTCTTTCTCTTCCATCTCACACCCAACTTGCGGGGCATATGTACTGATAACATTCATCATTGTACCTTTGATTTCCAGCTTCATACTCATCACTCTTTCCGAAGTTCCCTTCACCTCCAACACACTCTTGATGTACTCTTCCTTCAGAATTAAACCTACCCCATTTCTCCTCCCAGTCGCACCATGTTAGAAGAGTTTGAGCCCACCTCCAATGCTCCTGGCCTGACTCCCCTTCCACCTGGTCTCTTGCACACACAGTATATCTATCTACCTCCCTTCTTTCCATCATATCAGCCAGCTCTCTCCCTTTACCAGTGCCAACATTCAAAGTTCCGACTCTCATCTCCACATTCTTACACTACCTCCTTTCTCGCTTCCTCTAGATATGCCTTTCCCCTCTCCTTCTCCTTCGCCCAACAGTAGCAACCCCTTTTCTAATCATTTGGCATGTAAATAATAAAGGCCCCTTTCGCTCCTTCCATGTATGATTCATCTAATTCAGTCTGTAGAAGGTTGAGTCTGTCTTGATCATGTACATCAGGATTAATCTTAGAACAAAGACTGTTAATTTGGGAGATGATATCAGCCTGGTTTTGAATTCTTGATTTAGTAAAACTTTTAGTGTCGGCAATTGCAATTCTTTTCACATTAAACTTAAACTATTCCCATTTGTTCAGAGGTTTCATATTACCATTTTGTTTTATGATCAAAGACATTGCCTTAATTTGAGCACTGAACGATTCTTTTAGTAAGAAGCTGCAGTTGAATTTCCAATAAGAACCGTTAGAAGGGGGACCTTCGATGGCATTAAATGATAAAATAATTGCACAATGGTCTGTTAGTGGAGATGGACAACTAGCACATAAGGAGTTGAATGATGATATACTGTTAGATATGAGCCAGTAGTCTAACCTTGATTTCTGGATACCTCCAGTGGAATTAAACCAAGTATATCATATTTTATTCAGATTAGATATATGCCTTATAGCAAATAAATCATTAGTTTGGGAAAAGCCAACAGTGATCCTGAATGTGGGGAGGAAACCTATCAGACCATGCATCATGAACTTCATTGTCTCCATCTACAATTACCCTATCTGTTATGTACACATTTCTCCATTCATCAAGCATTATTTTTAGCTCTGACAGTAAAAGTCTGTTCTTTGCTTGGCTGTTACAACTATAAATATTAACGAAGATATACTTCCGATCAGCTAGCTCCAAAACTATTGGTAGCCAGAGTCCTAATGGACCCCTCTTGTGAGCAATAACCTTTCCTGTAAAATGATTAAATAAGAGTGCTACAACTGCTGAGTGAGAGGTGCCATGGGGGGAAAAAGTACATCACTGCCCCACTGACCTCTCCAAAATTTCTCATCTATCTCAATTGACCTTTCGCAAAGTCCCGCCCCCCTTAGTTACTGTTGCTATGCCTGTCAAGCATTTCAGAACTATCCAGGAAGTAGCCGGAAAACACCAAAACATGAAGGAAGAAATCAGCGCATTGTGTGGGTAAAAGTAACAGTAATAATACGTTAGCTGTATTAGCTATCAATAATAGCTAGTAGCAAGCTTAGCTTAGAGCAGACAGGTATTTTTGTTGATTTTGGATGGATTAAGCTGGCCATGGGGTCTGCTATACTGCGAAATCTATTGCCGACATTGCGCTTCTTGCGTTCTGGGTTTCGGGAAGGGAAAGAAAATTACACCCCCTCCAAACTTTTCAGATATCTAGTATCCGATTTGCAGATCCCATAGGCACACCGTTTCAGCATTTTGCTGTGTGTTTGAAAGCTTGACGGACCGTTGCTAAGGTGGGATTGGACAAGCACCGTTCTGGGGCGGTACTTTGAGAAAGGTCAGTTGAGCGCATTTCCTATAATATGAAGGTATTTACTTTAAGGTATTCTTTTAAAAAAAATGAAAAACTGCCATACATTTAGTGATATCCCTTACTCCCCTAACATCCAAGGATAACAGAAAATTGCATGCATGTAGAAATATAGAAAAAAATGAATGGTAATTCAAATATAAACTCTTGTTGAACATAATGCAGGATTTGGGTAGAACCTTCTCACAGACCTCATTGTGAGCAGTTTCATGTAGAAACTATTTTCTTAGACCGAACTACACCTATTGCTCACAGCAAGGTCTGTGGGTTAACTTGAGTAACCTTTTCATGATTTCTGGAAAGAGACATTGCTGTTAAGTTTTTCAAAAAAATGTTTTTTTTTTGGTGATTTGAGCAAACATAAGCCCATAGTCCCTCCGGTTCCATTGTATTCGAGAGAAGGCAGACATCACTATGGCTGATATCTCCAAAACTCAGCAACTCACACCAAAATGATCTGCATGTATAAATAACACTACAGGTAAGAGGAAAAACATATTATTTTGGTTTTGGGGTGAACTGTCCCTTTAAACATTTTCCACCTGTTCTAGTATGTGTTATTTCATCAACCCAATCACATTTGTACGAGTGGTAGCTATTCCTAAAGTGATGGATAGCATGGAATATAATTTATATTGCTTTTAATGCATTTTCTGACCAAGAGGAGCACGGTTTTGTCAAAGTTGCTGTAACTGGAAAAACTGCCTTTTCCTCATGGTTGAACACAAAGGAGATCTCGGCTTTGTTTGAGTAGTAGCTCGGTCAAAAGTGATAAATAGCATTGATTGAGGCATGTGGGGTTGCCTCTAATAACCAGCTGAATGCACATCTAGAGGGAACTGTAATTGTGGCAGGAGACTTTAATCACATGGAACTAAAGATGATGCTGCCCGAATTCCACAGAAATGTTAATTTCCCAACTACAGACAAAAATATTCTTGACCAAGTTTAAACAAACATCCCAGGAGCACATAAATCCCACCCATCTCCACAGCTTGGTTTATCAGACCACGTCTCACTGGAAATGACTCCATCTTACAAACCGCTAATGTGTAGAACAAGGCCATCTGTTAAAACTGTCCAAATCTGGAGTGAGGAAGCCACCTCACTACTGCAGGACTGCTTTGAAAACACAGACTGGGAAGTGTTTGCACAGGGGGCAGACTTACAGGAATACACCTCATCTGTCTTGACCTACATAGACTTCTGTACTGAGACAGTACTAACCACCAAAGCTATCAAGGCGTTTCCAAACCAAAAACCATGGTTAGACAGAAATGCATGGTCTCTACTCAGGGTAGGAGATGCTGCCTTCAGGACAGGCGACAGGCTGGCCTACAGGACTGCCCGGAGAAATCTGAATAAGGACATTGGACAAGCTAAGCCCTGGTACAAGCAGCACACTGAGGGATACTTTGAAAACAACAACCTTTGTAGCATGTTTAGAGGCATTACAACCAAACCATAACAGGCTACAAGAGTAGCACCATGATCAGATCAGCCATAATGTTGCACTGATGCCCTGAACTCGTTCTTTGCACACTTCAACAACCAAAACAGCAGAGTGAGAACTAAAATGACACTGCCTAAGGTGAACCATGCACTCGTCCTACGGTGCCACCAGGTGAAATCAGTTCTGATGAAAACAGACATCCCCGAAGCAGCAGAACCAGAGAGGGTGTCAGGCTGCACTTTGAAGTCATGTGCTGACCAATTAGCAGGGGTTTTCACAGCATCTAACCACTCCCTACAACAGACTGTAGTCTCAACCCATCTTAAATCCACCACCATCGTCCCCGTGCCTAAAAAGACAGCAGTTAAAAGCTTTAATGACTATTGCCCAGTTTCCCTAATACAAGTTGTTATGTGCTTTGAGAGGCTTGTAATATCTCACATCAAGGCCATCACTCCCGCTGATCTGAACAGCCACCAGTTTGCTTATCGAGGAAACAGATCTACGGAGGATGCAGTCTCAAGTGCACTTCAAACAGCCATGTCCCACCTGGAACATCCAAATACATATGTCAGGATGTTATTCATTGACTTTAGCGCCACTTTCAATATTACGATACCCCATAAACTGGTAGATAAACTCAACAACCTGGGATTAGCCACTTCACCCTGTTTATGGATTATGGACTTTTTCTACTAACAGACCGCAAAATGCTGGAATGGGAAACCATACATCCTCGACCCTCATCCTGAACACTGGTACACCGCAGGGCTGTGTGCTTAGTCCAGCCCTCTTCACTCTCTTCGCCCATGACTGCACCCCCAACCACTCTCCTAACACTATAGTGATGTTTGCTGATGACGCCATTATAGTAGGACTGATATCCAACAATGAGGAGACACAGTACAGATAGGAGGTCCAAAATCTGGTCGAGTGATGTTCGGACAATAATCTAGTCCTGAACACCACAAAAACCAAGGAGATCATTGTGTATTTCTGGGTTCCACAATCTCCTAGAAACTCAGGTGGGCATCCAACATAGACACAATCATTAAAAAGACCCAGCAGAGGGTGTACTTTCTCCACCAGGTCAGGAAGTTCAATTTGCCTCAGCAACTGCTGATTCAGTTCTACTCTGCAATAATCCAGTCTGTTCTCTGCACATCCATCACTGTCTGGTTTGGATCGGCCACCAAACAGGACAGGGACAGACTACAACAGACAATTAAGTTTGCAGAGAAAATAATTGGTGCCAACCTGCCCTCCATTCAGGACTTACACACCTCCAGACTCAGGAAACAAGCAGACAACATCACTGCAGACCCATCACACCCTGGTCACAACCTGTTCCAACTCCTCCCCTCTGGTAGGCACTACAGAGCACTGTACCCCCAAAATATCCAGATATAAAAAGTTTCTTTCTGTGGGCTGTCATTCAAATGAATGCTTAACATTGTCAAATAAATCCAACCATACTGTATATACTGTATATTGTATGCATACTGGTATGCTCTGTCATGTCCATCTACCTCAGGCATGTATATATGAATAACCTGCTAACATCTATTTCAGCATCTCTGATGTATTCTCTGCACCACTGCACTTTATCACCTCTTATTTCACCTGTTTATAGTCAATCCTTGTGTATATGTCATGTGAGTCTCCCTTGTGTGCACATGCAGTCGGTTCTCCTCCCAGGTCTCTGTGGTGATGGTGGTTGCCATTTGGATGCTCCCTGCCCTTCCTCTCCTCACATAAGTTTTTTTTTTTTTTTACATGATGATGCTGGTCGCGTGGCTTGGGTCCTGGACTGTTCCGATGGCATCTGGACACTGCTTGGCATCCTGCGCATCATGTTCTTCATAAATGTTATGTCCATTATAATTCTGTTATCCTGTTTCAATGTTGTATTATGTAAATTGCGTGAACACAACATCCATCGCACGCTGTCCGTCTTGGGAGAGAGATCCCTCCTCTGTTGCTCTCCCTGAGGTTTCTCCCTGTTAAAGGGTTGGGTTTTTTTTTAGGGAATTGTTCCTTATCCGATGAGACGGTCTAAGGACAGGATGTCGTGTTGCTGTTAAGCCCACTGAGGCAAATTTGTAATTTGTGATATTGGGCTATACAAATAAAATTGATTTGATTTTGATTTGATTATAAATCTGAAGATTGTTGTGTTGTTATTTTATGTTAGGTACACTGTGTGAGCCACGAAACTGGAAAGAAATCCCATATATGTGCAAACTTACATGGCCAATAGAATCTGATTCTGATTCTCTTCTCTTGTCTTTTCTCTTCTTCTCATACGTCTTTAATCGGGAATCAGGAACATTTATTTGTCATTTCATTTCATGTATGCAAGTACATGAAATGAAACGAAATATCGTTTCCCCTAGCCCACAGCAGTGCAACACAAAAACAAAAACACATACCCAAAACCTACAAGAACACATATATCCAAACACACACACACACACACACACACACACAAAGAAAAAACTACAAAATTAAAACACATTTTAAAAAAATCGTGTTATTCAACAAAAATACAATGGAAAGTCTTTTGGGTGTTGCCATGAAACAAGATATAGAAATGTGCAGGGTTTGTGAGCTCTATCAGTGAAGAAGATTTGAAAATAAACCTCAAAAATAGTTAATGTGATTATGTATTCAAATTTGACTGCTGTCATTATATGCCCTCTTCCTCTACCTTGAGGTAGAATAGTGTCATTGCTTTGTAATGTAACTGCAAAGATTATAATTACAGCACAACACGCATTCTCGATAGTTTGTGATGCCGTAATTCTCCAAACTTTTTAAACATTCTTAGTACTCATTGAGTAAGGAAAATGTTTGCAATGCCTGACAGAAAGGAGATGGCATGTGAGGCAGTGTAAAAACATCAGACAGTGATGAAGCATCACTGGCACTCTACAACGATGCATTCTCTCTCCTGCTCTGTACCCTCTTGCAAATGACTGCACCTCTGACCCACTGTAAAGTTCCTGAGGTCTGCCGATGACATGACTCTGATCAGCCTCATACGTATTGGCAATGACTTAGCATACAGACAGGGTAGGTGAAAGCAGCTGGCTTTCTGGTGTAGCCATATCAACCAGTGGACTGGACAAAGACTGGACAATAGGCTCCTTCTCAA
This sequence comes from Lampris incognitus, assembly GCF_029633865.1. Taxonomy (NCBI): domain Eukaryota; kingdom Metazoa; phylum Chordata; class Actinopteri; order Lampriformes; family Lampridae; genus Lampris; species Lampris incognitus. The sequence continues at coordinate 32,267,143 of NC_079226.1, forward strand.
TATCAGTGGCACACCAGTCTCTACTGTGGAGTGGTTCAAGTTGGTGGGGACCAACTCTCCGGCTTCTAAAGTTGAAGGGAGGCAGACTCAGTCATAAAAGCCCAGCAGTGGATGTACTTCATGTGACAGTTTAAGAAAACTAAACTTGCCATAGACAATGATGGTCCAACCTTGCACAGCCTATCACTGAGGCCATCCTCATCTCTTTCATAATTGTCAGGTTCGGGTCAACCACCTCACAGGATGAAGCAAAATTATGGTGCATCATCTGTTCAGCAGAGAGAATCTTAGGCTGCAACCTCGTAGACTTCCGCGACTCCCACCCCTGGAGGGATGGATCATTGTTGACCCCTCTCAGCTGAGCCAACACATTTGCCCAGGGCCCCAGGTCTCTCCTCTAAGAAGTATTACAAGTTAATAAGATTAAAAAAAAAAGGCTGAGCATGAGAATGGTTTCCTGCTCAAAGCAATGGCCTTTGTCAATAATGGAACCCTCTTCCCTGCAAAAACTTTCCTCTTTCTCTCTCAGTTGACCTACTGTGCCAGCTTAGACGTTAATACTCTTTTGTTGGTATCCAGTACCTGCTCCTGTGATTGTTTAGACAATTGTTTGCTATTATTATCGATAAAGACTTACTATATAACCATAGTCAAGTCAAGTCAAGCCAATTTTATTTGTATAGCCCAATATCACAAATTACAAATTTGCCTCAAGGGGTTTTACAGCAACACAACATCCTGTCCTTAAACCCTTGCGTTGGATAAGGAACAAATCCCTAAAAAAAAAGAAAAAGAAACTTATATTTTCACCACTTACTCCAGTAACATTTAATATTTTTATAATTAATATTATTTAAGATTTTTTTGTTGGGAGTGATGAGCATGGACAGGATTAAGAACGAGTATATTAGAGGTACAGTTCAGGTCGGACGGTTAGGGTACAAAGCAAGAGAGGCAAGATTGAGATGGTTTGGACATGTGCAGAGGAGAGATGCTGGGTATATTGGGAGAAGGATGCTGAATATGGAGCTGCCAGGCAAGAGAAAAAGAGGAAGGCCAAAGAGGAGGTTTATGGATGTGGTGAGGGAGAAACTGCAGGTGGTTTGTGTGACAGAGGAAGATGCAGAGGACAGGAAGAGATGGAAGCGGGTGATCCGCTGTGGCGGCCCCTAATGGGATTAGCCAAAAGACGACCCCAGTAATATTTGATAGATATGTATATACTATAGACAATACGTTTCTCACCTGTGCAACACAGAAAAGCCTCACAATTAGCACATCTATTTTTTACCTTTATATTTGTTGGATAATACCTCTTACTCAGAACTACGGACGGTCAGGGACTTCTTTATTTGCTATTTGTACACTCATGGATAGAGTAATTGCACTGTACTGCTGTCATTGGCCTTTTCTACTCATATACGAATAATCAAATCACAGAAAGTTGAATCAGTTCATCTGGACACAACGTTTATTGGGAGAAACATTTCATCACTTCTTCAGTCTCAACTGTCTCCATGCAGGTCAGCTGAACTAGAGTCAGAGGCCATCTATATGAAGAGGGAACAACCATCCCTGAACCCTTTGTAACTCTAGTTAAGGGTCACAGCAGTTTGCATATGAAACCGATTGTTGGTTGGGCCGTTTACCTTTTTTGTCAGTGAGTTCAATTCGATCTAACATTAGCAACAGAATCATAGTTTTCGTCTCCCCGCCGCATAGATGACTTTTAATTAATTGAGTCAATCCACAAGGAAGTGCACGTATTATTAAATTAAATTCTCTAAATGGAATTGGAAAGTTATGAACCGCCATAAACTGTTCATAAGATAAAACATTATCAAAATCATCAAAGAGGTTTAGAATGTGATTAGTATGTCTGTGATGCCATTTTTGGAAGAAAAAAATCTTTCTTTTTCCTTTTTATTTAATTTTATTATTTTATACGGCTTATGTATTTTTTCATTATGTAGAACACATTTTAAATGAGTCTGTTTTGTTCATTGTGAGTTTCTGTTTTTTGTTTGAAGTTGTGTGTACATTGCTGTTGTGTTGATTCTTGTATGTGTATTTTTTGCAATTAAAAAAAAGGGGGGGGAGGTGGGGATACAAAAAAAAAAGAAAAAAAGGTGAGGCTACCTGCTGTCAGTTGAGACTGAAGAGGTCACTTAGATGAGTGATGAACTGTCCCTCCCAATAAATGTCGTGTCCAGATGAACTGATTCAACTTTGTGTGTTTTCCTTACCTGATTACTGAGCATGCATAACTACAGCTGTAATTCTGTGTTACGTGTGTATTTTAAGTGGGCGATCCACTGCACCTAGCAAATGTAACATCTACACGCACGTTGTATTATTTTCGTCAGTGCGCATACGCGAGAAGGCGGATTTTTTACTTTTACTTTGGTCATGAGCTTCTGAAACCCAATGAGCTACGGTCCGTTTACTTTTAACCAATCATTTGCGGACTGATAAATGAAGGCCAATGAGCTTCCAGGGAAGTTACGGAAGTAAAACTAAGGCACCAATGGCACCAGAACCTGACAGCTAGCGTTAGTTGGTTTCCCCCGGCGTCACTGCTTTTTGCTGAGCTCCTTCCCAAGATGGCCGGTGTACGAGCCCTTGGTGTTCTGTCTAAATTAACATCAAGGAGATATGCTGTCATCACAGGTATAACTGATTATGTCTTCATTGTTGTTGCTGATTTTGTTGAATTAAAGTGACCACCCCCCATCGAAATTACCCCAGTCTATGAGTGTTAGAGACTGGGTTTAGGCAGCCAAATTAGCTTCGCTCTTAGCGTTGAATAGCTAAACTTTGTTATTACTTTTATTCTATTTCACTGCATATTCTCGATGATAGCATTTTCTTTCATTTATTCTAACCCTTAGTATAACAAATGGAAACGGCGAGTAAATTTGCTGTAAACAACCGTAGCAAGCGAATAAACTTAAATGTCAGTAAGCATCGTTATCTGTGCCAGTTGGATAATTACCATTGACAGTTGAATTCTGCTGTGGGTCTGCCATGAACCTACTGTAAGGTTAATTTTCTTTACACTGTTTACCGACTGATCAGACACTGGAAGGCATGTATTTGATATGGACACCTCCACCATTCATTCCACTATCGTTCATTCTTGTCTTAGTGGTAGGCGGGGAATGTAGGTGAGAGGTCATTTTCCTCTCGGTTGCGTAGCATAGCTCGAGGCCTTTGAGGTCATAGCAACGTTATATGTCAAACATTTCAGTGTTTGTTATCACGAGATATTTTATTCAAAATCTGTTTAATGGACAAGGTTACAGTAAGTATTTGTGGTAGAAGTTAGGAGAACAGACAAGATATCCACCGTTCAAATTTAAAATACCTTACATAGAACAGTCACAGACAATTTATGCTTCCCAGTTATATACTAAAATAAGTGACTATATTTAGGTTTTTGATGTTATTGCTTGTGTGTATTTACAGGCAGCACTTTTCGTACTTTCTCAGTAGCCCCTGCAATGCTAAGTAAGTTTCAAATCCAAATCTTTTCTAGTTCTGCATGTTGTAAATTGAACAAAAGGCTGGTGTCCATTTAATTGCATACTGTTGCATTTATAATTATTTGCTTTGTTTGTCTTTAGCCCGAACCCATGTCAGTTATGAGGTCAAGGGGGATGTTGCCGTTGTTCGGATCAATGACCCCAATTCAAAGGTACAAGCACTTTTTAAAGATGTGATGATTTGTGATGTGATGATGATATGTATATGTTATATATCCTGCTTGTTTACATGTTCGAAATAAATCATCATTCATTCATATGTAATGTGATGATTTGCATGTCTTTTCTATGTATGGTGCTTGATTTTTGTTTCTCCCTCAGGTCAACACCCTGTCAGTACAAATGCAAAAGGAGATGACAGAAGTTATGAATGAAATATGGGCCAATGATGCTGTCCAAAGTGCCGTTCTCATATCTTCAAAGCCTGGCTGTTTTATTGCAGGAGCTGATATAAAGTAAGATAATCCCTTCTGATTTGTTTCATATTGAGGAATATGTTTTCTTTTTAGTTTCTTGCTTTTGCATAGTAATTTGATCTCTACAGGATTGTCTGTTTTTGTTTCATATTGAGGGATATGTTTTATTTTTATTTTAGTTTATTGCTTTTGCACAGTAATTTGATCTCTACAGGATTATCTGTACTACTATGATTAATGTTATGTCTATTTTTGCTATGGTTAATCTACATGATAACGCATGATGCGGGGGGAGGATTTGGCTCCGTCCATCACTCTGTCCACATGCTATCTCAACAACAATTAGCCCATCATAGTGCCCCCCTCTGGCCAAAAACATCTCCAATTTGATATACACGTGCATTTCCCACCTGTGACCTTTTTTGCCTCTTGCCCATACATATATATATATATATATATATTTTATTTATTTTTTTTGCTAATTTACGTTACAATTATTTTTCTTTGCACAGTTGTAAAGCTAAAAAAGGTTGTGTCTTGTGTTTCTGAGAGTGTAAGCCTTAACATTCTTCCCGTCCTATGCAGTATGATCCAGGCCTGTAACAGTGAAGAAGAAGTTACCAAACTTTCTCAGGAAGGGCAGACAATGTTTGAGAAGATTGAGAAATCTCCAAAGCCAGTTGTTGCTGCCATCAATGGCTCTTGCCTAGGAGGAGGTCTAGAGGTGATCAAAGCAAATCAGCCAATAACTTTTACCACAATGTTATGGTAATGTATGATCCTATGTGATCTAATGTCAGTGTTTTTGCATTTCAGTTTGCCATTGCATGCCAGTACAGAATTGCAACAAAAAGCAAGAAGACAGTCCTTGGTACCCCTGAAGTAATGCTTGGGCTTTTACCTGGAGCTGGTGGAACACAGAGACTTCCCAAAATGGTTAGTAACGATATCCAAGTAGATTTTTAAATGCACCTTTGAAGCTGATACAGATGCCATAAATGTTCTGAAATAAAAAGTTTATTTCAATTTGAGTTAAAAAAAAAAAACATCCTAAGATGCCGCTGGCTTGTGTAGGGGCACATTCTACAATTCTTATTTCCAATATAGCCTCTTGTTTTAATGCAACTGTTAAAATTTACTAAATATCAGCAAGGACAATTTACTGTTCCATACAGTTATAAGTTGAGATGTAAAATGTGAACACTTTAACCTGTCTTGTAGCTATATGACATTATAGTTTAGGAGATGTCACACTGTCACAGTGTAACAGCTTATTATGCACATGACACTTCCTGCTCTCTGCTATTTGCAGTGTGTTGATCATCGTAGATGTTTTTTTTCTGCTTCTAGTGTTACCAGATTAACATGTTTAAAATGTTTATCTTTAGGTTGGTCTTCCCAGTGCCTTTGATATGATGCTGACAGGAAGAAATATCCGAGCTGACAAAGCCAAAAAGATGGGGCTTGTGCACCAACTGGTAGACCCTCTTGGTAATGTCATATGTCGCATCTCACTCAAAGCTACTATCCTGAAGATTTGCACTCAAAACAAACGTCCTTTTGGAGTTGCTCATTTTAATGGTTTCTGTCAGGTAGGACTCTCCTGGGTAAAATGATGCAGCACATAATGTTTTAGGTCTTTATTTTTCTTCTTTTTTTTAAGATTTTTTTTTTGGCCATTTCTGCTTTATTTCACAGCAACAGTGTAGATAGACAGATAGATAGACATACCGGATCGGTTAAGGCCCGGGTTAACAACAGCTGCCATTGGTGCTGTGCCCTCACGGTACCGATGTAAACTGTAAAATCTGCTGTCTGAGAAACAGGGAAAAAGGAACAAGGAAGAAGAGGAAGAAGAAGAAGTATAGATAGATGGGAAATAATAGTCGTAGTATAGATAGACAGGAAAAATGGGCTGGCTGGATTTGATCCAGCAATGTTGCAACCATGCTGCCTTGTGGTATGCGCTGTAACTTAAGCATATCAGCTACATGGAAGAATAAGCCAGGTAGAAGGGGACTACTACTACTACTACTACTACTACTTTCGGCTGCTCCTATTAGGGGTCGCCACAGCGGATCATCCATTTCCATTGCTTCCTGTCCTCTGCATCTTCCTCTGTCACACCAGCCACCTGCATGTCCTCCCTCACCACAGCCATAAACCTCCTCTTTGGCCTTCCTCTTTTCCTCTTCCCTGGCAGCTCCATACTCAGCATCTTTCCCCCAATACACCCAGCATCTCTCCTCCACACATGTCCAAATCATCTCAATCTTTCCTCTCTTGCTTTGTCTCCAAACCGTCCAACCTGAGCTGTCCCTCTAATATACTCGTTCCTAATCCTGTCCTTCGTCACTCCCAATGAAAATCTTTGCATCTTCAACTCTGCCGCCTCCAGCTCCACCTCCTGTCTTTTTGTCAGTGCTACTGTCTCCAAACCATATAATATAGCTGGTCTCACAACCATCTTGTAAACCTTCCCTTTAACTCTTAAAGAAGGGGACTTACTAACCGGCAGTTAAAGTAGATAGACCCAGCTTGTAGAAGACCTTTACCAACAGATGCTACAACATCAATAGCTATGATGATATCAGCTATGATTTTTTTTTTTATTTGGCTATGGGGAATCTGTTGACCAAAGAGCTCTACTGACTTTTTTGTCTGGCTCTCTGAGATCTGGAGCTGTCTAACACCAATGCAATTACTATATGTCACCTAAGGTGTTAGTAAGTTAAACAAAAACAATGGTCTTCAAGATTGTGGCCTTATTCTCAACTAGTTCTGGAATCATCCAAGTCTGTTTGCCTGAAGTGTTACAATAACTTAATCGTATATAACAAACTGCTGGTTGGACCTCATGCAGTACAAATGCACATCCATAAGGTTTTGCACAAATTGAGTGTGGATAAGGTTTCTAGCTCACATTTTCATAGAACTTGTGATTTTCATTAATCTAACCGTGGTTTTAATAACATCCTTTTATATGTCATATATTAGGACCTGGACTGAAGGGTCCAGAGCAGAGAACAATAGAGTACCTTGAGGAAATTGCCATTGAATGCGCCCGAGGAATTGCCAATAAGAAAATCCCTCTCACCAAAGAGAGAGGCATGATGCAGAGTAAGTATTGAGGCTGACATTAGAGCACCTCATAATATCGTACGTGAATTTCATTCTGTAAAGAAAAAAGAATCCCATCTGAAGGTGGTTATTTTCTTTCTCTGTAGAACTTCAGGACTACATCATGAGCTTTGAGTTGGTGCGGAATCAAATTTACAAAACTGTCAATGGTAAAGTTATGAAGCAGAGCAAGGGGCTTTATCCAGCACCACTGAAAATCATCGAAGTAAGTGAAAGCTTTGTTCATATTCTCAATATTAGCTGTTTTTTTCAGGTGTTGGATCAGGATCAAAGTGAAATAAATGAACCTAAATCTTAGCTATTTGTAGTGGTTCCTTTGAATCTGTTATGTCTCTTCTACGTGAAAACGGATATCCTGCCAGGCCATCTCTTGGTTTGGCTAGAGTTGGCCATCCCTGCTTTTGGGCCCTGTGGGTCATTGCTGAGGACTTGTTTGAAATGGCATGTAACCTCTAATTATTCTTTCTTCCCCACAGAGTGTGAAGGCTGGAGTAGAACAAGGACCTGTGGCTGGATATTTAGCTGAATCTCAGGTGAGGGAGAGGTTGACTTGTTCCAGTCATATCATAATAACAATTATGCAGTTGAAACACCAACAACTTTGGCATTTTTTTTTTCTTACAGAATTTTGGTCAGTTGGCAAGAACCTCAGAATCAAAAGCACTCATTGGTCTTTACCATGGTCAAGTTGCCTGCAAGAAGAACCGCTTTGGAACCCCTGCAAAAGAAGTGAAGTGAGTGAAGAGACGTGAACAGATTTTCCCTTTTCCCTGATAGTTGATTAGTAACTGTTTTTAATCGTTATTCAACAGGACACTAGCCATCTTGGGGGCAGGTCTTATGGGGGCAGGCATTGCCCAGGTGACTGTGGACAAGGGTGTGCACACGGTGCTGAAGGACACCACTGTGGCAGGACTGGGCAGGGGAGAACAGCAGGTCTACAAAGGGTGGGTTGCAAAACATGGAGTGTGGATTGATTACTGTGAACTGATGGGAAAGATTTTCTTTGGCAATGACAAGGGCAATTAAATTGAAAATTGTTTGTACAGGTGTGAAAAATTATTTGAAAAGGTCGTAAAACTTGCATGTAAGCATCTCATAATTTGTCTTGATAATTGTTTACTGGTTTTGTGCTTTGCTCTACTGGTTTTGTGTTTGGCTCTAAGTTTGTTTTGCTCGTAGGTATAGTTGCTTTTGAAGGAATAATGATTAAATGGCAAATTTTTACTTACAAAATGTAGTTGCAGCAAGCTAAAACAAGGGACCTAGAACATTACAATCAACTTTTTTTTTTCAAAACTAGACTCAACGACAAGACCAAGAAAAAGAACATCACATCCTTTGAGAGAGACTCAACACTGTCCAATCTGACTGGTCAGCTGGATTACAGTGGCTTTGAAAAAGCTGACATGGTTATTGAAGCTGTGTTTGAGGACATCAACATCAAGCACAAAGTCCTGAAGGAAGTTGAGGCAGTAAGTGTAACTGAATAGTGACTCATAAGACCTGTGCCACAGTGGGTAAATGTTAAATTTTATCTGTGGGAAAATATGTGGTGCTTACATTTTAGTACAGGTATGATGAAGAGTACCATAGAAGTCAGTTCACATGGAAACATGTTCTGCTTTGATATTATGTTTGCTTTATCCGTAATTGCAATGTCAATATCTCATTTCATTTCAGGTGACTTCCCCACATTGTATATTTGCCAGCAACACATCTGCTTTGCCCATTAAGGAAATTGCTGCAGCCAGCAAGAGACCTGACAAGGTTAGAAATTCTGAGGTTATTTGGTTGAAAATGCTAGGACACATATGCCTTAAATCAAAATAAATGTAAATATTTTTTTCTGTATCCATAGGTCATTGGAATGCATTATTTCTCTCCAGTGGACAAGATGCAGCTCCTTGAAATTATAACCACTGATAAGACCTCAAACGACACTACAGCCTCTGCTGTGGCGCTTGGCCTTAAACAGGGCAAAGTCATCATAGTTGTTGGGGTGAGGCTCTGCATGACACCATGTTTGTGTCTCCCAACCCCATGTGGCAACTAGTCAAGCATGTTGTTGATTTATTTTTTTTCTCTGGTTTGGATGTTTGCAGGACGGACCAGGATTCTACACCACAAGATGTTTGGCTCCCATGTTGGCAGAAGCAGTTAGAGTACTTCAGGTTAGTAGCATCGCAGGCATGAAATTTATGTTTTAGATATAACCTCTAGCCGTATTGGCTGAGTGGTGCAATTTGTAAATTAAGTTTTCTCAGGCTTTCATCAGAAGAATATTATTACAAAAATCAAAATAACTGATAGAAATCACTGCTGTAAATACTTTGTATTTGCAAATTTACATAACATGAGTGTCTGAGAAGTGCTTGGTACCAGATACTCTTTATTTTAAGCCTAGCCTCTTTTTCTTTCAAGATGCTAGACAAGCAAGGCCTGATGTTTATTTTGCACAGTTTTTTTTCTATCACAAAATCTACTGCAAATACATAATTTTACTAGTCTTTAGTATTTATTTACCCCTTATTTTCTTCCAGGAAGGGATTGACCCCAAGAAGTTAGATTCCCTCACCACCAGCATAGGGTTTCCTGTGGGTGCAGCAACATTGGCTGATGAGGTTGGCATTGATGTCGCCGCCCATGTGGCCGAGGACCTGGGAAAAGCCTTTGGCTCACGGTTTGGTGGTGGAAATGTTGAGGTTCTAAAGACCATGGTGGACTTGGGATTCAAGGGTATGGGAGACTGTGTTAAAGGATTATATCAGTACGATTATTGTTGTTTTTTTCATGTCCTGTACATTTATTTTGTCATAAATTCATCTATCCCCAACCTTTTTTTTCTAATGTTAAGGCCGAAAATCAGGAAAGGGTTGTTATATCTACCAGCCAGGACTCAAGGTCAAAGAGGTCAACCCAGATATCGGAGACATCCTCGAGAAATATAAAATGACACCAAACCCTGCTGTGTAAGTTAACATTGGATATTTTCCATATACTATATATATGTGTTACAATGAACATCTTTGCCACAATTAGTCAGTTAAAGCAAACAATACAATTTTTTTTTTAAGATTTATTTATTTACACATTGTGGGAAGACTAGGCCACTGGAAGGGTTCCAAGATGAAGGACGGACATGGATTAACAAAAACACAGCGTTTCTTTTATTTACAATATTTAAAATAGATGAATGTCTTTGCTTGCATGCTGCATGGGCCGGTGCTCAGCGTTATTGGAGCTTTTTCTGTCTCTTTTTCGTTTCCCTCTGTTCGCTGTGTCCACTCAGGTAGTTGTCAGTGTGTCAGTCCAGGACCCAGCTTGGCTGCAGTATATAAAGGACTGGGTAGTTGTTTGACACACATGAGACTGATCACTAATCAGCTTCGCTATCGCATCTGCTCTCCTGCGATCTACACCCCCTCTCTCCACTTGGAGCCAAGGTTAAACAAAACCTGACTACCACATACCCCCACTGCCCGACTTAGGCTGGGGCCAAATCTGGCCAACTGGAGCAGGGCATGGTCTGAACAGAGGGTGATTGAGCACCCCGGGAGGTAGAAACGGAGGGCGCCAACCACCCATCCAATGGCCAGGCATCCTTTTCCACAATGCTGTACCTCTACTCCCTCTCCACCAGCTTGCAGCTTATGTACAGCACCAGGCAATCGACTCCCTCGACCTCCTAGACAGTGCAGCCCCAGCCCTCTGTTAGACATGTTGGTCTGCAAGACAAAAGAGAGGTTAGGAGTGTGGAACAGTGGCTCCCCACAGACGGCTTGTTTCAGGGGTTCCCAAACTTTTCCATGCCAAGGACCCCTTAATAGCCGTAGCCTCTGGCTGCCCCCCCCCCTATTGCAACAGGGCTTAAAAAAACTTAAATTACACTGGCAAATATAAAAAATCAAACATACAGCTTCTTAATATTTCCTTATTTTTATGAATGCAATACTAATTTAATTTACATTTCAAATAATTTCTCAGTTGTATTATATCCAATGTTCTTTCTTTTATTAACCAAACATTCATTGTCATTTGTGCTTTACAATATTCATCAACAGTTCTTTCTTTTAGTATTTTTTTCTTTCTTTTATTCATTTAATTTCCCCAAATTACTATTCAATATTTCTTTCTTTTTTTATTGTAAACATTGGACACGTCCGTGCTCTCGTCCAGCTGAAGTGCAAAAAATGCTCGTTGGCTCTCACCTGTTCCAAAAGCTGAACGGACACGTCCTGAGCCATGTCACCTATCCGCCGACTCACGGAATTGTCGAAGAGTGGTACAGTGTTGATTTTGCTGGCGGCATCTTCACCAAGCAATTCTCTGACAATATCTTTGGTAGCTGGTAGAATTAATTCTTCTCCACTTGTGTGCAGTTTCTTAGCACGGGCAATGTGGTATGAGGCCAAAAAGGATGCCTTCAATGCCCGTTCAGAAACCGTAGCTTGCTGCCCGAAAGTAGCCGACTGCCTGGCTAGATGTTGTTCTTTTCGTTTGAAAAATTCTACTGATTTGTTGGCCTCTGACGGGTGCTTTTGCTTCAAGTGTCGTTCAAGTTCAGATGACTTCAAACACTCATTCGAGAGGGTCTTGAGGCAGAGAACACATTTAGGAATATCATGTCCATTTTTATTTGTAGCTGTAAAGCCATACTTTATGTACGCTTGGTTGTATCTTCGCGTTTTAGTTGGCCAGGAGTTCCATGTTTGTGCATTTTTTGCAGCTGAGCTGCTGCCTCCAGTCTGCTTGTTGCTGTCTCCAGTCTGCTCGTCTGACGTTTTTCTCTTCAAAAACTTCTCCATTATTTTAAGCTAGCACCAGCTAACTAGCTAAATTCCATGGCCACAGAAAAAAGCTAACGTTAGCTCATTAGCGAAAGCAGCAGTTGTAAGCTAACTTGTGATTTGATTAACACGCTCGGGCAGCAGTTAGCAGCTAAACGTAATGCTTTGACTGACAGGCAGATGGTTAGTTATTTATTGGCTATGATTGAAAGAAGGGCGTGGCAAAGACCTCATTTCGGAATGGAAGGATTTATAACAATTGATAATTTATTTTAACCAGCACAATAATCCTATGAATTGAAATTTATTTTTTGATATATTTAATTTTATTTTTATTATTAGTTTGTTTTAACTGCATTTTTCATTTTCCTCTCCCGGACCCCCTAGCGCCTCCTGCCGGCCTCCCGGGGGGCCGTGGCCCCCACTTTGAAAACCCGGGGCTTGTTTAACCCTCTTGAACACCACCTGACACTGTTCCGTCCACCAGACCAGATCTGAGGCAGCTTTTCGGGTGAGGTCGGTCAGGGGTCTGGTCAGCTCTGCAAAGGCGGGGACAAACCATCTATAATAGCCAATCAGTCCCAGGTCTTGGGCCTTGGGCTGGGTGGAATAACTGCGGTCTTATCTATCTAGGGGCGCACCAGGCCGCCACCTAAGATACCATACCTCCCGCTGCCCGACCTTGCAATTCTTCGAGTTAGCCATAAAGTGACTGAGGTTGGCCTGCCTTAGAAACTCGAGCACCACCTTCACCTGCCACATGTTAGTCCCAGCTGTTACTGTGGATGATAACATCATCCAAATAGGCTGCAGCATAGGCAGCACCCAGTCCATGAGGTGCTGAAATATAACTGGGGCTCCAAACAGCCCGAATGGAAGTGTCATGAACTGGTACAAACCATCTGGCGTAGAGAAAGTTATGTTTCCTTAGACTCTGGAGACAAGGGAATCTGCCAGGAGACCTTGGTTAAATCCAGTGTCGTAAATAAAGTGAGCAGAACCGAGCCAGTCCAGGAGTTCTTCGACCCATGGCATTGGATAGGCATCAAACTTTGACATGTCATTCATCTTGCGATAGTCTACATAGAGCCGTATAGACCCATCGGTATTTACACACAAGGACAATGGGGCTACACCAGTCATTGCTAGACTCCTCTATTACTCTCATTTCCAGCATGGCCTCGGCTTCTGCCTGAACAGTTTTCTTTTTGTGTTCAGACAGCCGGTATGGATGTGAGTGCCCTGTCATGCCTGGTGATGTCACTCTGTGGTACTGTATGAGATTTGTGCATCCTGGCATTGGGGAGAACACATCAGCAAAGCGCTGTTGCAGTGCGGCAACCTTGGCTTCCTGGTGGGGTGAGAGATGGTTCTCACAATGTTAGGAGGCAGGATTGTTCAATTTTTGTACCCCCAGTCTCAACTCATCTCTCTCTGACGCTACCATGCCCAGAGAAACCAAGACTGCCTCTCTCCATGCTTTGCGATTGAGGTGGTGAATCTGTGTTGCTCCTCCCCTGTCATCACACACACCCTCATAGTCGACGTCCCCCTCCCATTTTGTGACATCAAAAGGCCTGTGCCACTTGGTGAGTGAGTAATTTTGGAGCTGGATGTTAGAAGTAATACGAGGACTTTCTCTCCCGGTGCAAATTGACGCAGTCTCGCTCCTCTGTTATACAAGCGCTGTGGAAATTTCTGGGCTTTGAGAAAATTCTCCTGTGCTAACTGCCCAAGTGTATGGAGTTTTGCTCTCGAGTCCAGGACATATTGTACTTCGTTTTTACTGGTGTTTGGACCGCTCTCCAAGCTTTCTTCACTCTGGCCCAACACACTTCTCAGCATTCTTCCAAACAGCAACTCAAAGGGGGGAAACCTGTGGAGGCCTGGAGCACCTCCCGCACTGCAAATAACACTGGATCCAACCATTTATTCCAATTGCAGCCATCCTCGTGCGCAAAATTACGAAAATTACGATATACACTCGTGCAGATCAATTTTATTCCCAATAACTCATATAGTTTGCATAGTGTCTGTGACAAAAACAATGTGCCCCGGTCCCATCAGCATCTCTTTGGGGATTCCAACGTGGGAGATTACATGAAACGGTGCCTGTGCAATGATTTTAGCCGAGATGTTGCACAATGGAATGGCAACTAACACAAAGTGATATCCCCATGCGCGCCAATCTAATGGTCCGACGAGGTCCATGACAATACACTCAAACGAAACCTCAGTTAATGGTAATGGGTGCAATGGTGCTTTTGGGGTGGCCAGCAGGTTTATCAATTGACATTCCCGATAAGACGCACACCACCGCTGCATGTCGCTGTGAATGCCCGGCCAATAAATCGAGCCATTGTTTGGTCGAGCGTTTTATTTTAACCAAGGTGACTTGCTATGGGGTTGTGATGGGCCGCCTGGAAGATCAGTTCCCGGTGGCCTTCTGGGAGTAACAATTGCATGGTTTCTTGCCTAGTATGAGTGTCACGACTCACTCAATATAACCCGGTCTCTAATAAGTTAAAAAATATGGTGGAGTGAGGACAGCGTTCGGGTGCACCTGTTGACTGCCGATGGTCATCACATGGTCAAATACGAAGTGCACTGTGTAATCCCGAGTCTGCTGAACAGGGAAGTCCTCCACTGGGTGGACCACCAGAGCCATGGTCCACTCCCCTTGGCCTGACTCGGATGGGTTTGCATCACCACTGAACACCGCGCACCACTCACACCGTCCTGGCTGTCACTCTCACAGCCCCGCTGTCCCCCTAACCACTTTATCAAACCGCAGCCCATCCGAGCCCAATAAAAGGGGCCATGACAGGCGTGAACTAACATGGCCTGGACTTTATGCTTTTTTCCCCCTCAATATCTGATTTTGATGGCCACCACCGGATACTTGTGAATATCCCCATGCACACACCAAATTTCCACCCACAATGCCTCTACCAATGCCCCGGGCCGAACCAGGCTTGGGTGGATCAGCATCTGTGTGCAACCTTTGTCTACCAAAACCTGATTTATTCCCCCTTGCTTACGTAGCGGTATACTGTATCTCTCATCTGAACCGGGCCAGCAACCCAGACCACCTGGCCCACTTCCATTAACGGACACTTGTTCCGCCAGTGACCTGGCTTCACGCACTCCTGGCCTGATGTTAACAGACACTTGTTCTGCCAGTGGCCCGGCTTCACACACGCCCGGCCTGACGTTCAAGGAGCCCCCTGTGGGTCGAGGATAGAAGAGGCTGAAGCTGGGCGTGGTCCCAAGTGAGATGGGCGAGATGACCCTCCGCCAGGGTGACAGCCTTGGCCAGGTCCTCAGGACTGTGGCACTGGACCCAGTCGGCTATTGCAAGGGCCAGGCAGGCGATGAATTGCTCCAGTACCACTTGGTGGATGACGTTGTTGATGTTCTGTAGAACTGGTTGTAGCCACCAGACAGGTGAGCAGTCTTATCCAGAAAGGGCCAATGTGGGTGAAGGTTTTTGTTCCAACCAAGCAATTACACACCTGCGTCTCCTAATCAAGTACCTCAGCAAAGACTCTACTGGTTGATTAGTGGGATCAGGTGTGTAACTGCTTGGTTGGAACAAAAACCTTCACCCACATTGGCCCTTTCTGGATAAGATTGCCCACCTTGACTGCAGTATACAAAGGACAGGGCAGTTGTTTGACATACCTGAGGCTGATCATTAATTAGCCTAGCTATGTGTCTGCTCTCCCACGCCCCACCGGCCCCTCTCTCTGCTTGCAGCCAAGGCTACATGACACCCCACTACCAGATACATATATTTCAAGTCTTTCATTTCTAAATACCAATGATGATTTGGCACAATGTTTGTATAGAAAAGTACTTATTATTCAAATGTACTTTTTTATAACCTATTTTAATAAACTCTAGCTAAGGGTTCATTTAAGTAGGCTTTAAAAAGTTGATGCTGGTGGATTCAGATTGTTATCTAATCCTTACAAATACTCATTGTTACATAGTGGTTAAAGAGTAAACAAACTCTTGTTCTTAGCCTGTCTCCCCCCATTTACATTAAAAAAGGCAACAAAAAAAGAAAAAAGAAGAAGGATGGAGTACAAGAGGAAAGTAAAGGTAGGGTGGGTTGACTGAAGGTGGCAGTGTTGTGAAGAAACCTCCCTTCTCAGAAGTTTACCCAGACAGGCTAAGAACTGGCCAACGCCGGCATGTTGTCTTTTTGCTTCAGATCATATTCGATTGATCTTAAGTGCTGGACCCCATGTGTGTCAGCAACGAAATATGAGGTGTCGAGTGTCTTTGATGCCCTCATACGATGTGTCGGTGAAATGTGTCCCGTGAAGAAAGAGACTGCATAGAGTATCCCCTTCAAAGCGGCCGTGTGATGTGGTATTGTTTTGTTCTTGAATTACTCACCAGGGCAATCAGTTTCACCACCCTAGGGAAATACCAACATGTTGTCAGCTCAAGAAGTAGAATTATAGATTTACTAGCTCTTTTTTTTTCTTTCTGATTTTTCCCTTTTTTCTCCCAATTTAGTGACCAATCGATCCCTATTTTAATTCAAACACCCGCCCTCGTACTGCATGCGTTCGCCAACTGCATCTCTCCAGCCGGCAGTCTCGAAGGAGTCGCCTTGTCACGAAAGTGGCGAGGCGACTCCAGGCCGAACCACTGCTTTTTACGACACACACAGAGACGCATTCATGTGACGAACACAAGCCGACTCCGCCCCCCTCCCGAAGACAGCGTTGCCAATTATTGCTGCTTCATCGAGTCCGGCCATAGTCGGATCTGACGAGACCGGGGCGCGAACCCCGGTCCCCAGTGGGCAACTGCATTGACACAAAGCTGATGCTTAGACCGCTACACCACCGCAGACCCGATTTACTAGCTCTTTAAAGATGTGCGGCGTATGATTGGGTTCTGCAGCCCAGTAAGGAATCTAAACCAAACTCTATGTATATGGGCTAAAATGTGTGGATGAGGATTAAGATTTTTGAAGAGAGGGAAAGTTCTCTAACCATAGGGGAGGACCTGTTTCTGAACTTAGACATCTCCCATTGAGAAGTATAGGCTGACATTCTTACACATGTATAAGAATTATAAGAATTATAAAAAGGTGAATAATTAAAAGGTGAATGTTTTTGAAGTTTCAAATATCAAACCTTTCTGTCCCTTAGTTCATCAGATTCTGACGTACAGTACCGTCTGCTGTCTCGGTTCATCAACGAGGCCGTGCTGTGCTTGCAGGAGGGCATCCTGAACAACCCTGTGGAGGGAGACATTGGAGCTGTGTTTGGACTGGGATTCCCCCCATGTCTTGGAGGTCAGAGTCCAACCATTTCTCTTGAACAGGAAAATGGGGTGTTGAATGGTCATATCTTCTGCTGCTGCTCTGTTTGTTTATGGAGCCTCTATCATGCAGAATTGAAAGGTGCTTTACAAGAGGGGGGAGGGGGCATGGGCAGTAAAGTAAAGGGGACAGTGAACTGCAATGAATTGGTGCTAAATTGCAAATGCACAGAATAACTTAAAGTGACAGAGAAGCAGACATTGTTCAACTGTAAGCAAGCTTTTAAAGAGTCTGACCTACAGCATTGTCCATATCAGCAATGAAACTTTGACTGCAGTACTCTCTGTTATATGAAGCATACGTCTCAATGTTCTCTTGTATTCAGGGCCGTTCCGTTTTCTGGACGCCTTTGGTGCCGACAAACTGGTGGAGAAGATGAGGAGATTCGAAGCGGTGTATGGAAATCATTTCACACCTTGCCAACTGCTACTGGATCACGCAAGTGACTCGAGCAAGAAGTTCCACAAGTGACCCTACCCACCGTGTACCGATATACCCTCATAAGACTCACAGAATGTGCCTAGCCTTAACGCAGATCATAAGAACGGGGCAAACGGAATGTTTTAAAGAGGATGCTGTACTATGAACAGAGATGGATGAAGTAAACCATTTAACTCTGAACACCTCATGTGCTAATTATTTTGTATAGTGCAGTATGTATGATACAGGAGCATATGATGGCTAAGGGTATATTCACATGTCACTAATATGGACAAAATCTAAATGCAAGAGTTCTATGCTGCAATTAGCATGTGATTTTTCACTGTTAATTAATGTCTAGTGACTAATATGGTGTTGTTTTTTTTACATTAATGATGACATTGGCCTTTGTTTCAGTGTTTGGGCAGTGATGTATTATATTTGAACTACAAATTTAAATTTTGTTATTGAATCCACTCAACCATCGTTGCTTCTTCTTTTTTCTTTTTTCTTTTTTTCCTTAATGTGCTTATGTGATTGTAACTGGGAGTGTAATTGATCACTATTACACAATTAGACCACGGCTGCACCATGAGAGGATTTTCTGAAAATCCAATTCGCCGCGCAGGTCACATGCCTTCCCTCCATTGTCTGCAGACTAGGGTGTGTGCGGCGGCCGTGCTGCGTGGGCTGGGCTGGGCAGGGCTGGATGTGCGCTGTTTTCTCCGACCGGAGGCGCATTTCAACAGCATCGTTTTCAGGCCATGTATCATCATCGCTCGGCTTCTAGAGGATGTCGAGGGTGGAGGAAATACGACGCTCATCGGGACGACCCTAGCGGATCGAATCGGCCTTTGGCGACGAAAAGATGAGGCGTACCTGAACGTGCGGTCGTTTTCTTCCTATATATATATTATATTTTTTTTCTTCCTCTTTAAAATCCACCAAACGCTAAACGCGAATTAACGCCGGCGCACCTGCACCGATAAGGGAGACGCGCAAGCTTGCGGAACGCCGCGGACTCTTCCTCCGCTCCTAGGTCGGTGTGTGCTGAAGGTTCTGGAGACCGGTAGGCGCATTTATTTGAACAGTATGTCCAAAACAAAGCATTGTGAGGCGGTGAGGGTGGTGGTGCGCTGTCGGCCGTTCAGCAGGAGAGAGGAGATCGCGGAGGGGGCAGGCATACTGGAGGTGAACGTTAAACTGGGACAGATCATTATTCGCAACCCGAAGGCGCCACCTGATGAGCCCATGAAAACCTTCACCTTCGACGCCGTCTACGACTGGAAATCCAAACAAAGCGACATTTACGATGACACGGTGAGACCGCTTGTGGTGTCCGTGTTGCAAGGCTTCAACGGGACCATATTTGCCTATGGGCAGACCGGGACAGGTAAAACGTACACGATGCAGGGCGTCTCAAACGACCCGGAGAACAGAGGAGTTATCCCGAATTCGTTTCAGCACATCTTCACGCAGATATCCCGAAGTCAGAATCAGAAGTATCTGGTGAGGGCGTCCTATCTGGAAATCTACCAAGAGGAGATCAGGGATCTGCTGTGCAAAGACAACAACAAGAAACTGGAACTCAAGGAAAACCCTGACTGTGGCGTGTATGTGAAAGGCTTGTCGTCGGTGGTCACCAAAGATGTCACGGAGATTGGACATGTGATGCACATTGGCAACCAGTCCAGGTCTGTAGGGTTCACCAATATGAATGAACGCAGCTCGCGTTCTCATGCCATCTTTGTCATAACAGTGGAGTGCAGCGAGGTAGGGCCAGATGGTGAGGATCACATCCGTGTTGGGAAGCTGAACATGGTTGACCTGGCTGGCAGCGAGCGCCAGAGCAAGACTGGTGCCAAAGGAGAGCGACTGAAGGAAGCTGCCAAAATCAACCTGTCACTTTCAGCACTGGGGAACGTCATCTCAGCCTTGGTGGATGGCAAAAGTAGCCATGTCCCATACAGAGACTCGAAACTGACCCGTTTGCTCCAGGATTCACTGGGAGGTAACGCAAAGACGGTCATGATAGCCACTGTAGGTCCATCACAGAGGCACCACGACGAATCCCTAACAACGCTGAGGTATGCCAGCAGGGCCAAGAACATAAGGAACAAGCCTCGGATTAATGAGGATCCTAAAGACGCCCTGCTGAGGGAGTTCCAGGAAGAAATTGCCCGTTTGAAAGCACAGCTAGATGAGCGAGGGATGCTGGCAAAGGAGAAGAGGAGGAGGAGAAGGCACAGCAAAAGACTGAGTAAAAGTATGGCTGGTATGGAGGAGGAGATCCTCATAGAGAAGGACAAGGAGATGTGGAAGGCTCTTGAGGAGGAGCGGGATGTGGACCAGTATGTGGAAGAGGACAATGACATTGCCCGGGTTGTGACCAATGCCTTTGCCGACCAAGAAAATGCTGAGGAGTTGAAGCAACTAGATGAAAAAAGCATGGAAGATATGCAAAAAGAGCAAGAGGCCATTGGGAAGATCATCGAGAAATATAAGGTACAGTACACGTATCTGATAACAGGATTCAAAAACAGAAAAGAATTCCACATGAATAATTCATGACATCATGTCTTTGTTCTCAGGCTATGGAAAGCAAACTGTTGGTCGGGGGGAAAAACATAATTGACCACACAAATGAACAACAAAAAATGCTGGAGCTTAAGCGGCAAGAGATTGCAGAGCAGGTAAGTGAAGCCACAGCTGAGCAAACTTTTATGTATTTTTCAGCAATGTGAAGCTGGAGATAACATCTTGACTCTCAAAATCGATTGAAGCAATGTCTTGAGATCAATCGTTGTAATGGTTCCCATGCTCTTGTATTATTAACTAGCTGTGCATCTGCAGTCGTGCACATGTTAATATCAACACATCCTTCTTTAGGCTGGAAAAAAACCTATTTATGTGTTGTCAACAGCAAAATGAACACTGATATAACATATGTTGTATATGTTACCGTGAAACGTGAGGCAAAGGGTTGTTTTCAACATTGACACAAGCCTCCCAGGGCAGCACTGTTTGTGTTTAACCTTAAGGGAGTCCTCTCTTTGCTTCGTAGATAAGACGAGAGAGAGAAATCCAGCAGCAAATGCTGTTGCAGGATGAGGAAACGGTAGAAATGAGAGAGACATTCTCCTCATTACAGCAGGAGGTGGAACTCAAGACCAAGAAGTTTAAAAGGGTAAGATGACTCACCAGTATGAGCTAATCATTGACCCCACCCCAATATATCACAGCAGCAATACCTATATATATATATATATATATATATATATATATATATATATATATATATATATATATATATATAATCTCCCAGGTAATCTGATTTGTGCCTCTCAAGAGAGCGCTTTCAATTTACAGACAAAATAACAGGCACCAGTGCACATTATATTACTGTGCATATTACAGTCTGCTTAGATCAGGAAGTTAATCTGTTTATCTCTGTTATGCCTATATGAAACGGTTGTTGTCAAACGGTAATGTGGTTATTCAATGATAACCCAACACATTAACAGACTGTTCTCCCTTTTACACAGCTATACACCAAACTACAGCTGGTGAAGGTAGAAATTGGAGACGTCATTGACGAGCATGTCGCAGTCAGACAGGAGCTTGAAGAGACACAGAATGAGCTCACCAGAGAACTTAAGTACAGGTGAACACAGATGCTGGAGGTTAACGTAATGGAGTGTCCCGTTAATCATTGTTTGTGCCATTGCTGTCTCTGTCGTGCTCACAAGTCCCGACACCATACTTGACATTCAGCGTGAGGGCGGTTTGTCATCTGTGTCGTTGTGAATATGTCTGGGTGTCACCCATCATTGGAGATTTGTGGACTTGTCCGTTTTCTCTGTTTTGGATTCCACAGAGAGAGAAAAAAAACATAAAACCCAAATGTCTAAGTGCTGTTGTGGTGGTCACATTCCAGCTGACAAAATGTATAATTCAAGATTCCTTTATTTGTCATTTATGTGTACTTGCATACACAAAAATGCAATGTTATTCCTCCCGGTCCAAAAAAAATTTACCTCAAGGGGCTTTACAGCAACACAACATCCTGTCCTTAGACCCTCGAATCGGATAAGGAACAACTCCCTAAAAAAAAAAAAAAAAAACCTTTAACAATCAGCAGCACTTGAGTTACAATAAATATAAATATCAGCATCAGAATAAAATATCCAGTATTCAAGTTGCCCAGTCTCACAGGGGCCAATATATATATATATATATATATATAAAAAGAGTTTAGTGTTGAAATGCCCACAATAATAATAATAATAGAATAACGATCAACCACATTGTGATGAGTCTTGCCATGTTTGGCATGCATTGAGCAAAGGGATGCATACATTTGCTTTGTGTTGCAGATATCTCCTGATTGAGAATTTCATACCACCCGAGGAAAAGAACAAGATTATGAACAGACTGTACTTTGACAGTGAGGAGGACCAGTGGAGGTTTCGACCTATCATACCATCTGAGAGGTCGGTGGTCTTATCTCACAGATGTTGAAGTAATGATACTACAATATGTGCACCAACACCCCACTGCCAAAGACACCAAGAGTGTCTTTGGCAGTGGGGTTCAGAAACCCCCAGCGGGCATTGCAGGGGTTTCAGGCAGACCCCTGCAAAATGAGAATAATTTAAAGGGCGACACTTTCTGTGTTCTTTCCCGGGCTTCAAATGGAAACGCCCACTCAGCTGCTAGCAAGAAGCAGTGACGCAGGTTAGCACTGATGCCCCCCCCCACACACACACGCACACAGTTCACTGAGTGACGAAAGTGCAGAAACCTACATCAGGTCACATGGGAAAACGTTTTTAGAAGAATTTAGGAAAATAGCATTTTGACACTAAAACATACGTACTTTGACCAAAATTTGAATTTTGGGATTTGAATATATAGGGAACACTACTGGGAAGCCACAGAATGATGCAAAAACCTCAAACACACACAAATAAATGGACCCACCCTTTAAACTATCCTAAAATGTATATCATTAAAAATAATCCCAATTAGAGAATATGTAATAATGAGTATTGTTATCGTCTCACTCCTTAAAAAGTAAAATGAAAATTTTATAATTCAGTACTTAATGAACAACAAAATTACCCTTTATATGGTTACACCTTGGAACAAGTCATATCTGTTATATTGTGGGTGTTTCTGAACTCCCGGTCTGTGACAATAAATGCTGTAGACAATTCATGGCTTGTTTCAGTAATGTATTGTGCAACATAATATAAATATACAATCTTAGGGCTGGGAATCAGAAGGGTGTCTCCTGATTTTATATCACAGCAATATTAAATGTTATAAGTATTGCTGTTCGATATTACAGTTGTTTTAGTTTCCACCACTCTTATCTGCTGTAAACTGTGAAAACTGCAATAATCCATTGAACTTGTGTGCAATAAAATGCATTTACTTTAAGCCCCATGTATTGCAAAAGCTTAAAACATCCACATGCTTCCCCGAGTCCACATTCAAACAATTCAAATTCAAACGTTCAGAGATGTTGAAGTTATTACATCAAACATCTTTATTGTGCTTTAGCGTTGCAGTTCAGATATTAAAATTGTCAGGGGTGTTTGTGTGGCAGGCAGTTGTGATGAGTAGTTGAGATTACAGGGGATATGGCTCTGATTGGAAATGGGTCACATGCAGTGCTAGAGGAGAGGTCTGAACCACCGAACCACATCAGAGAATGGGAAACAGATTTACAGCCTGTCCTTTATTGTGTCTTTATGCCAGATCAACCACGCAGGTCAAGAGAAGGCCTACCTCGGTGGTTGGATACAAAAGACCAATCAGCCAATATGCACAGATGGCTGTAGCCTCAGCGGCAGGGGCGCCATCCCGATACCAGGTTGGTGCTTGGCTATTCACTAAGAAAGTAACATGTTTTACATTTTAAGGTTTGAATACTAGTTTTTAATGTACATGCAAGGTAAATATTTGACAGCTTTATTATCATGTTTAATTTTGTTATATGCATGCAATCTGTGTAATCTCTTTATATTGAATTTTTGGGATCTAGTTTATAAAAATGCTTCTTTTTCTGGGATCGCCCAGTCATTTAGTGGAAAATAATGTTGCATTCATAATTTAAGACTTGAAATGATCTTCTATAAATATATAATGTCCAACAGGAAACATAAACGATGAAAACTGTGCAAAATGTTAGCATCAATATTTTTTCTTTCAGAAAAGGAAATTTAGAAAAAAATATTTTTCCTGGATTTGATGGTTAACAGATTTTATCACTCACAGCTTTTAAAACCGAGGTCCCTCAACCTTTAATCTCCTCCATCCTCACAGGCTGAGAATATTATGCTACTGGAGTTGGATATGACTCCACCAACGATGTTCACCTTGAACCTTAACGGAGCTCACTTGGAGAGGGCGTTCACTCCGAGGTCAATGAGGGATCTTCTGGTAGATGTTCAACTTAGGGAGAAGACCCCCGCGTCACGAGTCAGGAAGTCTCGATCCTGGTGAGGGAACGTGTGTCCCGCTTTACATCTAGTAACTCAGTCTGAGGGGCATAAGAGTACATGGCAAGACCGACTGCTGTAAAAGCCAATGTCCATCTAATCAAATCATTCAGTCTGGTACTGAGTCAAAAAAACAACAACATTGTTTCGTCCAATTCAAGTGAAAAGCAAAACACGAGATGAGATAAATTAATCTGTACAAAGCAGATGAACTTTTGTATGATTTCCTTGAATCGAGTGTCATTTCAGCAATTTGCCTTGCGATGTGCCCTGTTCAATCTGCAACCAAGGCTCTGAGGTTACTGTTTCAATACAAATGTGAAGATTGTTGAATGTTTTATTAAGGTAAATTGTTCAGACCTAATTTTGGGCAATTTTTTCTTTTTTTTTGGCAGCGTAATCCTCATGGCACCCATATGTTCGATCAGGTCTACCTGCCGAAAAATAGTTTTAGGCTCGTACTCCAACTCTTCAGCACTGTGTAACCAAATCATTTATGAATCTGTCTTTACTTTTGCAACAGGTATCAGGCACCACAAACATCACACATCTCATCATCCTCATCCTCCAGCTCTCTGACGTCAGGATCACAGTGCCTCGCTCAACCTGCGAGACAGAGACCATCCTCATCCGCCTGTCAGCCACTGGGAGGTGCCATTCACACCAGCCCTCAAGATGTGTGAATGCTTAGTGCTGGTCTCAGTTTAAAGTGGCTCACATGGCTCAAAACTGGCATAAGGGCCTCAAACAGTGGTGGGGAAAGATGATGATTATCATCACCACTTGATTTTGCTTTGATTTCAATTCATTTTTGAAGTAGGCGATTCAATTCTGTAAGCATGTATTTGGTACAGCTGGAGAGATAAAAGTCTCATCCTTTATTCATTTGCAGACACTTGCAAGTCAGTTGAGTACTGTAACCAGAAGAGCTCTTGAACGCTACCCTTTCCCATTTGCCCACTTTGTTTTGCCAAATATTGCATAAAAGTTAGTGTCCCTTGGCTCATTGTGGGCTCCAGCTACAGCAATTCCAAAAAAAAAAATCATAAAAAAAATCCAACAGTCAGATGGTCTCAACTATCACGAAACCAACTATGTGCTAGTCTCTGAAAATGAACTTGTATAATTTTTTGTTGAGGCAGCGACAATTTACGACCGCTGGGTTTTTTAAGATTGGAGGAACGATATGCAGAGATCTGAAAATCAACCCCAAAAAAAGAGAAGTACACCCAACACATGGGTGCAGCGTTAGAGGAGGAGGGAGGGAGCAGTGGGGGTGTGGGGGGTAGACCGTTTTTTTTTTTCGTTTTTGTTTTTTATAGACCGTGTTTCATTCATACGCTACAATTTTCAGGACAAATTCACTATGAATGATTTGCTGCTTCCACCCCTCGTTGTTGCAGATTTACTTGTGAGCCACAGTGTGAGGAGTAGTGCCGCATCGCTCTCTTGATTAGCTGCCTTATATTTCGTACCGTTGAGATTGTGCAAGATTCATCTGCTCACACATCGGAATAAACAGAATGACATGACTCTTCTTTTGCTTTCTGTATCTCCCCAAGATGTAACGTGCGCTTTCGTAACATGTGATCCTTAACTGCAGGATGGCATACAAAAGCGCTTACATATGATAAGCACTCCGGTTAACTCCGACGTGACAGCCATACAGTAAGATGACGTCTCCTCTTGGGGGTCACATGACACTCCTTACTGTAAGTCCAACATGGCAGACGGAGGGGCTCTTGCGCGGCAACTAACGCAACATTTCAACTGAAACCCCAGAGCAATTTAACACTACCCCGCGGTGCACGGCAACGATGAAGGAAAGGCAGAAGAAAAAGAAGGGGAGGACGTGGGCAGAAGCCGCCAAAACGGTATTAAGGGCGCTTTTCGGGCGCCGTTTGTTGTGGTTGTTTTTCCTCGTACAACTGTGTTTATGAGTTCATGACCCGCTGGTGCGGACGAGACGCTGCGCACACGGCGCCGGGCCTCCGCCGACGGTCAGACACCGGGGAGGTCCCGTGTCATTAGCTAGTCTTAGCTCGTCATGTGTGAGTGTTTTGAAATCAAGTGTGTCCGAGTTGTGTGCACCCAAAACACATCGCCAAACCTATAGTGTGTGTGTGTGTGCGTGTGTGGGTGTGTGTGTTGTGTCTAGACGGTGCACATGACACGTCTGTCACGAATCGAAGTCGGCCGAAGTAACCGTGGGGTGAACGCGTCGTCTCTCAGCTGTGCTAGCCGCCTAGCTGCGCTAGCTCCAGTTCAACAAGTTCCAAGTAACTAACCAGCAAAATGCACCGATGTGCGCCGTGTTCGTGTAAACGTCGGACTTTCAGCGTTAGCTGTGCTCGTTCTAGCTAACCAAGCTAATGTCAAACATAAGCCAGCCTGTAGGTGAGGTGATAGCTAGCGCTAACGTAGATAGTTGCCACCAGAATGCGGTATCGAATGGCTAGCCCGGTAGCTATGTAGCGTAGCAAGCTAACGACCATAGCAACCGTCGATGTCTCTGACGTTATCCGTCTTAAATTATTTCACGCAGCGGGCCCTTTGGTGCCTTCGTTGTTGTCTTTAAAACGTGGTCTTACCTTCGGTACATAACATTACACAGGCAGGGTTGTTCACCCAACAACTGTACATTGTCGACTAACGCTAATTTCAGGACTTTTTTGGAGTGGGTTGATCGAGTCTTGTATTGATCGCAAAACATAGCAAGGTGTTGACAAAAAATAACCAAAAAGTTAACCACGGCGGAGGTTTCCTGTTTCTGTAACGTCACTGATGTTGACTGCCTCCCTTGGTTACGTCCAAATATGGCTGCTGCTAATGTGTCAGCAAACCAGTTTTTTGAGTAACCCGTCATGCGGCGTTTATTTATTTAATTTTTGTGTTATCAATGACTGACAGGACGAGTACCCTTCTGTTAAGACTAAAGGCGCCTACCTAAATTTAAACATTAATGTAAAGCGGTTCCCGAGATGCAAAAAGCCTTCTCAATAACCAGCTGTTAGTCATAACGAGCACGTGTTGAATAAGCCACCACTCTAGGGCTGCAGGGCCCAGATGACCAGTGGTAGACCAGAATCAACATACCATTTCCCATTAAAGTCCCTTTCATTTAGAGAAATCTATTGTGTTTGGATGACTATCAGCCACACACTCCGTACCCACAGAGCTTTTAGGCACCTAAGATTTTATCTCAGTACATACCATCATTTGAACTTTGTGGTCCACTTATGGTCTTTAGTATACTTTGCAACATGTAATTTGACATTATTTTATTGTGACATTTCAGGTTTTAGAGAAATACCCAAACACGCCTATGAGCCATAAAGAGATCTTGCAGGTGATCCAAAGAGAAAGGCTGAAAGAAATCAGGTAAAGAATTCTCTCGCTGTCCTCAGTCAGTAGCTCTGTCACAGTAAATATCCTTCTCACAGGAGTCACAGCACCATGAGAGAGCTATACATCCTTCCTCCTCTTATGGATGCTCATATCATGTACTTTCATTTTACTCGTTCAGGTAGTGGTTATGATGTAATTCAATTTCTAATTATTTCATTTCTTTTTGTTTCATTATCACTGTTGACATCCAGAAGGTAAGAAAAAGCTGGCCCCACTCCCCCTTCTTAACAAACTCACCATGATGCCCTATTATTTGATTTTTACCTTTTGCATGTTATTAACAATAACATGTCCTTGGTTCAGTTGCATAAAAACAGACTATGACTTAGACCTATAGTCACCTTTTTCCGATATTTTAAAGACATCTGCTTCCACCTGTTGCATAAAAATAAATTACTCAGAGTGTAGTTTTTAGTGGAACAAATTGTCTTGCATATATCTATCTGTCTATCTGTCTATCTGTCTATCTATCTATCTGTCTATCTGTCTATCTATCTATCTATCTATCTATCTATCTATCTATCTATCTATCTATCTATCTATCTATCTATCTATCTATCTATCTATCTGTCTGTCTGTCTGTCTGTCTGTCTGTCTGTCTGTCTGTCTGTCTGTCTGTCTATATCTATATATATTTCACAAAATGTGCTTTTACATTTGTTAAATTGCTGTCAAGTGTGTTCCTGGCATTCAGCAAATTAACAAACTTAGATTCTTACCTTCACCATTATTACCGTAATAATGGCTTTAACCCAAGCTTGCCTTGGGAAAGACTTAACCTAACTTTTACATCTGGAAATAAACTTTTCTTGACTTTATGCAGGTCTTGGTTTTTATGCAACAGTCTTGTGGTCCGGTGTAATTAGAGGATTTAAGACCAGCTTAGATTAATATCAAACCAAGTTTATGCAACTGATCCTTTACCATAAAGTAAAAGTGCCTCCCGATGACACCGATAGAAATTTGAGCTGAAGTCACGGATTTCCCTTGACTGCATGGTAGCCCCCCACCCTGCAGATATCAGAACAGGCTATACACTCCTCACAATATCCTCCAGGTTTTCTTGTTTTGTTTTTTGTTTTTTTGTTTTTTTAGGGGGGGCAAAACAATGTAATTTGTGTTTCTCTCCTGTGATCTAGTGGGACCTCACCTCTGGCATGTCTGAATGCAATGCTGCACACTAACTCTCGTGGTGAAGAGGGGATCTTTTACAAAGTCCCAGGCAGAATGGGAGTCTACACATTAAAGGTATATCTACTACTACTTTCGGCTGCTCCCGTTAGGGGTCGCCACAGCAGATCATCCGTTTCCATCTCTTCCTGTCCTCTGCATCTTCCTCTGTCACGCCAGCCACCTGCATATCCTCCCTCACCGCATCCATAAACCTCCTCTTTGGCCTTTCTCTTTTCCTCTTCCC
This sequence comes from Lampris incognitus, assembly GCF_029633865.1. Taxonomy (NCBI): domain Eukaryota; kingdom Metazoa; phylum Chordata; class Actinopteri; order Lampriformes; family Lampridae; genus Lampris; species Lampris incognitus. Next base: position 32,296,136 of record NC_079226.1, read on the forward strand.
TGGCACCTCCATATTCAGCATCCTTCTCCCAATTTACTGAATACACATTAAACACACATACACAAATACACATTAAAGGTATGGCGGACAATAGAAACATCTTGCACCGTTCTGCTTACAAGGTCTTAGATGGTAAATGTACCTAAACCAACATATGGGAACTTTAAAGATGGTTCATAAACATTAGTTTCCCACATGTAGTTTGACATGTAGTAGCTACATGGGCCCAGCAGGGTATATGTGAGCTTGTGATGTACCCAGTATGTGGTTACCCCTGTCAGCATTACAGCGTTATCAATTCATTACAATTCAATTAATTTTTTTTTCTTCATTTAACATTTCGTTACCAAGGGTTGGTTTCTTTTTCAGCATTTAACTAGTTACACATATTCACACTTGGGAGCTGTCTAGTACAACCACAGTCTCAAACTGTAGACCACTGAACAGCTTCATTGGAGCCATTGGGAGTTGGGTGTCTTGCTCAAGGGCTCTTCAATTGTGTCATTCCCCTCCTAGACTTTTTCGCAACCTTCCGGTCACAAGCCCTTTTCTCTTACCTTTAGGCCATTGCTACCCACACAAATTTACATTTTACAGTGTGTCACAGAAATATGTGTAAGTGGACATAGCCAACATTGCACCAGGCTTAGACAAATATTCTGGAGGCAAATTATTGAGCTCAGTAGGGTATTTCCTCATTGTCTATGCATCTAAAGCATATACTTGTCCCCCCCCCCCCTTTTATTTGATTTTCTTTTCTAGAAGGACATCTCGGATGTGGTGAAGGAGCTGTCTGAAGAGGGTTCGGAAGAGAGCAGTGACAATCTCTCAGATTCCCGAAGCACAGAAAGTCTCTCTCAAGAGGGCAGGAGGGGGAGGTGGAGACGACGAGGTACTGTGTCCAGCTAACAGTCACTAGAAAAAGAAATAGTGTTGTATCCAGCTAAAGCTGGGTGCACACGACAAGACTGAAAACTCTTAGCTGAAAGTGGAGAGCATGCACACAAACTGACGGCTAGCACAGGTGTTTTGTTACTCTGTTGTAATACGTTCACCATAGCCAAAAGGGTAAGTGTGGGGAATAAACACATTTAACTATAACTTGTATTATCTTGCTGACTTGACATTAATGTTATGTCCTCCAACCTCATAGCAACTTGCATTATTCAACATGACACTGATTAAAAGAACAGTTGACGGCACCTGGGTGGAGTAGCGGTCTATTTCGTTACCTACCAACATGGGGATCGGTGGTTCGAATCCCCGTGTTACCTCCAGCTTGGTGGGGTGTCCCTACAGACACAATTGGCCATGTCTGCGGGTGGGAATCCAGATGTGGATACGTGTCCTGGTCACTGCACTAGCGCCTCCTCTGGTCAATCGGGGCACCTGTTCAAGGGGGAAGTGGGGGGAATAGCGTGATCCTCCCACGCGCTACGTCTCCCTGCCAAAACTCTTCACTGTCAGGTGAAAAGAAGTGGCTGGCGACTTCACATGTATCAGAGGAAGCATGTGGTAGTCTGCAGCCCTCCCCGGATTGGTAGAGGGGGTGGAGCAGCAACCGGGACGGCTCGGAAGAGTAGGGTAATTGGCCAAGTACAATTCGGAGAAAAAGTGGGAAAAATCCAAAAAAAAAAAAGAAGCAAAAGCTTGTTGATTAGTGGTGGAAGTAACAAATGAAATGGTTAATGTAGATACAGTGTAAATGTTTGTGAATTGAATATTCAACTAAAATTGTCAAAATGATTTATTTAAAAATGCTTTGATTAAAGCTGGTGATCTGATGAAAACATAGCTGTTTTTATTATTCATCACCAATTTCTATCTTTCATCAGTTATCATTTAGCTACAAAATTAACCTTGAACATTTAAGGGAAGCCCTATAAGGGCTGAATTTCCTCACAAATGGAGTGGTGATGAAAATGAATGTGAAATTAAAAACAGCGATCTAAAAATGAATGTGAATTGTAAAAGAGGGTGATAAAATGTTAAGTGACTTGATACGTTTATCATCAGCTTGAGTAATATTTCTTATAATACATTAAAATGTTGACCGGAGTATATTTTGCTGCGATATTACTTTTGCGAATCAACAAAATTACTTCTGCAGAATTACTATTGCTGTCAAATGAGCCTAGCTCTATTACTACTACTTTCGGCTGCTCCCGTTAGGGTCACCACAGCGGATCATCTGTTTCCATTTCTTCCTGTCCTCTGCATCTTAATCTGTCACACCAGCCACCTGCATGTCCTCCCTCACCCCATCCATAAACCTCCTCTTTGGCCTTCCTCTTTTCCTCTTCCCTGGCAGCTCCATATTCAGCATCCTCCCAACATACCCAGCATCTCTCCTCCACACATGTCCAAGCCATCTCAATGTTGCCTCTCTTGCTTTGTCTCCGAACTGTCCAACCTGAGCTGTCCCTCTAATGTACTCGTTCTTAATCCTGTCCTTCTTTGTCACTCCCAATGAATATCTTAGCGTCTTCAACTCTGCCACCTCCAGCGCCGCCTCCTGTCTTTTTGTCAGTGCCACTGTCTCCAAACTATATAACATAGCTGGTCTCACAACCATCTTATAAACCTTCCCTTTAACTCTTGCTGGTATCCTTCTGTCGCAAATCACTCCTGACATTCTTCTCCACCCACTCCACGCTGCCTGCACTCTCTTCTCCACCTCTCTTCTGCACTCCCCGTGACTTTGGACAGTTGACCCCAAGTACTTAAACTCAAATGAGCCTACCTCACTTTTCCAAAAAAAAAATTTCAGAGGCGAAAAAAGCACAAGCTCCAATCACATAGGGGTCGGGGCATTTTTTAAGTGAAGACGGGGCATCTGGGTAGCGTAGCGGTCTATTCCATTGCCTACCAACACAGGGATCGACGGTTCCCTACAGACACAACTGGCTGTGTCTGTGGGTGGGAAGCTGGATGTAGGTATGTGTCCTGGTCGCTGCGCTAGCACCTCCTCTGGTCAGTCCTGGGGGGGTTACTGGAGGGAATAGTGTGATCCTCCCAAGCGCTACGTCCCCCTGGCCAAACTCCTCACTGTCAGGTGAAAAGAAGTGGCTGGCGACTCCACATGTATCGGAGGAGGCATATGGTAGTCTGCAGCCCCCCCCCCCCCCCGATCAGCAGAGGGGGTGGAGCAGCGACCAGGACAGATCGGAAAAATAAGGTAATTGGCCAAGTACAATTGGGGAGAAAAGGGGGGGGGGGGTGAATGACACAGTGGTACAAAGACCTAAACGGATAAGTCCAGTGATGTGCACCCACTAAGGTTGTTAAATACTGGAAAGAGCAGTGAGCCAGATTTTGTGGCTAAACTTGTCAAAAATTCCCAGTATATGCACTCAGATGTTGGGATGACGATATGAAGTGCTGTATCACAGGCCAGGCAATGAGTAGACAAGTGTTTGCATCTAAATCAAAACATCCTCCTATTCATCCATCCATCAATTTTCCTGCTCGTCCAGTCAGGGTTGCACCTAAGTAAACCCAGTTTTAATGTGTTGTTACTTCATTCTCTTCCTTGTTGTGTTTACTATTCAATGTAAGATATTCAAAATGAGGGAAATGCACTCATACTCATTTCCATGGCTTTTCTCAGTATAAGCCCAATCCAGTAGCAGTCCACATTGCAAAGTATTTAGAGATAAGTATGACTAAAATATGACATTTACCTATCTTTTTCTCATCCCCAGAAGAGTTATGCTTGCATTTACAATCTTTATTCAACAGGGTAGGCTAACGGTTCACACTTCCCTTTGTTTTCAGTAACACCCAACTTCACATGTGAACGCCTACATATCTGGGACTCTACAACTACAGGCTACCATTGAGGGCACTTCAACAGCATTCGTTGAGAGAAAAGGGCGCATTAATCAGTTCTTGCCCCAACATTACTGTAAATAGGTCATTAATAGCCATCCAGAACATACACTGTAGCCCTCATAGCCACAAAAAATTAAAAAAATCACAACCTCCTTTGTTTCCAGGGATTCATTCTGGTGGGCATAATTTTCAACGCTACTAGTAAGTAAATTATAATGCAGAAAGCCTGAGCAAAATTCATCATCTACAAAGTCTCCAATTCATTGCCAGTTGGGCACCCTGTGTGATGATGACATCACAGATCTAATCAGTAAATCTACTGCTTCTATCTCGAAACACAAATATGGCCGTGAACTAAAGGAATGAAATGATCTTTTGGTCAAGTATCAATCAGTTTGTTTTCCCCAGGGCAACGCTCTCATCATGGCTTCTGATATGCTCTTTGCACATTATGAGTGACTGTTAAAACAGGAAACTGTTTTCTCAGTGGGACTCATGACCACTTCCTCATTATGAACAACTAAGAAAACTGGCAAACAAGTTATTGTTGCTGAGCGTAGAGTGGAAGTTTGACTCCCAAGTCCTCTTGGTTTTTTTCTTTTAATGAATCAATGCAGAGAACCAAGAGGTCAAATGCTAATGAATCGAGCACAGAAGAGAGACAAGTTGCACAACTACGGTATGTGGAAAAGATGCCCTACAGGGTTCCAGAGATGAGGAAGTAGGCAAAGACTTGGTTCTGAGTTATCTCTCTGTCGACTTTCTCAGGCTTTTTCACTAATCTCATAGTTAAAAACTGAAATGTAATATGCCCCTTTGTGTGTGTTGGTGGTGTTCGCTTTCATCATCTTAACAATAGTGTTGTTTGCTTGAAGTCTGTCTTCCTCCCCTCAGGAGTGCTATTTTGAAACCAGCGCCTTGTGCTTTTGTATCTCACAGTTCCCTCCAAGCTGCAGTCGCAGCCCTCGTCTCCGCAGCCTCGATGCTCGTCGCCGTCTGTCCCCACCAGCAAGCTCATCTCTCCCTCCCAGAAACACAGCAAAAAAGCTCTGAAACAGGTACTGCTCTACTTTTTTTTTTAAACTAAAATGTGCTCTTATTTTGCAGTGTGTTAATAACCTATTTAATATAGCATGTGCATTGTTTATGGAAATTCCATCAAATGCCTAACTTCACCCTCCTGTTTGCTCAAACACTTCTGAGTAATCCCCCATCTCACATGTGCAAACACACACATTTCTCTCTCTCTTACTTTCTTGTCGATTGATCTAACCATCTATCTATCTATCTATCTATCTGTCTATCTATTTGTCTATCTATCAATCAATCTGTCTCACTCTCATAAGTCAAGCACAGAATTATGCAAGGTGCAGCGTTCATGTAAAAGACCTCCAAAGTGAGTCTTTGGCTTAAAAATTACTCTCTCTTGTATCCAAGATTGTAAAAAGATATTGCCGTGTACTCCCACTGTTGCAGACTTGTTACAGTATAATAACCTGGACTTATTTAATTCTTCACTTGCGTTTCTGACAGCTTTTATCTATTGATTCATTTAATACTTAAATTCATGTTTTGAATTTTGTTTTTCAAATTCATCCTTGCTTAATGTTCAATAGGCATGCATTACACTTTTTCACATCCACTTCCCTCCCCCTTACTTTTAACAGTTTACTTGTTGGTGGTTATTTCAAAACAATGAGGTGTCGGAGGGGGAAAATGCCTGTTGCTGATTTTATTAATGTTCTCATAATCCAGCCCTTCAACATTTTCCTGTTGGCTGCCTAAAACCTTTTGTGTTGCATGTAATTGGATTGGATAGACTGATTCATCCCATCTGTGCTGGTGTGAAGTTTTCAGCCTTGTAAGAGCACATTTATGTATTTGTTAGGCTAAGGAAACCCTAGTAAGTTGTAGAGTTGGCTAAAATGTCAAGTATCGTAGAGAACTGTTGTAAAAATGTTCCCTCATTTCTCATACATTTATTTTTTGTGCATTTGTTATTCATTTCTGAAGAGAAAAATTTGCCTCCTTCTCCATTGATTTTCTGTTTTTGAGGTGATCAGACTATAGTTGAAAGATTTACAACAGGGTGTCAATTTGTGACTAAGTTATGCAACACACATTTCATTGCAACACCATTTTTTCAACGGTTATTTAACCAGGCAAGTAGACTGAAAACAGGCTCTTATTTACAGCGATGCCCTGAGGGAGTAGTAACAGGCAAGGGGGTGTGGACTTACACACATTCACCCGGTCACGCGGGCGTTTTGTTTTGATTGTTTCTTATTGTTGTCCCCTTTGTTCCCTTTTTTTAAATTTCTGCTTGTTCTGTAGGCTTTGAAGCAGCAGCAGCAAAGAAACCAGCGGAGACAGGGGGGGATGCCTGCCACCTCCAGCCCTCGACTGCTTCTGAAGACAGTGGCTGACAACATTACCGCAAAGACTGGTATGTGAACGCCGTTAGGTTGAGAGACTTTCAGAGAAATTAGAAGAATGCACCCAGCTTTTGTAGTTGCTGCACAGTCGGCTAATAGAAGTGTGCCGTTGTCTTGACACTATGTTTTTTCTTTGTTTAGCTTTTGAGCCTCTAAAATGTGCTATACAAATAAATGTGCCTTTCCTTGCCTTGCCTTGCCTTTGAGATTGGTTTACAGTCATCTTTTTCACTGTATTTGTCACATGATATTGCATCCATTTTTAACAATAACAATGCATTGGCTGTTTGGATGCAGCTGGCTTGATTTTGTTGCTTGGTATTTCGTTCAGCAAGAATTTATGTAATTGCAAAAAGCATCATCCATCCATCCATTATCCGAACCACTTATCCTGCTCTCAGGGTCGCGGGGATGCTGGAGCCTATCCCAGCAGTCATTGGGCGGCAGGCAGGGAGACACCCTGGACAGGCCGCCAAGCCATCACAGGGCCAACACACTATTCTATTCTATTCTATTCCTCTTCTTTATTTTATTTTTTTTAATAAAAAGTCAGGAAGCAAACCATTATTGTGCTGTCAACCGTAAAATCGTTTTAAAATCAATATATTTGAAAAAGATGGTGTGGCCTGGGTTAGTTTTCATCAAATCACTAGCTTTAATCAGATCAGTTTTAAATAAATCATTTTGACAGTTTGAATTGAATTTTCAATTCGCAAACATTTGCATTGCATCTACATTACCCTTTTAATGTGTTACTTCCACCGCCAATAAAAAAGCTTTTGCTTTGTTTGTATTTTGCTATTCACTTACTCATTTTTCTTCAGCAAAGCAATCAGTCTGCCCACCTCAACTGTTCTTTTATTCAGTGTCCTGTTGAATCATGCAAGTTGCTATGAGGTTGGAGGAAATGACATCAGTGGCAAGTCAGCAGGATAATATAAGTTATATTGTTACATGTGTTTCTTATTCCCCACACTTACCCTTTTGGCTATGGTGAACGTATTACAGCAGAGTAACAAAACACCTGTGCTATGTGTAATTGCAAGGCACTGTATCATTCTCCAAAATGACTTGTGATTGGCAGCATCAATGTGGGACCTGAAACAGTCAGATCGCTGTCCTGCAAGCCCTCAGAACTCTTCCTCCAGTTCCTCTTCCTCTACCAAAACAGACCTGTGTCATCCTGCTGGAGCCAGGAAGATAACCCAGCGGTCCAGTCGTCTTAGCGCACGTAAGTGAACATGTCCAAGTCAGTTTGGGCTTGGCAATACAGTAGTCAATTTTTTTTTCAAGTTAAGTCAATTTATTTGTACAGCCCATCCATTATCAAAAATTACAAATTTGCCTCAGTGGACAGTAATAGAGCAGTAGTATTCAATTTTGTGCCATGAAGGTTCATGTGTATGCAGGTTTTCTTTCCAACCAAACACAACACCAGCTGATTTTACTGATTAACACAATTACAGCCAGAAAGGAGGACTAATCAGTGAAATCAGCGAGTGCAGCGTTTGGTTGGAAAGAAAACGGACCTCCATGGCACATAATTGAATACCACTACAATAGAGGGACATATATGGAGGTCTGTCAAGGCTCATATCCTTCCACCCTGCTGTTTCCCAGGGCAGCTTAAACGCACTAAGTGTGAGATAGACGTGGAGACACCGGACTCTATTTTGGTGAACACCAATCTGCGGGCAATCATCAACAAGCACACCTTCTCTGTGCTGCCTCCAGAATGCCAACAGAGGCTGCTTAAGCTTCTGCCTGAAGTCGACCAGCAGGTTGGTCTGAAATTATACATGCTTCACGTTTGGTTTGCGCAATCTGCTGTTCGATATACAGAGTGTTAATGGGAATGCTGGTGGATCACAATTTGCTCATCATTACTTTATTATTGATTATCATTACAAGTTTGACTCCGGCATGCAAACTTTATCATGTACCATCACCTGTCCCTCTCTCACCTCATTCCTGTCTATCGCCATTTAAGATAAAAGTTTTCTATTACTATAGCCACGTAAGTTTACACATATGAGAAATTTGACTTAGTTAGATGTTCATTATAGATTAAAATGAAGTATACAAGGACATTGTATTAATTTAGGCAAACACATTATTGTCATAAAAATGCGCAGAAGTACATATTGGCCCCGTCTTGAAAAAGTGATACTAGATTGATCACCAGAGAGGATATTAACAAACTAATAAACCAAAAAGCTAGGCGTAGTAGAATGTGGCAGCATCTTGTCACGTCACACGCATTTCTTCGTATCCAGTAACAATACTGGGATATCTAAACGTATGCATAGAACACATTGATACATTTAACACACTGATGCAATGAGTTCTCAGTAAATGCTAAAGATTTATTTGTCTAGATTTTTTGATTGTAAATGTTTAATTGAACATAGTACAGGAGGAGTGAATGTCAATCTGATATTGCTACTCCATAATGGCTACTGTGTAGTGTGTTGCTAATGATGATGGTTGTGAAGATGACTGTAGTAATATCTCTCATTCCTGTGCTCAGGCTTGTATGGACGGCCTTCTGAAGGTCACCAGTTCCGCCTTGAACAACGAGTTCTTCACATCAGCAGCACAGTCGTGGAAGGAGAGGTTGGCTGAGGGTCAGTGCCACTGCCTCCAAACAAAATTAACAGAATTTATTTTAATATAACTCTTCACAAAGGGTCAACATGGCAAAGACAAGCAAATTTTCTACTCTTTGTTCCACCTAATGTCTTTTTTTTTTCTTTTCTTTTTTTTCAGGCGAATTCACACCTGAGCTGCAACTCAGAATGCGACAAGAAATTGAAAAGGAAAAGAAAGTGGAGCACTGGAAGGAGACCTTCTTTGAAAACTACTATGGTGAAAAGTCAGTTGTCCTTCATTATGAATAAAAGATGAGAACATAACACTAAAGTCATGCTGAAAATTTTCTGTACTGATTCTATCATCTAAGTTTCAAGTCAAGTCAATTTTATTTGTATAGCCCAATATCACAAATGACAAATTTGCCTTGGGAGGCTTTACAGCAACACAACATACTGCCTTTAGACCCTCACATCAGATAAGGAACAACTCCCTAAAAAAAAACAACCCTTTAACAAGGAGAAAAAATAGGACGAAACCTTAGGGAGAGCAACAGAAGAGGGATCTCTCTCCCAAGACGGAGAGTTATCGTTAAGATTAACCTTAACTTAAAATGTGGACAATCAATTGGCTTCTCTGTTACTGCCAATGTAGCGTCTTTTTGTGTTTTTCATCAGTTATTACATGGCTTCATAATAAATTTAATAACTTAAAGAAAATGTTATTAGTGAGTGTCATAGCCATCCAAAGGTAATCATTTGGATATCATTTCCAAAGTTAAAACTGCCTCAAATTAAGGGTCTTAAGGCATAGATATAGAAAGGCATCCAAACAAAACATAAAATGCTGTAAGAATATTTTCATCATTGTTATTTCTTAAAATAGTAAAATGAAGATGTAATACATGCCTATGTTTCAGTCATGAATAATGATAATCAAACCTCATTTCAGACTGAAGCCATTTCAAAAAGTTTATTTCCACTCTTCACACCATTTTCCTGCATGGCTCTTTCTATCTTTGTCTATCTCTCTCCCACCCTCTATCTTCCTTTTCTTCCCTACATGCAGTTCTGGGCTCAGCTATGAAGAATCTAAAGAGCTGACAGAGGCTGATCTGAATCAGAAGCCTGCCGGTCCTCAGCCCCCATCTCAGCACATAGGACCTGCAGCTCTTGTACTGAACGATCCCAAGGGCACCAAGGACAGCAGCCAGGCTGCTTCCGCTGTGTCTGCTGCCACTAAGAGGGATATGAAGCCAACAGCATCATTACCACAGGAGCAGCCAAAGACACAGTCCGCTCAGAAAGAACTGGGCCCTGCCGCGGAGCCTATGAAGACGCGTCGCTCCCAGCAAGCCGAGGATCGAAAACTGAACAGAACTACACTGTCTGGGCCAGCCCCGCCAGTGTTGGCTCCTCTGGCAGTGGCTCCTCTGGCGGTGGCTCCTCTGGCGGTGGCTCCTCAGGCAGTGGCTCCTCTGGTGGCAGCTCCTCCGGTGGCAACTCCTCCGGCGGCAACTCCTCCAGTGGCAGCACCAGCAGTTGAGAGATTGGTGAGAGGAGAGACGGGGGTTAGTGAGCCTGAGAAGGATCATCAGGAAGAGGTGAAGGAGGAGAATACGGACCCTCCCAACTCCCCTGTCAGGAAGAGCTCTCCACCCAAGGCCAGTTCTGAAGACCAGCCAGTGCCTGTGGGCAAGTCTGCTCAGGAGAGAGAAGAGTTTGTGTCTGTCAGCCCTGTGCTTGCTGGCTCCACAGAGTCACAGAAAAGGAAGCCTCCTAGCGAAGCTGAAGGTGAAGTGACACCAGAGAAAAGACCCCGCATGTCTTCTGTTTCCTCACTATCTTCAGTCTCCTCTGTATCGCCTCCTGCATCATCCATCTCTAGCCCATCCACGCCGACTCCAGCAGCCAGTCAGAAAGTCCCACCACTCAAGGTAAAAAGACATTGCTGACCTGACATGTTTTAATTGATATGACAGATGTTTTTACCTCACTTAAATAGGTAAATGCCTATAAAGTCTCTTTCTTCCTACTTTCCAGATTCCAGTTTCGCGAATCCTTCCTGTCCCTGTGTCACCAAGCCAAGTGTCACCCAGGACACCCCTCCCCACACCTCTTGGCAGTCCAGGCCGCACCGGGGCACGCACTCTGGCTGATATCAAAGCCAAAGCTCAGCTTGCTCGTGCACAACGAGCAGCTGCGGCAGCGGCAGCAGTAATGTCAGTGTCTAAGGGTGCAGTACCAGGCCCAGGCCCAGGGGGTGGCGGTGAGCAGACATGGCCATCCCCCAGCACCACTCCCAGTCCTACATCCCTACTACCAACCACCAGGTCACCAGCCACCTCCAACAGCAGCCAGACCAGCACGCCTCCCTCCCACCCACTGGATTCCTCTGGTCAGCTAAACATTGGTCAGCCTCTGGGCTCCAACACCAGTAGAGCTGATGACAAAAAAAGAGGCTGCTCAGATGGTGCTATCAGTGCAGGTGCTCATGGCAGTCAAAGGACCTTTGATTCATCAGCAGTGCATCCAACTCTGTTACCTGCACATGGAGTGAAGGGACAGGAAATTGTTTCTTCTGGGTTAACTGCCAGGGCCAGCTCCTGTATCCCTGCCAACAACCCACTGGTCACTCAGCTTCTGCAGGGAAAAGAGGTTCCCCTAGACCAGATCCTCCCAAAGCCATTGGCTAAAGCAGAGGTCAGGGTGTCGGGATTGCCCCCTACTTACAAGGGTAAGTTCTCACACTCAGCCCCAAGCGGTGTTGACGAGCACAGGTCTGACAAACAGATTTCCAACCAGCTCACCATAGCAGGACGAGCTGGGGTTTCTTCAGAATACACACGACATCAAAGGGAGCTGCCCGATAAGGAGACCCAGGAACAAATCCTTCAAGCTCTGATGCAGAGGAAAGCCCAGCAGAGTCAGCCTTATGGGGGCATCGGGCCTCAGCCCTCCCAGTACACTGCCCACCAACTGGGACATGTGGAAGAGCATCAACATCAACCCCGGTTCTCTGTAGGTCTCCTGGGCCGTAAGAGGATGCTCAGGCCTGCTATGACTGGACATTACCTCCTGAATGTGTCTACCTATGGCCGAGGGTCGGAGAGCAGTAAAAGGTTACACCAGTCTGTTATCCCAAACACCTCTGTGTCCAACCTGAAGAGGGAAAACACAGAATGTGAGGAGGGAGCTAGGGAAGAGGAACCAGCCCGGAAACTCCTCTGTCCTGCTCCCAGGGTTAAGATGGAGCAGCAGGGGTACCCTGTAACAAAGTCTGACGAAGTAGTGAGTTTTCAGCACTGCCAGAAGGTAAAGACTGAACCTCTCCCCTTCAGCTGTGGAATCGAGGACAGTACAACTGGTCTCGATGGCAGTGACGCCACCACCAGAGCCAAGGACAGCGGCCCCTTTCCTCACCCACACCGTCAGCACCTCGAACTCTGCAATACCAATCAAGGAAATTCCGAGCCATATCTTGTGACGCCCCATGTGGGAATTGACCTGGGCCACCAGCGACCGGCTGCCTTTCAATCCCAGAGAACGCTGGATAATCAGGAAGCCGTGGGTTCGTGCTACAGTGGCACCATCAGCATGTCTGTACCTCATGCCATGAACCACGGTGCAGCGGGCACTGGCTCGTCTGCTGCTCTGCCCGAGGCCGATAACAGTGGTAGTGTCCATGGGAGCGTGATGTCTTTCTCAGTGACTGTCACCACCATACCCGCTGGTCATTCATTGGACCCTGGTAACCAGGGAGAGCCATCGCCAGAGCAGTCTTTTATGGAGGGTTCTGGGATGGAGGACGTCCAATCCAAATGCTACTGCCGTCTGAAGGCTATGATCATGTGCAAGGGCTGTGGAGCCTTTTGCCATGATGACTGCATTGGTCCCTCAAAACTTTGTGTTTCATGTTTAGTGGTACGATGATATTGAGAGTAAAAAATGATAATTAACATAAAACCATGGTTTGTTTTAAATGTATTGCACAAAGCAGAACCAGGTCATTCAGAATCAATACAAAATCACCCTAGGTGGAAAGCACAATAGCCATACAGCAGCCAGCATCAGGTTGCTAAAGGAAGGATGATAATTTACACTGGATGAACCATTCTTTCACCAAAATTTGCGAAAAATTTGTTTGCTTTGTGCAATTTTGTAATGTTGATCAGTTTGATTCACATGGGTGGAGTTTCAGATATTGGACAAATGTAAAATATGGCAATGTTTTGCACTTGCTAGGGTTAGTGTGATATATTTTTTTAAAGATACGTGTAGTTTCTAAAAAAAAACAGGTGGGGAAAATGAATGTTGCTATTTTTGTAGAACATAATGACTGCGTTGTGTTTTAGACTGACACTTTTTATTTTGGGGCCTAAGCTGTTATGGTTTAAAGGCAAAAAAGGGCGTTGATGATAATCATTGGTTGTGGAGTTCCTCCCATGTGGCATTTCTACACAAGTGGCAGGGAAGCACAACTTCAAGCAACTCTTTTATATAAAACTGTACTTTTAGTACAGAATACACTCAGATTTCAAAACCAGAAAAGAAAATCTATACTTTTAAAAATAGTATATAAAAAAGAATTTTGAATGCTTTATAAGGAGAAAAAAAAACATATCTGAGGATTGCACATCGCCTTGTTTTGAATTACCATCTGGGTATAGAGTAGTAATAATGTACAGCACTCACACTTAATTAAACATGGACAGGATAAAATGTTCCATTATGAAAAAAAAAATCTGTGTTCCCTTAGAGAGGAGCAAGTTTAGATCTTTTCCATCCATTTCAGGCTAAGGTCATGTCCTCGGTCACTCGCTCTTCGTGAGCCCACATCACCCCCTCGGAAAACCTAGGTTGTAGATATTGTCTGCTGTGGTGTCGATCTTCTCACCCATTCATGTCCGTTAAGATAAATATTAGCAGTGAAGAACTGTAAAAAAAAAAAACAGGAAAAAAAATCACTCAAGGTAAAGATAGAAATCGAAGATTATTGTTCCAGTTTTATTTTGCTTTTTTTTTTTTTAATTTTTTGTTTGTTTTTTTGGGGGGGTTTTTTGTTTTTTGTTTGTTTGGTTTTTTTGGATGTCTTGCACTGTAAATATCTGCTCACTTGTATGGCTAGATTTCTTATTCTCCTCATGTAGCACACCACGCTTGAGCATATCCAGCTGTTTTATGACACAAAAGATTTATACTGTGGATAGAGGATTGAAGAACAGGTAGAAATGATAAACGCTAAGAGCTGCATCATAGCACTACTCAGCATCACATGCTTCAGTTACGTCAGTTTGTTTGGAGGTACAATGTAATACCAACTCGAGAGGGGTGCGGAAACTACACTTTAAATGGCCTTTTTTCCAATGTATTATCCCACGACCAAATGTTTTCAACTTCGAAGATACTTCAGATCAGCGTATTTTGTACTTAATGAGGAAGCACCAACATAATGTTAGTGGAAATAATTACGTTTGGAGACTGGTATGCACATTGTGGTGTTGCATCCTTACTACACTTCGATCCAGGGAGAGTTTCTGTAGCTTTTGATGCAGTAATATTGTTTACTTTCAATACTTTGCCTGTGCAGATACACAAGTTAATATACTGGAATAAGGCGGTTGTGTTGTAAAGTGATACCTCAGTATGTTTTCATGCGTGTGCATGCTGGTGGAAAATCAAAATGTCACTAATATTCTGAAGTTATTGAACTGAGGTGCAAAAGTTAGGCCTATATTTTAATAGCAGTTGTTTCCATGGTAACATGCCAAAGTCACCTTAAAAAGGCAAAGTAATCAGATCTTGTTTTTTGGTGTCTGACTAGTTAAAGTAATATATTTTAATATATTTTAATATTAAAAATCTATTTGCTAATTGTTTTTCAAATCAACAGGGTATTTACTTCGATAATATATCGGCTGTCCGCTTTTCCTGCGATTTTGTTTGGACTGGACAGACCATTGTATGTAGAAAAACTACTTTTTTAATTCGAATTGCCCAGGTACCTGATTCTGTATGGCCCTTTTCTTTCAGTAGAGCCCGTTGTCTGTTTTTCCATTGAGGTCTTATCCAATATTTGTATCCCACGAGTCATAAGCTTGTTTAATAACTCTGGGGCATTGATCCTTGTCAGGATTTGGGGAAATAAAACATGAATAGGTGTTTTTACTGCACTAGATCGAGATGGGTGGAGAATTCCAGGCTCAGTTTTATTTGTTGCAGGGTGGTTGGTTGGTTTTAATGGGAGATGACTTATACGAAAAATCTTTTTTGGCTGAATAGCAGTGGTCTCAATGGTTTCCCAAATTTTGTAAACATGTTCAAATTTGATTTGATCCCCTTAAATGGTTAAGTCTTATTTGGTTGAATGTCTTTGTTGTCTTCATGATGCAACGTTTACCGCTCTGGAAACTGCTGGGGACGGGATTGCACTGGGAAATAAACCATCCAGTCTACAGTATAACAAGCCCTAAAGGCAGCTGACACCTCGGAGGGGGTCGGGAGGGGGTTCAGGCAGCCCTGCTCATCGCCCCTCTTCTCTTCAGTCATTAACTTTTCATAATTACCGTTTTGTGCGTCGTTTAGAAGTGTAGGCCATTGAATTGGCTGGGAAGAAAATAATGTCATGGGCAATCGGAAACATTTTGAAATGTCACATATGTCGTAAGGGTGGATTTTCTTGTCTGTCCGTGTCATTTTCTCTGTTTTTGGATTGTTTTTAAGTCTCCATTTAAAATGCAGGTGAATGTAATATAGTTTTCAGCACTTGTAAACAAAGTGTATTTTATCAAAAGATATATAGGCTATTATGAATAAATAACACAAGGTAAACATCTTTGTTCTGCAGTGTTTTTTATTTGGGTTGAACTTGGATATATCACTCATTCTGTGTGTTTTGTTTTTTCCCCTCTATTATGCTGAAGAGACACATGTAGTCCATACAGTATTGTAATGCATTGCTGTCAGGATTGCAAAAAAAACAAAACAGGCCAGCTACTACTGGTCCACAACACTGTGACTACCACAGGTACATAGAAAAACTGTCATCACTTATTCTACCTCCCCACTGGCTGACAATTAGCACTTGAATAGATTAAGATTCCCCCCCTTTTTTTCTAACCAATTGTACTTGGCCAATTACCCCACTCTTCCAAGCTGTCCCGGTTGCTGCTCCACCCCCTCTGCTGATCCGGGGAGGGCTGCAGACTACCACACGCCTCCTCCGATACATGTGGAGTCGCCAGCCGCCTCTTTTCACCTGACAGTGAGGAGTTTCACCAGGGGGACGTAGCGCGTGGGAGGATCATGTTACCCCCCCCCCCCCGAACAGGCGCCCCGACCGACCAGAGGAGGCGCTAGTGCAGCGGCCAGGACACATACTCACTTCCGGCTTCCCACCCGCAGACATGGCCAATTGTGTATGTAGGGACGCCCGAGCAAGCCGGAAGTAGCACGGGGATTCGAACCGGCGATCCCCGTGTTGGTAGGCAACGAGATAGCCCACCACGCCGCCCGGATGAGATGTTAAGATTTCGACCCATTTATTAATCTTCTAATGGACTTGAACCTGTCTACATAATCCATAGATATGCTGCCTTCCTGGCAAGGCCGTCAGGTCCACGGACACCAACCAAGACTCACGGTGAAGCAGCGTTTCGTGTTTAAGGCCCTAAATTGTGGAACAGTGTCGAAACGGAAAACGGCCACTTCAGTAGTATTTCCAATGCCTTTACTCAAAACGTATCTTTTTACACCACGCTTTCGCCTATAGGCTGTTTCCGTTCCACTCTTTGTCAGTCTGCCGATGATCCATAACGGCTTCCGTCTGTTCTCATTACATCGATTTTAGCATTCTTTTATATATATATATATATATATATATTCTCTCCGATGTTTATTTATTTATCCTGTTTTGCTCTTCGGCCATGCGCCTCCTGTGATCAGGGCATCTTCATTCAACGTGAAGCGCGTTGCATTACGTCCCGCGATGTCGGGGATGTGCAGTATGACTCGAGTGATTGGTTGGTTGGTTGGTTGGTCAGTTGGGTGGTCACGTTGGGTGGTTGGTTGGCCGTGGTAGTAATGCGCCTTTAAACCAGTGTGCACATGCGTGAACTACAGTAGGTGAGCACGCATGGCATCTCGGTGCCGACGGGTCGCCTGTGATGCGGAGCGGGGCGGGGCGGGGCGGAGCGGAGCGGAGCCGGGCGCCCGTACGGGGTTTTTCTTTTTTTTTTTTCTTTTTTTTTTTCTAATGCGCTGCTACAAACCGCAGTTTCTCAAGCCCGGAGTCCATACGGGGAACGAGAGAGGGGAAGTTGAAATCCGAACGATGGATCGTCTGAGTCGTCTTCCATCGCCCGGACAGCAGTAACGCCTCGGCGGACATCGCTCGATTTTAATTACAAAAAAAAAAAAAGAAAAGGTGAGAGTTTCGGCGGCGAGCCTCCTCACTCACCCCGAAGCGCTTATCCTCTTCATCTGATGCTGATGCTGCTGCTGCTGCTGCTGCCTCTGATGATGATGATGATGATGCTCTAACGCAACCTGCGTGATTTTCCTCTGGTGAGGCCAATTTTGTCCAGCGGGCTGTGTGCGTCTTAGCCCTTAGCTCCTGTCGTCAGCCAGCCCTCTGAGAGAAAACAGGAAAGACACGAAAGAGAAAAAAAAACGGGATACCAGGGATAGAGGGTGATGTCGTTTGTCATCCCACGTTCATAAGGCATCACGACACGCCATTCACATTGCGGAAATAAGGTAAATAGGGAGTTAAATCAGCAATATGGCCGCGTTTGTGGCGGGGTTGCTTCAGGAGTGGATTTCGGAGAGTCGCACGGTTCCCCCCCGCTGTAGGAAGGGAAGGAAGGAAGGAAGGCTTGTTTGGACACAGTGAAGTGAAAAGATACGAGAGCGGCTGGGAGGCAGCCTGCTGCAGTACAGCCCAGTCCTTATAGGATGTTGTCATTACCTCGATGCTGAAGGTGCGGTTACTGTAAAATGCACGTTTATTCTAAGCCACTGGTGAATATCCCAGCTGACTCTCGGTGCAACGGAGGGACAGGTGCGATAGGTGTATTGACTTTTGATTGCTTGATGAAATTTGTTTTTTTCTTCTGACAATTCTGTCCTTCACAGCAGGTGCTCGGTGGCTGCAGTTTATTTAATGACATGAATTTAGAGACGAAAGGACACAGGCCTCTATCACGGTGATCTTAATGATGGTCAAATGCCCATGCTACAACTATTATTCGAACTGAGGTGGCAGATAACATTCATCTTATATATATATTTTTTTTAAATCACAGTGATTAATTAACATCTGTATTAATTAAATTCTCATTATGGTTCCTCTCGTAGACCAAGGGATCCTATCAAAGTAAGGGTAGCGGACCTCTTATTGACCGGGGTTCGGGGAGTCCCCATGCAGCAAAATGGCAAAATAGTTAAATTCAACTGTAATTGAATTTACGTGACATTATCCCAGGAAGAGTGTCATGCAAATGTATTTCTGTAATCCCAGGTTTGACTCTCACCGCTGTTATCTTCCCACAGTGTGTATCAACAACAGACAGCATCCTGGGTTGTCTGGCCCTGGGACAAAATGTGATTGAATGGGGAGGGGGGGTCTATTTGATGCCTATCTAATTACAGGTCTGTTGGTGTTAAAATGCTTGAAAACCCTGTTATATACTGCTCAGATGTTCCCATATTGCCTACCACTGCAGGGCCTGAGTTGCCTACATGTGCATTATTGAGGTTACTTCATAGCTGAATGATTACAATGAGCCACTGTTTTATTTTGCTGACGTGGGTCTGGTGGGTTTCCCGCTGCTCAGCTGATGTTTTCTGCCCTTGTTCTCCCCTACTGAAACAGAAAAATTTCAACCTTTCCATCACAAGAACCACCAAGTATTTTTATGTTTGAGCAGGGCCCCAAAGCGCCTCACACATCGCCATGGGTGCGTGCATTTATATGGTATTCATGTTCCCCAGTGGCAATCAAATCCCTTCCTCTTGCAGTTATCTGTCCTCTGTTCAAACCATTGAACCGCACAGGACAATGAGACTGTCTCTCATTCATCATAGAATTTCATAATGCTGTGGAAGTGGATCAACGACTGCAGGGACAGTGGAAAACCGTGCTCCGAACGCCACTTCTCTCGATGAACAATGCATCCCCTCTTGTTCTAACCAGTCAATGAAATGAAATAACAGTGAAATGAAACGACTCTTTGCTTTGCTAGAGGGGGACTCTTACACAGACGATTGGCGGTCCCCGGAGCCCGCACCGAGAACCCAGTGTACCACTTTGAAGTCCGAGTGGGAACTTTGTGAGTAGAGAGCGAGGGGCTGTCATAAGAGCTGAGATCACTCTTAGGAGTAGTGGCGTGTCTCTGAAACGAGGAGGGAGTTGTGGCTTGCTGCAGGAAAAAAAAAAGAAAAAAAAAGAGAGGCCTGTTTGCAGACCTCGCCCGCGGTGCTTGGACCTTGAGATCTTTGCTCGTGCTCAGCAGGTCAGCCGATGCAAACCCCTCCCCTCCCAACACACACTTTCTACTCACTCTTTTGGCCAAGGATGAGACACCACGACTGAGACACTGTCCAAGTTGTCCGGCCTGTATCCCACGTGTCACCAATCTTCCACCATTAAGGGGTTTACTCAGCAGTGCCCTCAGAGTCATTAGCCCACAGGATGCAGCCAGTGCTGAGGCAGGATGTCATGGTGAATTATCATTTTGCTCAGGGTATGGGCACTCACATGTTCCCTTAGCCAGCACACCGGTCTCTGCTAGAGGAGCAAGGGGAACAAAAACGCAATTTGAGAGTTAATCAAGCTCTTGAAAAGCAGGGACGGGAATGTTAATTACTCTTGTTATAATGGAGACATGGAGTATATTAGCATGCCCTTGCTAAGTTTCTTCATTTGACTTCTCTTCACAGGGTCGAGGTTTGGCACGCCACTTTGAAATTCGTCCAGCAACAGGTAAATACTCTTATTAATAAAGCCTGATTTAATATCTAAGTTGTATAACTTACACTCAAAGCTGCTGCAAGGAGTTTGCCACTGATTACCGACATAAGCAGATGAGACCATCAGCAAGAAGATGAGAAAACGGTTCTCTGTGAAATCTGATGAAACGGTTTACGGCACACAGACGGGATAGCTAGCTACAGTGACACACGCACTATCGCCACGTCACTGTTATCTTGCAAACACCCGCTTTTCCAGATCGCCCCATCTTTCTCTCTTCTCGTCAAATCAAACACACCAGCCACCAGGAGGTGAATCTTTGCAACAAGAGCCAACGCTCATGTGAAATGACGTCGTTCCTACGTGAAACACTACCGCTATTGTCCACAGGGGGCGCTAAGTTATCCAAACTCCAAAAACTCCTCATAGCGGCTTTAAAGTGCTCTACGTCATAAAACGTGTTTGAAAAGTCGTAGGATGTTTGTCGCTGTGTATTTATTAATTGTGTATGCTGACCAACACTCTAGAGGACAAACTATGTAAAACCCTGTGTTGCACCGACACAGCAACACAAGGTGTACTGTCTTCTGCCCAGGAGCGCCTGAGGAGTTTCATTTCTTTCAAAGGGAGATATTCATTGTTTGAATGATGACTCCCACTGTTAAAAAAAGGTTGTTATTTCACATTTAAACAAAATGTAATATGTAATGGGGTGTTGAATGGCATGGACTACCACTAGATTGTAGCAGCTAACTGACACTACTTGTGTTGTCTGTTTTACAAATTGCTGCTACTTATACACACTTGATCCTCTACTCTGGAAGGGAAAGATTCCCCTTCGGAGGTTTGGTAGTCTGCGTGAACATTAATGTACTAATTTATTTATTTTGTATAAATGGTGACCTGTGTAGTTATACACGGCATGCTGTTCTTAAAGCCGTGAGTCAAAGGTGCACGCTTTCCTGTTTTATATGCCACAGAATGATTGAGGAAGGCAGTAAACGAGGCAAGGCCATGGTGGAGAAGAGACAGCTCTTCATGGAGATGAGTGAGTTGAATCGAATAAGTGAAATCTCCTTTCACTATTCACAGTCAGCGCGGGCTTATGCAATTATTTCACCGGCTCTGCATCACATAGACAATGCACAGCCCCCACTCCACACGTTACACACACACACACACACACACACACACCATGTCACACTATACTTGTGGGGACCCTTCATTGACTACATTCATTCCCTAGCCCTTAACTCTAACCGTAACCTCAACTACGTGCCTAACTTTAACCTTTGCCCTAACCTTAACCTAATCCTGATTCTAAACTTAACCCTAAACCCAAGTCCTAACCCTAAAATAGACCCTTTGCCTCGTGGGGACCCATAAAATGTCCCCACAAGGTAGGTGGTTTCAGGTTTTTCTAGCTTAATGGGGACCAAATGTCCCCATTAGGATAGAAAAACAGGGAGGCACACACACACACACATGCACGCACGCACGCACGCACACACACACACACACACACATTATTGTTGCCACACACATAGACAGTTTACTGTAATACTTTTTGCGCTTGTGAAGACTTTCAGTCCCTGTCATTAAATTGAATGTACAAGGACTATCTATTCATCTCTTGCGTTTGAGGGCACTTTATTTGCTATTATGATCGGAGCAGTGAACAATTTTCTTCAAATCTGTGCTAACATATGTAAATTCAGGTTTGATGGGTTTGCTTTTGTTCTACAGGAGCTCAGAACTTTGACGTCATCAGACTGTCAACCTATAGGACCGCCTGCAAGCTCCGCTTTGTGCAAAAGAGATGCAACCGTAAGAGCAACTCATTTCTTTTGTTCAATGAGCTTTGCAAACGACCCCCCCCCTTCTCCTTCTTCCCAATCGCCCCTTGTGACCCAAAAGAAATGAGTGTTCTGAAATGGATGCTGGTGTAATTGATCGATGGTGCCGGTTTGTGTCTGTGTGCCCCCCTCCCGCTGACCCGCACTCCCGCCTCACAGTTCATCTGGTGGACGTCTGGAACATGATCGAAGCCTTCCGCGACAACGGGCTCAACACGTTGGACCACAACGCCGAGATCAACGTGTCCCGGCTGGAGACCATCCTGTCTTCCATCTACTACCAGCTCAACAAGCGTCTGCCCACGACCCACCAGATCAACGTGGAGCAGTCCATCGGCCTGCTGCTCAACTTCATGGTGGCGACCTACGACAGGTGCGGCGTGGCACGGCTGGTCGGTGCAGAGCAACACTGCGGTCTATAGATAGATGCCAAGCGCAGCAGATGTCCAGGAATTTGTCTGTATTTCATTGCCACAGAGACGTGTGAGAAAGGTATTGTAGCGAATTCAGGGGGAAGCCGGGAACCACCGCAGTCGGGACGTGAACCCGGGTCTCCCGCACCACGGGCGACTACGTTTACCAGTCGACTTAAAGCGTCCGACCCGTTAGCCAACGGGCTAGCGAGTCTAGTCATTCATGATCGTTACACTACCCATCTCCGTCGGGAATACCAGCTCCCTCACGCCTCCGGGCAAACGCGCTGCCGATGACCTCGCGGTCTCACCATCCCACTTCTGACACCAAGTGTAGCGAATTCACGGGGCAGCCCGGGAACCACCGCAACCGGGACGCGAACCCGGGTCTCCCGCACCATAGGCGACTGTGTTAACCAGTCGACTAAAGAGTCCGACCCAAGGGCTAGCAAGTCTATTTATCCGTGCACCTTACAATAATAATGATAACTCGTGGTCACTTGTGATAGTTATAGTAAATAAAGACATATATGACACAGAAACAACAGGACCTCATGTACAAAGCAGGAAGACAAATAATACACAGTAGACTTGTTATACGACAACAAATATATTGTAACGTGAATGGATAAGTAGACACGTTGGTCCTTGACTAACGAGTCGGACCCTTTAGTCGACGACTGGTTAACGTTGTCGCTTGCGGTGCGGGAGATACGGGCGACGGTTCCCGAACTGCCCCGCGAATTCGCTACAATGTGTATGGATAACAGTGACACATTTTATTTGTGTAGCGTCTGTATAGAGCTCAAGGACAGTCTGTAAGGAAAACCAATATTCAGTGGTAAACCAGATTGTTTTAATTCACAAGCCTGGCGTAGATTATATTTTTCACATAGCTATGGAAGAGGTCATTTCGTCTTATTCCTTTGACTACCAACACGGGGATCGCCGGTTTGAATCCCCGTGTTACCTCCGGGTTGGTTGGGCGTCCCTACAGACACAATTGGCCGTGTCTGCGGGTGAGAAGCCGGGGTAGCGTGAGCCTACCACGCGCTACGTCCCCCTGGCGAAATTCCTCACTGTCAGGTGAAAAGAAGCGGCTGGCGACTCCACATGTCGGAGGAGACGTGTGTCTGTAGCCCCCAGGATCGGCAGAGGGGGTGGAGCAGCGACCGGGACGGCTAGGAAGAGTGGGGAGGAAAAATTGGGAACCCCCCCCCAAAAGATTTACACGCAATGCATTCTGGTACATGTAGGCGCTGTGGGGAAAGACCTTAACACCAATTTACCCGTCAGTATAGTATACAGAGAGGATTTTATTGCGTCAGTCCACTACAGGGCTTATCAGTAAGGATTGCACGTACACGAAACCATCAGCGAAATGTCCCTTTAAATGAAATTTTCATAGCCTTTCCGTATTGAGGGATTATTCATTCATTCATTATCCAAACCGCCACTGAGGGATTAACTCTAAACTATTTTAGTATTATATATTTATGCATCATTTAATGAATATATTATATCATCTAAAATAGTTATTTTTTACTTTTATTGTTTATTTTGTCACATATTGTCATTTATTTTAGTCTCAATCGACTGCGATAGCAAAAGGCATGTTTTACGTTCACATGCCTCCCATGGATATCAGTGCACTGTGGTGTATGGAGGTCTTATGAACAACGGTTCCAGTCCCTCACATTATCACACCGACTGTGCTCTGACCGATTGGTTGCCTGCCTTGCCTTTTTCAGGCTTTATTGGTTGGTTCTATTTCATCCAGAGGGCCGCTTTGGGTCTTCGTCCTCCCAATTTGTGCTCTTACATTGTTGGGAAAACTTGGTGGGCTTATCACAGGAAATGCTTCTGGTGTCCCTGAGGTCAAGACTTTCATATCGCCCTGCTCGTTCCACCATCATTTTGAAAGGAAAGAGCGACTCTCTCTTGGGGGGTTCGAAATGGTTTGGAAGGATCTTGAGGCAAGTGGATAATGAGCTGTCTATGATTTATTTTATTTATTTATTTATTTTTGCCAAGCCAAGATCTCTTTACGGCTCAGTCTGAGATTCTGCCGGTGCGTGCGCTGCAGACCTGCAGACTGCTGCGGAAGCGTAGCTTTTTCACAGCGCAGAAAGTCAGGTGCCTTGTTGATGGATTTAAGCGCAAGTTATACTCTCCGCGTCCGCGAGTACGCGAGGGTCCACGTGACGTAAATTTCGTCATCAGAGGGTGTACAAGTAGGGTCCGCGCAGACATCGCGTGCGCTGGTAAACAAAAATGGCCGCCGACTTTGAAGAGTGGCTGTTTGAAGATGTCCGTTGTTACCCTCGTCTTTATAATTCGTCATTTGAAGTGATGCCTTTTATGTTTACAACCACGGAGACGTTAAACGACCACTGAGAGACATAAAACAACCACAGAGACAAAACGTTCACCAATGCTGCGGGCCAGAAAATCAAATTTGGCGGCGGACATCCGAAAATACTGATGGCGCCTTTCCTCGTCCATTCCACCCATTTCCCGCACCAACGTGCCCAACTCCCGTTCCTTGGGCCTGTTGTGATTGAGCGGCCGCACGCACCATTTTCTTGCTTTCCAATTTTTCTTTTTTCTTTTTTTCCCTCCAGTTGTGCTAAATACAACAAACAAAGCAACGCTTCTTCTTCTTGCATGTATGTCGCCATTTTGCCCGGAAATACGTAACCCCGAACTACTGCGCATATGCGAAACGCGTACTCTAAGTATAAACGGAAGTACTACGGCTACGCCTTCGCAGAGTTCGCAGCTCTGCGCGTCCGCTCTGGAGCATATTCGGGCCCTTATGATTGAATATTGTTGACGTTTTGCTAACATCAGCTGTATTCTGTTTGTCTGTGACATACTTACGATGCTACTTTCCTGACAAGGTGTCTCCTGTAAAACAGATTGTCTAAATTTAACCAGGTCAAATGCAATTAAAATAAACCCTCTTAGATTCCTTAATGATGTGCTTGCAGAGTCATTAGGGAGGTGAAGTTGCGGTGTAAAACCATAAAAATGTGTCTTGGCAATGAAATCTTTTCTCACAGTACGTATACGTACGTGTGTGTGTAAAATCTTTTTGTTCCTGACAGCGAAGGCCATGGGAAGCTCACAGTCTTCTCAATGCGAGCCATGCTGGCGACAATGTGTGGAGGTAAAATAGTGGACAAACTACGCTGTAAGTACATCTTTTGCTGTTATGTGAATGTAAAAAATTATTTTAAAAAAGTTTTTTATTTTACCTGGTTTATTGCAGAGCCAAGTTTTCATCCAGGGACTATTTTTCACTTAATGTAGTTACCGAAATATGACATACGAGGGCGCTGTTGGAACACATTTATAGCGCTCAAGGCAAGGTCGCATTCGTCTTGCAGAGACTTGTACTGTTCGTAGTAGAAACTTTACTTAGGTTACTGTGTTGAGCGTATGCATGGTGCATAATTAATCTTTTGCAATAACTGTAAAGGTTAGGGGAAAACCACAGTCCATTGTATTTATAAGAACTTACTCAGCAATGACTCAAGGTAAAAGCCATTTTGACTATCCTGCTTAAATGCCCCTGGAGGACAGCTTAAGTTGATGGCCTTTGGGGGCCATTTAAGAGAGCCGTTACACTGAGGGGTGAATAACCAGGGACTTGTATATAGGTACATAAATTGATGTAGCATCCTTGGCTTTCATAAGAACTTTTTTTTTGGCACTGAAGTGTGATGTTTTTATTGCACTATATAAAGCTAAGCTGTTGACTCACTGTCTATCCATTGATGTTTTTCCCTGTACGTATTTGCTGCTGTATTTGACATCTTATGATAGTTGTTTTTTTATTGTTTGTTTTTAATTCATATTCTAACTTTAAACCATATCTGCAAAACAAATTAGCCAAAGGGGAAAATGCAGCAGTTGGACAGGATTGTATTGAACTGACTTGAGTTTGACATTTTCCATCTCTGTCTCAGATATTTTCTCTCAGATCTCTGACTCAAGTGGCATGATGGTCTTCGCTAAGTTTGACCAGTTTCTTCGGGAGGTGCTGAAACTGCCCACGGCCGTGTTTGAGGGACCCTCATTCGGCTACACCGAGCACTCTGTGCGGACGTGCTTCCCTCAGCAGGTAACAAAGCCAAGAAGGCCTTCCTCCTGTTGCGATCAGCCCAATGGGATTAAGCTTTGGCCATGCTGTCTAAACTCATTTGTATCCAGCTCTCGTGGAGAATCTCTCATGTACTCGTACTCAACGACTGCTTATGTGTTTTTGCATCTAGAAGAAGATCTTGCTGAACACATTTCTGGATATTTTAATGGCCGATCCTCCACCTCAATGCCTAGTGTGGCTGCCACTCATGCACCGACTCGCCAATGTTGAAAATGGTAAGATTTGGACGTAGGCTAGTTTAGCTACAAAGAAGGCCCTCAACTGTATACGGAGCACTCAGTTTTGAAATGCTACATAGTATGGCCATTTCCATATCCAAAAAACAACGAAAAAAATCATCCTTGAAATGAACTACATTTATAAGCTTTAGTACAGATGATCCCTCGTATGAAAGGCCATTTTATCATGTTGCTTAAGCTACCTACATCCTGTAAGAAACAGGCACCTTTTTCAATTCTACCCAATAGTCTTTTAGAAAAAAAAATTTTTTTTCAAATATACCGGACTGTGAAGGTAAACTCCCTGCATTTACTCTGTTAATCACCCTCCTGTCTATCGTCCAGTCTTCCATCCCGTGGAATGTTCATATTGCCGGAGCGAGAGCATGATGGGATTTCGGTATCGGTGCCAACAGTGCCACGGCTACCAGCTCTGCCAGAGCTGCTTCTGGCGTGGCCATGCCAATGGTCCCCATAGCAACCAGCACCAGATGAAGGAGCACTCGTCTTGGGTAAAGCAATCCCCCGGTCACATGCTGTCCAACACCATGGTCTATGCTGCCCTGTCCCAACAATAGGCTAATATCGCTCTGTGTGTGTGTGTGTTTGTGTGACAGCAGACCTCTGTGCATAGCTACGGAACATTTATCATCCCTTCAAAGCATTTCAGGGGATTTTGTGGGGTTTTACTCGTTTTAGCGAATGAAACAGTATTGATTGAATTCTCAGCGCAGCGGCATTTCACCAAAGCTCAATCATTACATTGTAAATTGAAACAAGGGAAGTTATGGGGACCGAATCCTAAATCCAATTTCTATCCTCGTCACTGGCGCACAGATAAGAATGATTTTCGGGAGGTCTCAAGACATGATGTCTTGAGACCGCACCGAAATCTCTGCACTCGTGAAACGTGGGACATTCTCTGAGGTCTAAAACCCAAAGCAGTCAAGATATAGATTTGGTCCTTTGCAGCAGAGATTGTGTTTGACTCCAAACACAATCCACACTTAATAGGGATACCCTCATGACACAACAAGATAATTTGGATGATAGCATCCCCCCCCTTTTTTCCTCCCCAATTGTATATGGCCATTACGCGACTCTTCCGAGCCATTCCGGTCGCTGCTCCACCCCCTCTGCCGATCCAGGGAGGGCTGCAGACTCCCACATGCCTCCTCTGATACAGTCACCAGCCGCTTCTTTTCACCTGACAGTGAGGAGTTTCGCCAGGGGAACGGAGTTCGTGGGAGGATCACGCTATTCCCCCCAGTTCCCCCTCCCCCCTGAACAGGTGCCCTGACTGACCAGAGGAGGCGCTAGTGCAGTGACCAGGACACATACCCACATTTGGCTTCTCACCCGCAGACATGGCCAATAGCGTCTGTAGGTACGTCCCACCAAGCCAGAGGTAAAACGGGGATTCGAACCGGCGATCCCTGTGTTGGTAGGCAACGGAATAGACTGCTACGCTACCAGCATGCCCCTTAGCTGATAGCATTTAGCATAATTTCCAATAGAATGGCATGGCAAGACTGGCAGACTGTGACTGTGCACTGTCGGTGTACAGTAAGGTAGAGTAGGGTAGACTACTGTTCGGGTACGGTATGAAAAAAATCTACTTCCTGTATTATAATTTGCCAGCGAAGAATGTTTGAGCAATTTCTACCATTTTAATGAGGTGATAATAAGGTTGAACGATGCACCTGGCTAACGCATGTCACATTTGTCCCGTCCTTCTCACAGAAGTCTCCGGCCAAAAAGCTGAGCCACGCAATCAGCAAGTCTCTAGGCTGCGTCCCCATTGGAGAGCCGCCGCATCCCATGTTCCCCGAGCAAGCGGAGAGACCACAAGAGCTAACCCATACAGTGTAAGTGCCCATCTCAAAGTATCTGTTGCCCCTCTTTGTGTCCTTAATGAGGGAGGCCTAGCTGATTATGTGGGTTAACAGCATAGCGAGGTCCCGCATGCAGGTGATGTACAGCCCATTCTTGTCATGTAACTGCCTCCATCTTTCCATTTTCCCCATCACTAAGATGAAATATAGACTGACATCCCACTAAGATTGCCGAGCCCTTGATTATGTGCTGACACTAACATGCTGATGTGCTGCCTGAGTTTATTCAGCACTGCCATTAACACCACAGTGGTCCTCATCAGGCTATCGGCCATGAAACTGGGATGACAACATAAATCTTGTGCTCTGGTTCTGGGGCTCCTGGAAGTCACAAAATGTATTGTGTTGTGGCGCAGTCTCAAACCTTTACTCTCATTTACATTTCGGCTGAAAAAGAGTGATTTGCATAATCAATTCCAACCCTGGGATGCATCTGCAATAATCCAAATCGCTAAGGTCTCTTTATATTTCCCTCATCATCGTTACCATAATGTAAGTTAGGGCGTCCACCAACAAAAACTATGTTAATTCTTCAGCCCGAAAAGTGATGATGAACTTCAGTTGGTGATTTTG
Source organism: Lampris incognitus (assembly GCF_029633865.1). Classification (NCBI taxonomy): domain Eukaryota; kingdom Metazoa; phylum Chordata; class Actinopteri; order Lampriformes; family Lampridae; genus Lampris; species Lampris incognitus. The sequence goes on from NC_079226.1 coordinate 32,325,094, forward strand.
GTAGGATAATATGAAAAGTCACAACTTTATTTATTTATTTTTTATTTGGATTTTTACCCCCTTTTTCTCTCCAATTGTGCTTGGCCAATTACCCTATTTTCTGAGCCATCCCAGTTGCTGTTCCCCCCACTCTGCCGATCCGGGGAGGGCTGCAGACTACCACATGCCTACTCCAATACATGTGGAGTCACCAGCTTCTTTTCACCTGACAGTGAGGAGTTTCGCCAGGGGGATGTAGCACATGGGGAGGATCACATTATTCCTCCCAGTCCCCCCCCCCCCCCGAACAGGTGCCCCGACCAACGAGAGGAGGCGCTAGTGCAGCGACCAGGACACATACCCACATCCAGCTTCCCACCCGCAGACACGGCCAATTATGTCTGTAGGGACGGCCGACCAAGCCGGAGGTAACACGGGGATTCGAATCGGAAATCGCCGTGTTGGTAGGCAACGGAATAGACCGCTACGCTACCCGGATACCCCTAGTCACAACTTTCTCACATCGAAAATTTTACGTTTTTTTTTGTGGCACATTTCATAACAAAACCCTGCTCCATATTCAAGTCATGATAACAAATCTAACCTGTCTTTATGCCTTGCTGCCGACAAGTGCCACTGAGTAATTGATAGTCGGCTGCATCAGGGAGAGACAGCAGCTCAGTAAACACCAGGGAAACTAGACAGAACATAAATACAGCAGCGTGATTCCAGTTTGGCTGCATGCTAGATATCAGCATCTTTGAATCACTTCTCGTGGCGACTTTCAGCGGTGCCTGCCTGCTGACAAAGGGATTTTTCTGCATTGTAACCAAAAGTTATGCATTTGAGATGAAGTTCATATTTACATAAATCCACAATTCATTACAACATGGAAAACAAAGTGTCGACTCGCGTGTTTCCCTCAAGCTGAAGGATGAGGTGATTGGATTAGCCCGCGCGGTATAGGCTGTGTAGCATGAAATTGCATTACACTAGTAGATTAATATTGATTAAAACAAAATTTGTGGCTAAAACCGTTAAAGATTATGTCTCTCTAGTGCCCTCTGCAATCAGTAATTTGTGTCCTTTTGGGATACCTGCTGATTAAACAACTAAGGCCATAAAAACACCAAGTTCTTTCCCAGAGATTCCAGCCGCCGTTTTTATGGTGTTCAGGTCTTTTGCATCACGTCTTCTCTGCAGAGAAATGTACCCTGAATGAAAAGTCCCCTTTACGAGTATCGATAACGGTTGTTGTGAAAGCAAAAAAAAAAACTGTTTGCTGCTTGACTCAAAACAAACCAAATAGCTCTGCAGTATCTCTCAACTGCATTATTTTTTTTTTTGAAATTCTGAAATTGCTTTATGTGTCCCTCTGGCCCATTTTTTATATCAGATGTTGGCAAGTTGTTCAGTAAATTACTAACCTCTGTCAGCACACTTTCTCTGATGATAGGGGGAAAAAATGGCTATTTTGGCTTCCAGCACTGTCACCTTTTTATTTTTATGCGGCGGTGGTGTTGCAAATTCAAAGCACAGCAAGTTGCTAACTTTATCATAAGAGGATGATAAAAATACATTGCTGCAATTGTGATCAACAGCATGGATCTGAATATCCTCCATGGTCTCTGCGTAGCTCTAATAGGCCTGGGTTTTATGCATGGAGTTAGGTCAGTCAGGACACTCTTGCTTGCTGCTTATTTACCATGCACCATTCCCATTCGCTCCAAATGGAGGGGCAGGCTATTTAACTGGAGGAAACCAGTCTGAGCTGCTCATCAATACTCATGCTGCTGCTCACCTGTCTCCATCTCACCTGTTCAGGTCTGCTCCTCTGTACCGCATGGGGCATTTTTATTCCCTTAAATTAAGTGAAATAGTGCGCCCAAAGTGCAGGCTGTAAATGCAGATCAATGCCAAAGCTAAAAGTAATAATGTTGTTCTAATGCAATTAAATATACTTTACCAAACCGACATTATTGATCGATTGAAGTGATTATATTCTCAAATTTTAGGTAAACGGTCACAGTTTGTATCATTACCTCTCTATATGTGGTGTAGGGATGACACGTCATTAGCAGCCATAATACTCAGCCGTCTTCTGTGTGTCTCTGAATGGCCTCCAAAAATGTGCAGAAAATGTGTAGTTTCTGTTTTGACGCTAAGCTGCATTGTATAAGAAAATATGACTAACAATGCCACATACAGTGGTATATATATATATTGCATTTTCTTATACAATGCAGCCTAGGAAGTATGTTTTTACATGCACGGATTGTCTGCCAGTGATGGAAAAAGTGGCGGCGTTTTAGAAACACACAGAAGAATGAGTGGTTTCATGGCTGTTAATGTTGTGGGCCCCCAAAACATACAGCATGGCCCCCATGTCTTGTAGGGTCACCCCTGCAACATATAGAGATGATGTTGAAAATAGTGATCGTTTCCCTTTCAGGATTATTCTATATACTTTGACAATTCCCAAGGGAGAGGCAATCGATTTAGATGCCAAGGGCATAATTTGAGATCATGGCATTATCAGCTACTCTTTATTTGTTACCTGTGTATATTTTAGACAAAATATATGGGGAAACCCTGCACATCATGAAGTTTGAACTGGCCCCATGGCCTAAAGGAGTGTAAGCCAGAAATCTTTTTTTGGGGGGGGGGATTTCCCCCCCCTTATTTCTCCCCAATTGTACTTGGCCAATTATCCTATTTTCCGAGTCATCCCGGTCGCTGCTCCACCCCCTCTGCCGATCCGGGGAGGGCTGCAGACTACCACATGCCTCCTTCAAGAAATGTGGAGTCGCCAGCCGCTTCTTTTCACCTGACAGCGAGGAGTTTCGCCAGGGGGACGTAGCGTATGGGAGGGTCACGCTATTCCCCTTTCCCCTAAACAGGCGCCCCAACCAACCAGAGGAGGCACTAGTGCAGCGACCAGGTCACATACCCACATCCTTCCTACCCGCAGACACGGCCAATTGTGTCTGTAGGGACGTCAGACCATTGCAGAGGTATTACGGGGATTCGAACCGGTGATCTCTGTGTTGGCAGGCAACGGAATAGACCGCTACGCTACCCAGACGCCCAAGTCAGACATCGTTTTGAGGATACTTACTCATGGCAAAGCTGCCACAGCTTAAATTGAACTCTAGAGTTATGCTCAGAGGTTTCAGTAATTCGTAGCAGAGACAGAGATGCACTGTTGGTAATGTAAAACTTGTGTACCGGGGCTGCGCTGAGACATTTGACAACCCTGAAGTCGGCTGTCAGTTTAAAAGTGACTCGCCAAATGTTGTTGCGTGTTTTGACCTGAGTGACGTCTGTGAAAATCTGATCTGTTTGTGTTTGTGTGTGCGGTGTAGGTGGATGTCGAGGGAGTGATAATGGCAGAATCAGGGTAGCGCATCAGGTTTGATCAAACCTCCATAATCGAACCGACGTGAGACTCCCAGTCGGCCAAGCCCTGACGTCATCGCCTCGGGGAGAGGCTAGCTAGTCCGATAGCATTTTGAAATATTTACTCGTGCCTTAAAGCGAAGACTAATAGCGAGCTGAGCTGTGAATTTGCCATCCTCTCAAACTGTCAGTGAGATTTGTTGGGATTTGCACTGTGGAATAGGAGTTATGGGTTCGGGATGCACCATCTGTCTAAGAAACTTTAAATCTATGATACAGGTTCGTGCCATCAGACTTAGCATCGCATCAGCAAATAAAACACACTTTGAAATACGTCACAAGGTATGAGGATAGGTGCCCGATCACACTTTGCTCTAATGGGGAACGTATACATTGCATATGACGTGTCAAATTCTCAGGGCCATGTTTCATATTAGTAAACCAGTATTTATCGACTCAATATAATACTTAGGTATCCCTGACATTCTGTAATGGCTGCCACTGCTTTGTGTTCATCCTCCCAGTCAATGCAAATTCCATCAGTGTCATTAAAATGGGGGAACGGGCATGTAATTCACTTTCCTGTGAGCGTGATCCATTTGGTTTTATGGCCCAGTTATTGACAGGCTGGCTGAGAGGGATGGCACACTCGCCAGGGCGGTGGGGGGCTTGTGTTTTAATATTATTTTTAGCCGGCTGACGGTGATGGAGAGCGGCCATGCATCCAGCCTTGTCAGAAGCGGAATAAGGAGAATGGCGTACGAGGGGGGGAAATTGTGTGCCATCAACGCACAAGTTAATCTTCCCTGTCCCTCTGCCAATGGCCAAATGCAAGGAAAACGGGGGGCGGAGGGGGGGGTACATTGTCATTCACCACACGCAGGTAACACGAGGCATAGCGCAATGCAGACTTTGATCTTTGAGTGCCTAAATGTTACGTCAGTCGAGTCCTGCCTGACCTCCGAGATACCTCCTTTGTGGACGGGAGGGATGGTGGCGCGCTGTGTGTTTCGCCTGTCTCGGAGCAGGAGTTGCCAGCCTTGACAGAGAGTGGATGTCTTAGGAGGATGCACTCTGCATGAGTGTATGTATGAGAGAGAGCGAGAGAGAGCGAGAGAGAGGGAGGGAGATGGAGAGAGAGAGATGGAAAGAGACAGGCAGGGAGAGAGTGATAGAAAGAGAGGGAGAGAGAGAGATGGCGAGAGAGGGAGAGAGAGAGATGAGAGACAGAGAGAGGGGGGAGAGAGATGGAAAGAGGGAGAGAGAGATGGCGAGAGAGATGAAAGCGATGGAGAGAGACAGAGGGGGGAGAGAGAGATGGAGAGAGGGGGGGGAGAGATGGAGGGAGAGAGAGATGGGAGAGAGGGAGAGAAATGGAGAGAGAGAGAAATGGCGGGAGACGGGGGAGAGAGGGGGGAGAGAGAGATGGAGGGGGGGTGGAGGGAGAGAGAGAGGGGGAGAGAGAGAGAGGGAGGGAGACAGAGGGGGGAGAGAGAGATGGAGAGAGACAGAGATGGAGAGAGAGGGGGGAGAGAGAGATGGAGGGAGAGAGATGGAGAGAGAGAGATGGAGAGCGACAAAGAGAGGGGGAGAGAGAGATGGAGAGTGACAGAGAGAGGGGGAGAGAGAGGGAGAGAGAGGGTGGGAGATTGCTGTTTGATCTCTGTGGCGTTTATCAACATTTATCATTCAGAGGACCGTGGGCAGCAGACATTGACATTAATAAGCTGGGACCCCGTCAAAGCTAATCCATACAGTGCACAGAAAGGCTGGGTTTGAACTCTGCAGGGAGAAAAAATAACCTCAACACAAAAGAAACGACAACAAAAAAACAAAAACAATCCAAAACACACATATTTAAAAATGAAAGCGCTTCCTGCCAGTCAGACAACCATTTCATCTTTGTGATGACACCCAATTACATCACAGGAGTCCTTTTGGTCTGCTCGAAAAGGTTTGATGATTATTTATAGGATAGATGAGAACTGCTGGTTATGTAACCCGGTCCGGGTAAGTGTGTCAGGTAGGGGAAGAGTCGAGATGCACGAGTATGATTGTTTAGAAGGCGTCGGGGGTTATGGATGTTTTCCTCTCATGGCCTGAGGGAGCGATGAGCCTAGAACTTACAGGGATGGTTTTGCAGAAATGGCAGTTGAGATATTTTGAGCAAGTGACATTTCCCTAATTGTGAGAATGTATGCGTATATGTGTGTGCGTGTGTGTGTGTTCCCGTGTGCTATGTGCAAACACTCATTTGTGCATTCGACAGAGAGGTGGAAACACAGAGCCATCCACAGGGAGCTTGAGAGAGAGACAGACAGACAGACAGAAAGAGAGAGAGAGGGAGAGGGAGAGAGAGAGTGTACGTCGTCATAAGGTCATGTGACTGCTGAGTTTCCTTGGAGACAGCAGCAGAGTAGTACATTGAGATACTTGCCTGCTCAGTTGAGGGCAGAGCAGGCATCTGGAAACAGCAGCAGTTGGATGTATTTGGCTGGCAAGGCAGGTGCTGTCTAACCTCACCGGAGGTAAGTCATTACTCCTGGCTCGCATCCTTTACCTGTGCTCAAGATCTAGTGGCGCTCCATTTGTCTGAAATTGATATTCAGGGCAGCACTTCATGATATATCGGGAGTTTGATGGGAGGCAAAATATTTTCCCCTTGGATGGGATTGGGAATTCACTTGGGAGTATTTTCTGTTACTTTGTCTTGCCTCGAGACAAAACAGGCAGCATGTGGAGGATGTGTGAAGTCACCGGGTTAAACCTTGTGCTTTATTCCCCTCCTTTTTTTTTTTATAATTCTGTTTTCTTACGGTGTGACAATTAACTATATTAGCGGCATTATTGTCTGCATGAATGAGAGCAGAAACTGTGAATTAGGGCTGATGAATTACTCATGAAGGACAATCAAGGAACGATTCCATGGAAATGATTCCATGAGTTTGTCAAGCCAGTCCTCGGGGAATTTCAAATGTATGGTACCATAAATAATTAGACCACTTCTCTAAAAACAACACGCTGGCCCCCTGACTGCCTACATTTGTGCAGGGAGCATACGCGTAAATACAAGTGAATGTGGAAATTTGTATGAATATAATTAGATAGCCAGAATTTATGCCAGTTTTCTTGCCCTAAATTCAGTGTTGTGTTTAGCAGCACACCAACGTTGTGTTCCACTGCAGAGAAGATTGTGTTTGCCGTAGAATACTTAGGGGCGATATAGTTTGTTATTCTGACCTCTGCACACGTTCTGGGGATAAGTTGATGTGGCCAAAATTTGCTGATTGCAGAAATATGGACGCAATACTCGGACTGTACTGTGTATACTCGCCGTTTTTGCCCCAACGTCTGTTAACAGGGGGGTTGGAAGTGGAAAGATACCGAGGAGAGGCAACTTTAGAGAACTGGAGACAAACTTGTGTTATCAGCTGCTATTTTCAGTGCCGAGGACTCGAGGACACACGACATCCACAGATGGATATTTTGATCCTCTAACAAGAGGCTGTGGTCCGGATGCGGATGCCAAGAGTGCAAGGGGCCACTGGCTCCGCTGCCAGATGGACCCCGTTGCTTTGTTTACTCCCATGGATTACCCGCAATGTCACCTTTCCTAGTTTTTCACAGACTTCCAGTTTAATTAGATTTCTTGTCTGCCGTTGTTCCTCTTGCTTATTTAATTAGGCTTAGGCTAATAGCATTAAAAACATCGAAATTGCCATTGCCAGGGAAGTCAAACATTTCAAAAGGATTTAAAGTTGGTTCATGTACAGTGCGTCACCATTTTTCTTCAGCAACGCGCAGCGGCGCCTTCGTCATGACTCCCCAACCTCAAGCTGTTCCCCACAGCTGGAGTAGATTCCAGTCAAGATCGCTGATTCATGATTATTAACAAAATGCAAATGCCCTCTCCTCTGTTCCCCGGGGACGAGCACAACAACGGGGCTCCGCAGCGTAGCATTAAAGACCTCTAATCTTGTCTTTTAGTCAGCCGAAACCGGGGGCCGCCAACAACAACATGAACGACACAATGCTCATGTCCTCTGGGGCACCAACTCCAACCAAAAGGTAAGTAAGTGTTTGAGGTCGAGACCCCCCCCTTCCCCTCCTCCTCCTCCTCCCAGCCATAACCACATACAACCCTTTAAAAGGTATGGTTTGTAAAACGCCACAGGATACTGCAGGGCTCACACCTGTGCTTCGTTAAGCCACATCACATACACAGTCTTACACACCGACTCTTTAAAATCCCAGAGCGTTGGGGGCGTCTGGGTAGCATAGTGGTCTATTCCATTGCCTACCAGCATGGGGGTTGCCGGTTCGGGTCCCTGTGTTGCCTCCGGCTTGGTCGGGCGCCCCTACAGACACAATTGGCTGTGTCGGCAGGTGGGAAGCCAGATGTGGATATGTACCCTGGTCACTGCACTCGCGCCTCCTCTGATTTGTCAGGGTGCCTGTTCGGGGCTGGGGGGCTGGGGGGGAGTAGCGTGATCCTCCCATGCACTGCGTCCCCCCTGGCGAAATTCCTCACTGACGGGTGAAAAGAAGCGGCTGGCGACTCCACATGTATCGGAGGAGGCATGTGGTAGTCTGCAGCCCCCCCCCCCCCCGGATCAGTAGAGGGGGTGGAGCAGCAACCAGGACGGCTCAGAAGAGTGGGGTAATTGGCCAAGTACTGCTGGGGAGAAAAAAGGAGGGAAAAAAAAAACTCCAAGATCGTTGTTTCTGCACTCTGAAAAGGTGACGACCCCCCCCCCCCATCAGTCAAGGGGTAATGAGAACAGAAAGACAAATTAGACGACAGATGTTATTTGTTCCCTGGCATTCTTTTTTTTTGGCATGTGAGCAGCATGTCCTTCCGCGTGTGTTTTTGGAGGGACATTTGTTACACTGTTATGAAGGATGTGTGAGAGCGGCTACTTAGCGGGGCTCGTTTGACAGATAGATCATGATGGAACTGGAGCCTTGTCATGTACGCAGATAGCGGTGAGCCCCATGAAAGCCTTCTAATCGTCCTCTCGTTTCAGCCTCTCTCTCTCTCCGCTAAAGGCCGCCCCTGTTATTATTTAGTTCCCGTTGGTAATGAACCATCTAACAACATATTGTGGTTATGAATTCAGTAACGAGGGGCACTTTAGAAAGGCTTTAATGCATCTGCTGTCTGTCCTCCATGTCTATGCTGAGTGATCCCCCCCCCCATTTTGTGCTTGGCATCTGTTTTTGTCCAGCTTCATCTTTACAGTAATTTGTGTGAGCAGGAGGGAGCTGCTCAGAGGCATTTCTATGAGGACATCCTGAAGGGAGCAATGGGCATACCTGCCTCGTGCTTCCAGCAAAAAATATCCGCCCTAACAGGTCATTTGAGCCAGAATTTAGCTTCAAACTCCCGTTTCTCTGAAAGCTAGTTAAGAAATAACTGAGATAAACTTTTTTTTTTTTTTTTTTGTAAATCCAGTATAAATTTCTTCATGCTATCAGTGTGATCTATCTTTTTCTTCATATGTGCAGACATTGACATTTACCTCTTGGAAAACTGTTTTGACAACAACTGGTTGTAAGAGTTTATCACTTATTCGATGAAAATAAAAATTGCAGAGTTAATTTGGCACTGGGTACCACAAGAATAGTTTTTAAGCAAATGGCAGATAATCGAGTGCTGGATGGTTCATAACAAGGAGTCTGGGCAGGTTGAGGTAGATAAAGAGGAGCATCACAGTGCAAAAAAAAAAAGTTCATATTATCTATTAATTTAATCAGTATTGAGTGTTTAGGGGGGGGGGAATCTGCCAGTGGGCGAAGACTATTGAACACACTGTTGATGCAGTTGCAGTCGTTATCATGGGTTCTTTAAGGAAGGCTGCAATAACTTACAAAAAGACTGATAAGTTTTCTGTTATTAAGATAATATCTTTTAATGTGATTCAAGAAAGTTCTTGAACCAGTGGACTTATCTAACCCTGCTGGCAGATGCTTTATTCTTTTTGCTTGAGGAAAATTGACCGTTCAGTCCAATCCCAGATCAAATCACTTGCTACGGGGGACATTTCTTGCAGTGGGGAGATGACTCTGGTCTCAGAGAGCCGACGCTATCAAGATTGGAAAAGCGTCTGATGGAGGCTGACATGGTTAGCAGAGCCAAGGCGGTAACCGACGCCATGTGTCCAGACCGTCGGAGGTCATTTAAAGACATTATGTACAAAGAAAACGACCTCTCTCTCTCTCCTACAGTGGATTTAACTGTGGCAGTAATGAAGAAGGCCAATAACCTTTGCCTTGACATTTTGCTCTGTGAGTCAGAGCCGCTTTGGGAATATGTCATGCACTGCTTTCAGGGGACGGGGTGGGGGTGGGGACAAATACAAAGCTGTCTCCATATTTAGGGCAGAAATTGCACATTAAGGCACTGAGCCGGTTCCACAGTAGTTGTACAGAGTCATAACGTGGATACCGTTCGGTCAGGAGCTGGATTAACAGAGGAAGGAACAACGTGGTTCTAGTCTTGTTGCAGAGCAGTCAGACCCTGCCAGACTGTCACTGGGTCTGCCCGAGCTGACGCACTGTCATATTTGGTTTATGAATATTAATCCATCAATATAATTACTCTGCACTGGTCTGCCTCCTTTCAACACGAGGGGCCTGTGAGTCGAAGATGCCTACTGCTGAATAATGCAAAGCTCCTTGCGGCTCTGCCTCAACAGCCCTAAACCGAATGTCATGCATGGAAAGCAAAAAAAAAAGAAAAAAGAGGAAGAGGAGCTCTGTCCCTGTTTGCTATCCCACTCCCGTTTCATTTTTTAGCCAGCAGAGAGAGGGTAATTCATTTTTCATTCGGTTATTCCGGTCTCCAGTATTTAGGGGCCGGCGCTCCGATGACGGTTCAGACGGGAAACGGTGCGCCCTACATCTATGAAAGGGTGTTCTCTGTGTGGGTCCATACACGCGAATCACCCTACCAGCCTCCATCACACTGCTGTCTGGTGCTGCCTGCACTGGTGACATGGCATCTGCACCCTCCTTCTTCTCTCTCTCCCTCTCTCTCTCCCTCTCTCTCCTGCCCTCCCTGTGTGTGTGTGTGTGTTTCTCTCTCTCTGTCTCTCTCTGGCTCTCTCTCTCTCTGTCTCTTTCTTTCTCTCCCTCTCTCTCTCTCTCCCTCCCTCCCTCTCTCTCTCTCTCTCTCTGTGTCTCCCTCTTTCTCTGTCTCTCTGTCTCTTTCGCTCTCTCTCTGTCTCTCTCCGTCTCTCTCCGTCTCTGTCTCTTACTGACAATCCTCCATCATTGGTCCTCCAAGGGCGAACCAACACCATGAAAATTTATCACCCGTTAGTCATGCAAAGCCACAATACAGGAAGATGTAAAAAAAAAAAAAAAATTATTTGCTGCCCCAGCTCAATGGGTTTTGATTTAATATTCACCTAGAATTGAACAAGACGTCAGCGGGTATAAAATCTTTGACTTTAGCGATAGGCGTAGCAGTGGAGTCACTCTGCAGATGCGCGCGGTTACTTTTCCGCCCCTCGAATACTTTATTGGATGACATATAAATTAGGAAAATATCCAGGCATCGGAGACACTCGACGTACTGTGGTCAACTCACTTGGCCAAATCTTTGTTTATCTTTATGATGGTGTAGCGTACCTTATCAGTCATGTCCTATTTAATTTAATTTAAGTTTCCTTTATTAATCCCCTCGGGGAACTTCAGTTACTGCAAATTAACCCATCCTAGCTGTGATCTGTGCAGCTAGGAGCGGTGGGCTGCCGCCTTCATGCTGCGCCCGGGGACCAATTCCAGTTCTTTAACCATTGCCTTGCTCAGGGGCACAGACAGGAGTATTTACCCTAACATGCATGTTTCTTTTGATGGTGGGGGAAACCAGAGCACCCGGAGAAAACCCACCGCAGACACGGGGAGAACAGGCAAACTCCACACAGAGGACAACCTGGGATGCCCCCCCCCCCCAAGGTTGGACAACCCTGGGGTTCGAACCCAGGACCTTCTTGCTGTGAGGTGACAGTGCTAACCACTGGGCCACCATGCTGCATCGTGCAGCAGCCTCAATGTGTGAGCTACCCGGGTGTTATAAACTAATTAATTCGGCTCTCTCGTAGTGAAGGTAACCCGGGAAGGTTGGGCGATTTTTCTGTCACCTTCTGTGTAAAGCCGCATTAAACACCGCGAGAATCAGAAAACTGTGTGAGAGGGATTATAAACACGATTGACGCAGAAAAAGAAATACGCCAAGGCCAGCCCAGGAGGCCTGAGAGCAGTTCACACATCCTTGGCAGGAGGTCGGCGTGTCGGCAGTAGATGGTCCTTGGAAATGCAGGATCCTTAGCAAAAGGTGCGGGGCAGCGTGTGGATTGATAGCCCTCAAGAGGACTGGTCGGGCTTCAGAAATACCCTGCAGGGTCATTCTTCTTTCTGTGCCAGTGGTAAAAGGACCTTAATGTGCCATAATGTATTACTCTAATCCCAATGACAACCTCAGGCTCCCTCTACAGTTAAGGCTGAGGATGAAGAATGAAAGATGAGGCAGTGGAAAAAATGACCCTCTTAACATGCCATTTAACCTGGTAGTGAGCCCTACAATCTGATTTTTATTTTGTAGTACTACAGGTGCCTCTCTTACTGGTTTGAGAGGATTTCCCTTGTTTCTGACGCAAATAAGTTCGGTATAAGTGTTTTCATAAGACAGGTGATGCTACCTTAAAACAATCACATGGATCTTTATGTTCTGACATGGTATCTAAAAAAAGCTTGGCATCCGGGTAGCGTGGCAGTGTATTCCGTTGCCTACCAACACGGGGATCGCCAGTTCGAATCCCCGTGTTAACTCCGGCTTGGTCGGGCGTCCCTACAGACACAATTGGCCATGTCTGCGAGTGGGGAGCCGGATGTGGGTATGTGTCCTGGTTAGTGCACTAGCGCCTCCTCTGGTCGGTCGGGGCACCTGTTCGGGGGGAGGGGGAACTGGGGGGGAGTAGCATGATCCTCCCAAACACTACGTCCCCCCTGGTGAAACGCCTCACTGTCAGGTGAAAAGAAGCGGCTGGCGACTCCACATGTATCGGAGGAGGCATGTGGTAGTCTGCAGCCCTCCCCGGATCAGCAGAGGGGGTGGAGCAGCGACCGGGACGGCTCGGAAGACTGGGGCTGGATACAGTTAGGGAGAAAAAGGGGGGAAAATAAAAAAAAAACATTTTTTTTTAATTATCTTTAAAAAATGGGAATATTAAAGGAAAATCAGAAGAAAACCGTCGGTTTTGCAGTGTATTGTAGAGCGAGCTGTCCAACTCTAGAAAATGCGAGGGTGGATGCGGTGGGTATGAAGCCAGATCGGGCTTAATGGGGCTTTAATCATCCCCCGCTCTCCGGTCAGACCGAGTGTCCTCACGGGTTCAGGCCGAGCGCTCAGCATCATTCTTGTTCTCCTTCATTCCTCATCACGGACCGTTAGCCGAGAGGGGTCAGCATATGCCCCGTCATCTGCTCACGCCATATGCCACTCCCACTCCCATTTAAACCCCATGCATGTGAGAGCTTCCTTTCCACACTGAAGTGATGGCAACCAGATCTGACATCGGTGCAGTCTCTAATGCATTTGGCAGGCTGTGTTCTTGTTTATTTTTCACTTATTAATATTTTGCTATCATTGTGATAACCGGTAATCACAGACTGTCATAATCAAGTGGGCTACATTTAAGTCACCTCAGTGAGTTTTTTTTTTTGCTCCCCTTCAATTTAAATTCATACCCAGGATGAAGTTGATTTGTCACACTACTTATATAAGCACTTTTGACAGTAGTCTAAGTCTTAACGGCGCATATATACATGTGTGTGTGTGTGTATGTATGTGGGTGTGTGTGATTTTCCATGTCTCTCTCTCTCTGACTTGCGGCAGTGTCTTGGAGAGTCCCAGTCGACTAGATGAGGAGCACCGCCTCATCGCCCGCTACGCAGCCCGCCTGGCAGCAGAGGCAGGCAACTCCACAGTGAGTGATTTGCAGGACAGCCTTTAGTGAGCATCAGTCTGCCAGCATTTCACAACTCACACTCTGACATGCTATTGTTGGACACCGCTTTGCGGCCCAGACGACTTGACTGCTGAAGGCCTCGGGAGTTGGAGAAATCCACACCGCGAAAAAAATATTCATTCTCATGAGTCATCACGTTCTATTTCTTTTCTTTTTTTGGGGGTTGGGGGGTTTCCCCTCCCCTTTTCTCCCCAATTGTACTTGGCCAATTACCCTATTTTCCGAGTTGTCCCGATCTCTGCTCCACCCCCTCTGCCGATCCGGGGAGGGCTGCAGACTACCACATGCCTCCTCCAACACATGTGGAGGCGCCAGCCACTTCTTTTCACCTGACAGTGACGAGTTTCGCCAGGGGGATGTAACACGTGGGAGGATCATGCTACTCCCCCCCCCCCCAAACAGGCGCCCCGACTGACCACAGGAGGTGCTAGTGCACACATTCCTACCAGAACACACACCCACATCCGGCTTCCCACCCACAGATGCGGCCAATTATGTCTGTAGGGACGCCCGACCAAGTCAGAGGTGAGACGGGGATTCGAACCGGCAATCCCCGTGTTGGTAGGCAACGGAATAGACCGCCTCGCCACCCGGACGCCTCACGTCCTATTTCTTAACACCAGTGAAAATGTTCCACCCAAGGGGGTGAGATAAGTTCTTGTTTGCAACACAGTTTTTACTCAGAACATAATGTCGAAATAAGGCCCATCCCTCTGCCTGTGGCATGATTCAGGAAAACGCCTGGAACGAGTTTCGTTCCCAGTGGAAACTCGCAGTTATCGGGGGTGATATTTTATGGGTTTTTCCAGTTGCATCCACAGCTAAATCTAAACGCAAGATTGAGTGAGTTGTGAAGATGGACATTTTTTTTTTGCATTTCAGTACATTCTGCTCCAAAACTGTTAGAGGAGGTCTAATGTACATGAAGTCACATGAAGTCACCAACTGAGTACTTTTTGCAGTTTACTTTGGTTGGCAGGCAGCATTTGGTGTCCAATTTCAAGTCATATAGACTGTTGTTAATTCCACTCTGTGGACATTTTGTCTTTCAGCAACAATGTCCTCCAACAGATTTAAGTTTCAACTTCGATGCCAACAAGCAACAGAGACAGCTGATTGCGGAGCTGGAAAACAAGAACAGGTGGGATGAATTATGCATCGCAAGCCATTCATAGTCAATGAATCCTCAAAGGTCGTTTGATTTGTCTTCCTGGTGTTAAAATGAAATCTGATAATTCCCAGATTGCTGCAGGGGAAACTTATTTTCTAGTTTTGAACTTGAAAAAGTATTAAAAGTGAATTTAAAAAGGTGATGACTGCATGTTGTCTTGGGAGTGACTTGGATGGGTGGATGTTTTAATGAAAATTAAAGTGGTCTTCGGTAATTTTTTTGTGTTGAAAAATGTCATATTTGAAAACTTGACCCACTAGCATTTTTAGAGCAACGGCCATTTATTGTGTTATTATTCTGTAATGGCTCCTCTGGTGCACCAGCACCTGTCAAATATACAGGAAGTGCACCAGGTCAGACACAGAAGGAAGAGAAGAAGAAGAAGGAAGCTGCGTGTTGAATGCAGAAGAGAGTGTGATGAGCAGTAAAATGCAAAGCGAAACATCTTCTGTTTAATTAAATGTTTGACATGGATTGATATGTCGGCTCGGTATTACTGTGTCAGATGACATTGGTGATCTTCCTTCTTCAAAATACGCACACGGCTGCCAGATTATTTCGTCGGTGTTACGCTAAAATCTACGACCCTGTGAAAATATTGAGCCGCATGAGATTGATTCCTGCATGTTGAGATTCACGTCCGTTTCGAACGGAACCCCGGGATTTAAAGAACGAAAATAAACCGTAGAAGAAATGAAGGCTAAAAAAAGGAGTGTGATTGATTGAGATTAGATTTGGTTGCTTAGTTGGTCGGTTTGCTTTGTTGCTCTGCTTGTTGGTGACCTTACTGGTTTATTGATGTTTGATCCTGTGGCTCCACAGAGAGATCCTTCAGGAGATCCAGAGGCTGCGTTTGGAGCACGAGCAGGCCTCTCAGCCCACCCCGGAAAAAGCCCAGCAGAACCCCACCCTACTAGCTGAGCTACGGCTCCTTAGGTAAAGCAGGCGAGTTAACACCCCCAACCAACCCCACCCCAGCACCCCCCAAACTTCCGTATTACCGCTGCAGATCACCATGCATAGTAAAATCATCTTCCTACTGTGAAAAGAAACATGCAGCTTTAGGTTTACACCAGAGCTGATACCATCTGAGATCCGGTCCGGGCACTGAAAACTTCTCGAGTAGTCATGCGGCTGTTTGTTTTGATTACCCAACAACAGGAAGTAGGATGTTTAAAGAAAATCAAGCAGTGAAACTACTTGAAGGCTCTCGTACTTGCGTGAGTGAAACTCATTCTTCTACCAAAAAAGGCTGCCTTTACAATGTAAGTGGGTGCTTTTGAATCAGCTTGATGCAGCATGGTTGTTAGTCATATCCATTGTTGAATGGAAGGAGTCGTACCTGCGCCCACCGGTATGACTCCTTCCATTCCACCGTGGAAAGAGATTAAGGGTTTTATTCCAGAATGCAACATGTATTCATTTTGTGCATTTATTTCCCCTCCGGAAATTCATCACAGAATGTTTCAAAAAATACAGATGGTTCTGTTTACAGAAAAAAAAAGCTGTGGATTCACGCTGAGAGGAAGTTGCAGCACTTGTTTCCCATGAACCTTGGCTGTCTCTTGTAGCGTAGTCTCATTTTTCAAATTCGCCTGTCATTATCAGCACCGAAGTAATGATAAATGGAGAAATGGACCAATTTGCACCCCTCTTCTCCTTTTCTCTCTCGTTCGTCTCCTTCGTCAGCTTCTTCTTACCTCTTCTTCCTCTTCTTATGTAATTCTTCAGTGACAAATTGATTTTGTGCTCCAGTGATCGTTCCCGGAATATTTTGCAGTGAATTTCTCTCTGGTGAAATTTACGAGTGTTAAGAGGCGGCAATCTAATTCCCTAAGCCCGTGTTTTGAGTATAGCATCACCTCTCAGTGCAGCGTGATGGAAGTCAGAGCGGAGACCATGATATTATCATTCCAACCCCCTGATTGCAAATATGAGGAAAGGAGAATTTCATATGTTGGTGTTCAGCGGCCGGATGAGTGGCCCTGATATTGCTTTGCCTCAGCCCCAAGGTATGGGAGAAAATATTATTAGGCAGCAGATGTCTGAGTGAGGACTCTGGAAAGACAGATATGAATGCTGGGTTGATGGTAAACAAGTCCTCCGACGATTTGGATTCAATACGCTCTTTGGACAGCAGAGGGCAGTAACAAGCCGACTGGATGGCCAGACATTTAACCTTGGAGAATGTCGAGACACAAAGGAAATGTCTCTTCTTTTCGAGATAGAGGAAGAGAGAATAGATCACTGGGAAATATTGAAAAGGCTGTTAAAATCACGTTAATTAACAAGTACACGCAACGCTTTTTTTATGTCTCAGTGACTTTGGCAGAGAAACGTATGTAACAGGGTCTCGTAGATCATCCTTGACTTTTACCGTTTTTTTTTTATTAATGGTTGGATGTTTTATATTAATACATGTTAGTACACTTTACATTAGGTCCAACTGACCATGTTAGATACTAGTTCTCTGTCCTTTACTGTGACAGGGAGGACATTGTTTCTGTAGGGTATTCGTGCCCACATTATGTATAGGTTGTAAAATGGTTATGTTATTTCATAGTCTTTTGTTTCTTGCAATATTTTATGTTGCTGCAATGCAACAATGCAATGTTTCTTGCAATGATTTGCACCATAGTCGTGATGGTTTGAGTCTGCTTGCTGCATAATCCATTTTCCAGATGATGATTAATGAAGGTCGGCTCACCTTATTTTATCTTACATACTCATGCAAATTGGTACTAAAGCCAATAGGACCTCACGTACAATACAGGGTTGTAAAGATTTGCAAGACAAAATACAAACAATGCCATACATGCATGATAGACCCTAATATCAGCTAACAGGTCACATATCTATGTCTATTCAAGCAGTATAACTGATGCTGTGATTCTAGCTTAAGCGGAGACACAGTGAGTGGCCTTAAGTGAACCGGTCCATTTGGTTGACAGGATCATTTCCTGAACCAGGTTACAGTGGTAATGGCAGAGGTCCTTCCGGAGATGCATGACATAAATTATGCCCATTCTGAAAACACACCCCCCCATTCCCGCCTTCTTCCTTTGGCCACAGACACAGGAAAGATGAGCTGGAGAGGCGCATGTCTGCCCTGCAGGAGAGCAGACGGGAGCTGATGGTGCAACTGGAGGGTCTCATGAGGCTGCTCAAGGTAAGATGAGCACCACTGTTTTCAAGAGATTAGCCTCTAGGTGGAGCACAAAGGGCCCTGGCAAAAAAAAAGAAAAGAAAAAAAGAAGAAGCATTAAGAAACCTTTGATGGTGAAATCTCGTAGCAAGCACGCTGTCCTGATTTAGATCTCCTCTTGCTGTTCTTTTTCAGCCTTTTCACCGATGCTATCGATGTCTTATCCACACAGTATGTGATGGGCTCATTAAAATGTGTCGAAACGTTTGATGAACAACAAGTTGTGTACATGTTAGAAATGATCGAGTTATGGCATCTTTAAGTCCCGCTGTTCTGAAATCGTTCCTCTTTTTGCTGCTTTCACTGTGCGGCTCTCGCTCACTCTTCTTGCCTTCCCTTACTGCTTACCTCCGGCGGCTGGATAGGATGAGGAGCAAAAACAGGCAGTAAGTGGCCCTTAATTTGGTTTGCACGCCCCATGGCTGGCTCGCACTAAGTACAGCACTGCAGTGCTCACCCCCTCTTTACACAGATAGCGTTCCCACCGCACGGAGGTGTACGGCTGGGAAATCACACTGTTCTACTTCATTGGGTTGTAAGGAGGAGGACAGAAACCATGTAAGAAGTCCATTTTCTAACTGGATAATGTAGCTGTCCAATCTAGGCCAGCCCACCATGTCCTCATCTACTCCTGTTCTATCGCATAGCACACAAACCATTTGCTGAGACACAACCTTCAAAACCAGTTCTGGGGCGGCGGGCACAATTTAGTCCAGAGAACAGTGTATTTCCCTTGCCCCAAAATGTCAGAGACCTGTTCCTTTCATCAACGCTAACAACCTTCCTTCTAATGTGACTGCAGTCTGGCCGGCCATCTGCTGCCTGGCGCTCAGCCACAGGCCTGGGCCCTGCACCAGTCCCAGAGACACACACACATGCACGCACGCACGCACACAACACAACACACACACAACACACACACACACACACACACACACACACACACGCTGCCCTTCTTTCTCTGCGCGCTACAGCGCTCTACCCAGCACAGGCCCCATCACTCGCTCACACATGGTTCTCATTACCACCTCCAATCCAGTAAAGGTGCACTATAGAGGGAAAGTGTATGGATGTGTGCCGCTGCACAGCGAGCCGGTATTGGATTACCGTGACGTATCTCTGCTCTGCAATCGCTGCTGCTCCGAGCCGTTCTCCCTCGAAAGATTCAAGTGCACTTTTGCACATGTGTGTATCTTGCCCAGAAGCGGGTTCACACTCACCATCCAAAGAATTTGACTCGGCGGTTTGCTCATGTGGTCACGTGAAACATAACACAACCGCAAGATAATCAAAATGGTATGAGAAGAAGATTGAGGATAAAAAGATAAATAAATTTAACAATGTGCACATGGGGCCTGCAGAGACTTTAGAGGCAGCGGTGTCAATGCTTCTTTGATTCTCAAATCCGTCTCCATCATCGAAACAATATTGTGCCCCTACTGGAACGGTCCTGCTCACCGTTGGGTTCCTTTATGTAGGGATTTCTTGGATTTGAACAACTTGATACGAGAGGAGTTTTATTCGATTCTGAAGCTGTAAAAGCTTTCACATGGCACGTTTGATGAAAAAGACCCCTGTATTTTGAGCCATAATTTAAGAAATCCTCCCTTCACCATGTTAAAGCCTACCAAAACGAAAACATACATCTGCGTCTACATCTGTTATGTACAAATTTGGGTGGTGCATTGCGGTGGGCCACTGAATCATACACTGTGCCTTTAACTGACACTGGTGTTTGCGTTGTTTCAACCCCAGTCTGGAGGCTCCCCTCATTCTTCCCCGAGTCATGGTGCAGGCTGCTCCATGCCCATGCCCATACGCTCCACCTCTGCTGGGTCTACCCCCACCCACACACCACAGGACTGCCTGGCAGGGGTGGGTGGGGACGTGCTGGAGGCCTTCGCTCAGGGTGAGTTCCTCTTCACATCCGCGGTTAATCCAGAGACCACATAAACATAAGAAAAAATACAGTTTCCACCATTTAAAAACTTAAAATGGAGTATGACAGAATTATTTATTTATATACTTATTTATGTGACTGCTCTATTTATGAACCACTTTAAAGTCATTAACTACACTTACCGTTTTTGAAATGAAACCCTTCAGAGGATTACTGTCCCCTATTAATGCAGCGAGAAATAAAACGTTCCATTCGCAGCATATGGACTTGTAATACATTCACATAAACTGCAGTAATTTCCAGGATTGGATCACAGATGGTGATAATTGGGAACGTTTTTGCCTTGAGTCAACAACACATCTTTGGGTTTCAGGTGTTCCCAGAAACCTTCGGAACGACCTGTTAGTTGCTGCTGACTCCATTACGAACACCATGTCATCGCTGGTGAAGGAGCTCCACTCGGGTAAGTCCATGTCACACACATTCAGTCCAGCACCAAGTACAAGCTCAGCCACGAAGACTTTGTTTACCTTTTTCTGCATTTGCCAGCATGCATCTTACGACATGACATCACCTTGTTAGACCAGCGGTGTCTGCTTGTCTTGCTATTGTAACAGTGTACGACCACGGATGTGTAGACTCGCTAGCCCTTGGCTAACAGGCAACTGCGCTAACCAGACAACTAAAGGGTCCGACCCGTTGGCCAAGAGCTAGAGTCTACGCATCCGTGGTCGTACACTGTTACACTCTCCCCTCCTTCGGGAAGCGCGTCCCCGCGCTTCTGCATACCAACTCCCCCTCATGCCTCTGAGCGCATAATGCATCCCACCACTGCCACCAAATTTAGCAGGAATTCAGGAGGCCGGCGGTAATCGAACCAGGGTTCCCCGCACCACGGACGACTGCGCTAACCAGTCAACTAAAGGGTCCGATCTGTTAGCCAAGGGCTACTGAGTCTATTTAGCACTATTCAACACTATTTTACACTATTTAACCCTACCAACCAAACGATCCCTCCTCGTTGTTGTGTCATTGTCTCATGACTCCCATCCCGACCACCAGCACCAGTGTCACATCCCCATCTTCTTTTTCTTTTGGCTTGTTCCCCGTTTCTCAGGGGTCGCCGCAGCAGATTTTTGCCGTCCATAGCTTTCCGTCTGACATCCCCGTCCTCCTCTCTCTGGTCTCTCCATCTTTTCTTTCGTCTTCCTTGTTTTCTTTTGCCATGTATTTCCATGTCCAGTACCTTCTTCCCTAAGTAGTCTATGCCTCCTCTCTGTAAATGTCCAAACCCTCTCAGTCTTGTCTCTCTCAACTTCTCATCCATCCCTCTGATCTTGAACATAGCTCTTATTTCTCTTCCGGTCCGACGCAGCATGTTCATCTCTGCTACCTGTAATGTAGATTCTAGCCTCTCTGTTGTCACTGCTTCCATACCACAGAGCAAGGCAGGCCTGACTATTGATTTGTGTACCTTGCCCTTTACCCTCAACAGCATTCTTCTGTCACAAAGTACTCCAGCTACCTTTCTCCATGAATTCCACCTCCGTCTGTATTGGAAATACTATCTGTCACCTAAATTTGTAGGTTTTGTTCCCCCTCTCATCAGTTTAAATTTTTGGACCCCATTTGGGGTTTTGAAACAATCATTGCAAATCAAATTGTGCCTCACTTGACCAGAACCTGTTCTGTTGGGTTTTTTTTTTTTTTTTGCATTGGCTTTTTAAAAAAAAAATTTTTTTTTTACCTGTGTCAGTCTTTTCTCGGGAATAAAAGCACCTCATCCTTCAATTCTTCTCGACTAATTTATCTATCCGTGTATCCCTTTGCCAGAGTCTGTTTTGTCACCAGTGTCGTGAGATTTTATAAGATTGAGTTTGTTTCATCAGGGCCTCAAAACACAATAGTTGAATTCTTGGGTTTTGTTTTTAAAGTAGACGACGGTGGTGAGGAAGAGGAAACCAACATGAGGAACGGTGGAGACAGAGGTGAGTCTCGGCGGGACAGCTGTGGGTTAAACACACTTTAATGGTATTCAACACATCCCGCTTAAAGCTTTTCAAAGGTAATTATTTGCCATCTTTATGGCCGGAGAGCAGAGAACATGTTTATTGGTGCTGATCATAAAATGAGCCCATACAGCGTGTCACTGTAAATAAATAAAAGGTATTTTCTTTCTTTGTTTTTCAGCTGAGGCAGATTGAACAAAGAAAAAAGTATGTATTATATTGTGTATGTTTGAATATATACATAACACCTGCCAAAACATATAAAGCAATGTATGTATATTTAAATATGCTGTATGCAAAATATATTTTACATACTGCATAATGAAATATATATCAAATATATTCATATATGTGGGCATCTGGGTAGCATGGCGGTCTATTCCATTGCTTGACAACATGGGAATTGCCAGTTTGAATCCCCATGTTACCTCCGGCTTGGTCAGGCATCCCTACAGACACAATTGGCCGTGTCTGCAGGTGGGAAGCCGGATGTGAGTATATGTCCTTGTCGCTGCACTAGCACTTCCTCTGGTCGGCCGGGGTGCCTGTTCGGGGGGGGCAGACTGGGGGAATAGCGTGATCCTCCCATGCACTATGTCCCCCTGGTGAAACTCCTCACTGTCAGGTGAAAAGAAGTGGCTGGCGACTCCACGTGTATCAGAGGAGGCATGTGGTAGTCTGCAGGCCTCCCTGGATCGGCAGCAACCGGGATGGCTCGGAAGAGTGGGGTATTCAGATGGATACAGTTAGAGAGAAAAAAATCCCTATATATATATATATATATATATATATATATATATATATATATATATATATCCTTTACATTATATTACACACAGCATGATTTCTATTGTGATAATATATATACAATGCAAATTGTATACATTATAAGCAAACAGATGTAATCCTATAGTTATACTGCAAGGAACCTTAGAGACTAGTCTATTTAAACGAACTTTATACGAAAAAGAGAAACAAAGGTGGATTGTTGTATTGTTTTCATGCTAGTTGGTGTGGAAATGTTGGCGTCAGTTCGCCCTTTAGGCAACACTGCCATCCGGCTCCCGGTCCCTCCAGTTGCACACTAGCATAGCTCGACAATAACGTTGGCCTGTCGGTTCCACACAACCGCCAGTGGTTAAATTGCCCGCTGGGCCGACACAGAGTGCTTCATATTTGCAGACAAGTCATGTATATTTCACACATGCATCTGTTCAGGCTTCCAAAGTGGACAGGAGTGCTAAGTGTGATCTTTATGTGTTCGTACCCAGGCACAGAGCGAGCACAGAAGTACTGAGGGGAGAAGGGAGCACCATTCCATCCTACGAGGACATTCAGTCATTCAATGGGAAGAGTCAGTAACAACAACAACACCCCCCCCCCACGCCCCTGGCATTAGCACGTAGAGTAATGCATGCTGTAATCTAAACAAGAGATTTCACTATGTGAACTGAAATGTCTCCGCGCACCTTGCAGGGAGCAACATGTGTCTAATTAGCGAGTGTATATGTTGTTCTGTATACAAAAGCAAAAAAAAAAAAAAACCAACAAAAAACTGCTGTACCAGATGTTTTACCATGATGACCGCTAAGGAATGGCTTGCTGTGCTTCCCCTACCCAACTGTTCCTCCGAAGCAGGTCATATACAATGCTGTAAAACAACTTTACACCGGGAAACGCCCCCGACCTGAAAATGAACCTATTTTCACGATGTGTTCCCTGGCATCGCTTTTGTATGATTAGCGCTAGTGATATTTTACATTTTTTAATTTATTTTATGTGTTGTTTTTGTTATTATTATTTTTTTTTTGCATGAAGTTGCACTCACGTCTAGATTTTAGGTACTGCAATACCATGTTACGTCAGTTCTTCGTGGGTTCATGGTGACTGCTAAGGTTCCACACGTGTCCCCGCCTCTGAATTCACACTGAGTGCGTTTACATGCATGTGGTTCTTGAGCCTTTGGCTTTCTTTTTTTTTTAGCGGCTCCTTGTTAAGACCTCATCTGGTGTACAAAGGCCTTTCAAGAGTCTGCGTTACTTTAATTTCCACAGTGCAATATATACTCTATATTCCTATACATCTATAGGAATACTCATTTGGAATGCGAAGGGGCATAATGATGGTTTATCCCCAGTTAGTCCTTTACCATGAAATGGGTTAGTGCCCGGAATATTGTGTGCATGTAAATGCACTCACATCGAATCACATACTGTACTGCTGCTACTGTGCGCTCAGTGAGCCACCCTTGCAAATAATAGGGCTTTCTGAGTAGCGTAACCGAGGGGCTATTATAGACACATAAGAACGGGCTTACCTGACGTTTTGTCCCAGTCAAACAACTGAACTGACATAGTGACCTAAGTGAACGCATTTGAAGGCCATTTTAACTCTGTTGTCAATGCAGCACGGTGCCTCCTTGTAGATTACACTGGCTAGTTGGTAGCAACAGTATTTATTGTTAATTTATTGTTATTAAGTGTGAGAAAGCACCTCAGGATGTTTAAATAACCAGTATGAATTAAGCACTGAGTTTTAGTACAAAGTGGAATCCTATGTAGTAAGTGAGGACATAAGAATTCCAGTAAGTAGGAAATGCATTGATAGCTTTATTTAGTTTAGCAAAGGATTTTGGGAAATATGTATGTGCAATGAAGTTGGGTGCTCAGGGACTGTAGAAATATTATAGGTGGAATGTCACAGCTGTGTCCTTTTAACTGGCAGATGTTAACAGCTACTGGCTTCATTTTGGTAGATGTCAAAGGTTAATAATGATTCAAAGTGAAGGCTTTCATTCCAAAATACAATATATCCATTTGATAAAAAAACAAACAAACAAAACTTTGTTACTTGCAGTTCATGTTGCAAATCTTGAAAATTCATGTGAACCAACTGTCTAAATAAGCCACACTTTCATCAGCAAAGGTGTTAACACTGTCGAGAACATGGGCGATGTTTGGTAAGTTTTACTTTAATTAAAGTATTTGGTCAGAGAAGGTGTCACTTTTTCCAAACCGTGGATGTCTTGTCATGAAATGGAAACCTTCAGACACATAGAGGGAAATATTGGAAAGTGATCAGTGTACGGGAAACGAACGTGGGTTGTTTCAAGAAGTGATATTTGGTGGAGCATGTTGATTGATATAATTTATTTTTGTGTAAATGTTTTGGTGTATGCCTTGGATAAGGAAAGCTGTCCAACTATCAAGACAGTTGTGGACCTGATAGGAGATTTACTTGAATCAGAAGGAGATCGGGTCAAAGATACGTTAACGTTT
Organism: Lampris incognitus; assembly: GCF_029633865.1. Taxonomy (NCBI): domain Eukaryota; kingdom Metazoa; phylum Chordata; class Actinopteri; order Lampriformes; family Lampridae; genus Lampris; species Lampris incognitus. The sequence goes on from NC_079226.1 coordinate 32,350,069, forward strand.
CTGTCCTCTGGTTGAACGTCCTCTCCTGGATAGCCGTTTATCTTGAATTTGAATGAGAAATGTCTCTGTTTAAGTGGTGTAATGTGATGGAGCTCTAGAAATTAATTTTGGTACAATCTGGTCAATTTATGAAGGGGATAAACAAAACCCACTCAGCACCACCAACTGGTTAATGGAAAGTGACCTGTGCTCGGTAAACCGAGCCAGGGGATGTGGTAATGCTCGCACAAGATATGTACAGGAAGCCTATCCTATAAGCTAAGTATTAGGGTTAAAAACCTATTACACTGTGTCAAGTAGAGGCTCCTCTGGTGTCACTGTTTTTAAATGTGCTGTTTTCACTGGATTCTCCTTCATGTCATCATTGCCATTATTCTGCTTTGTTTTTTTTGGAATATAATCACTAATGATTTCTGTCAAAGCACAGATTCAAGCAGACGCCTCACTGTTAGTTAAAAGTAGTCATCTAAATAGGGATCAGTCGATAAAGAAGGCATAAAAACTAAACTGCATCTTTCTAAAGCATAATCGCTGTGACCAACACTGTCAGAGGGCTCAGTCTGCTGAACCTTGAAGGTCCAAAAATAATTGAGACGGTGGGGTCGAAATTTTCAAGAAGAGAATTATTGTCTTCCCCTTCATCCTGGCCACGCATTGGAATGCAATGTCAATCGAAACGTTTTGTTCTTTTAGTTTGTGCCTATTGATGTTCTGTAAAGTGCTGTAAAAAGTAGTCTCCGCAGATGAAATGATCTATCCGCCTTTATGTAGAAGTTTTAGTCTGTGACCTTGTAGAGATCTTTGTTTTGTTTTCTAATTTGTTGTGTTCGGGGGGGGGGGAGTGGTAAACTTATTTTCAGCCTTTACATTTGTGCCAAACCGTTTGCCGACTTTGTGCGTCATACAAATTATATATCAGAATATATCCGCATTAGTGCATTGTCGTTGCCCATGGTTTACTTACAGAACGCCTGCTGAACGGTCTCTGATCCTTGAACCTGAGACGCTAGCTTTCCACAATAACAGAGCTCAGATAGTTATAGACATTCCAGATCTACCAACAGATAACCACTGATGTCACTCCAGCCAGCGAGGAGGCAATACTGATTAACCTGTCAGACCAAACTCGGGGTACACATAGAAAAGGCCGCCAATCATGGAGACGTGCAAACATTGTGACCTTTTTATTGAGAGACGATGTGCAAGAAGACAACCTCATCAATACTCCCCCGATGTTATTTATCTATGTATGTGTTACGTACAGTTATGCTTCTGGTACACATTTGTTTTTTCATGTTCATTTTACAAAACATAGTTTTATGTCACACGGCCACTGTCTTTTGTAAATAAAGGAATAAATTGTGAGATATATTAAAAAAAAATTTAAATATTGCTTGCTTTGTTGTGTCAAATTTATTATGGGGGAGGGTGTCAGTTATGATGCTAATCCCAATCATCCAACAAACACCAAGGAAAAACGAGGAACCAGGGCCCTCATTCATAAAACCGTGTCTTTTACTTTATCCTGGGATCCTCTGCATAATCGCCTCACGGGCTCTTGATCCAAAAAAGGAGGCAGCCTCCTGCAGCAGTCATACCTTTGATGATGACAGGAAATAGTTTTAGCTATTGAGGTGTCACAGAGACCAGCCACTGGGTTTATGGTCATTTGTTGTTTATTTTCTATAGCAGATCATGGATATAAGTGGTGGCACAAACGTTTATATGGCACAGGCAATTCAAAGTGCTTCACATCATAAAAAGGCTATTTAAATAAGAAATACCGAATAATAAAAGGAAATGTTAAAGAAATGAAAAAATAAAAACGAAGGAATAAAATAGCCATAAGAGTTTCAACAGTAAAAGGCAAATCTGATGGCGGCAGAGCAGAGCGTTCCCATAATGCACGCTGAAATTCGGTCCACAAGTGCAACTAGTTAAACCAGGGAAACTCACTGGAACAGCATTTGTACAGTAGAATTAATTGCACCTTAACATCTTGCAGATTGTGGGTCTGCGTAACAGTGTTTTTACATAAAAACGTTTCTCAGAGTTAGGCCGCAAAAATCTTAACATCTTACTTCCTCCCTAAGTACCTTTTAAACAGTTTGAGATAAAAGAAAAACCCACAATTTTGGAAGCCAAGCCTTAGATGGTGCCTTTTCGTTGCTATACGAATGTGAAGTTAATACACAAACACTAAAAATGTACCATGCTGCAGACTATAAACAAAATAGTCTAAAAGAACGGCACATATGTGATCAATGACCTTTGTGACCTTTCACTTGTCTTACCTCCTGTGGGTGTTCAACATAGAGACAGGTCAGGAGAGAGAGAGAGAGAGTACAGTAATAGTAGACTCTCGACCGTCCCATAGTATGTTTTGTTACCCTATATCGGGTGGCTAACCATGTGCCATGGAGAGTCATGTGTATGCAGGTTTTTCTTCCAGCTGGACTCCACACTGGGTGATTTCACTGATTAGCAACCCTTCAACCAAAGAGGAAGAAAGTATCAGTGAAATCATCTGGCGTGGAGTCGGGTTGGAATGAAAACCTGCATACACATGGCTCTCCATGGCACATGGTTAGCCACCGCTGCCCTATATTAATCCCAATAGAAAATTTCGTCCTGCATCTGACCCATCCAAACTACTTAAGAGCAGTGGGACACCACAGCATGGCGCCCAAGGAACCGGATCCCACATTTTGAGGCCAGTGCCTTCTTCAAGGGCAATGGCGGGGGTGTCTGATACCTAACCTAACACTGAATGTCTTTGTATGGATCAGTGCTCTGGTCTTGACTGCAGCTTGTATCACCATCTTGCCGCTGTCCTCACGTGAACCACTCACCGCCAACGACTCCACAGAAGAAAAAGAGAAGGAGGAGCTGCACCAGTGTTTCCAGCTCAAGTGAACCACATCCTCCTGCTGCCTCCCCACTTCCCCACTTTCCCATCCCCTCGCTCCTAGAGAGCTCTATATTGGATCCACAGGGAGTTGGTCTGTTTGTAAGAAATACCCCCAGCCATCCCCACCATACAGATGACATTCCTGCCTATGGGCAAACCTGAAATGTCACCCTGTGTCTCCTTCTAGTGGGCACGCATGGAATAAATATAGGTTAATGTATTTAGATAGTGGCACACTTCACAGAATGGCTAAGATAAAAGCAATCTGAATTAATCTCTGCCCTGACTTGAGTACACTAAAATGAGATATCAGATAAGGGTTCGGCAACATCATCCAAGACCAAATTTATTCTATGAAAGTGAACCGCTGGGATGGAGTTCCATACAAGCAGCCAGGTTATGCTCCGACCTGCTGCTGATGGTAGAGGTTTTCCAGTACTGCTGCACAGATATGAGACTAATAAAAGTAGTTTCAGTAGTATTCTGGAAACTTCTGAAATAGTGTCCCCTAAGATAACTAAAATGACCATTGACCCACCAAATATACAATACCAATTTGCATGTTTTGGCTTTGGGCATTTGAAAGATATGACATATTTATCATATCTGATAAATGAAAATAAAGCAATCCTGTTTTGTCATGTGTGTACTGTGTCAGGTCTGATTGAAATGTGTTACGTCTCATACGTATTCAGGGATGAAGTGATGAAAAGGTGGGTAAACTAGGATCTTTAGTACAGTGATCATCATTAGGCAACCAACTATTGATATTTTAGGCAATATTTTCATAAAAGCATTGATTTATGTATTTCCCCTTTGAAATACACTGCTCTCTCTAAATGACACGTTTGATACTATTTATTTTGATGTGTACAGGTGAATTTATGTGATGAAGATTTATGTTAGCCCTAAATAAAGGTGCAAAAGCAATGTCTGCCATTAAAAATGCGGTAAAACTGTTTTATGTCTTTTAGTTCATATGTATTACTGCAGTACTGTTATGTCTGTGTTAGTTTATATGTACTACTGTAGTACTGTTATGTGTGTTAGTTCATTTGTAGGACTTTAGTACTGTTACGTTTCTGTTAGTTTTTTATGTACTACTGTAGTACTATAACGTCTTTATTAGTTCATATGTACTTCTGTAGTACTGTTATGTCTGTTAGGTTATATGTACTACTGCAGTACTGTTATGTGTGTTAGTTCATTTGTAGGACTTTAGTACTGTTACGTTTCTGTTAGTTTTTATGTACTACTGTAGTACTGTTATGTCTTTGTTAGTTCATATGTACTACTTTAGTACTATAACGTCTTTATTAGTTCATATGTACTTCTGTAGTACTGTTATGTCTTCGTTAGTTTTTATTTACTACCGTAGTACTGTTACGTCTCTATTAGCTATATGTACTAATGTAGAAGAGCATAATGTCAGATTTACTGTTTTGCGTCTCTCTTATTCCATATGTTGTACAGCGTAAAATCACATTTATATTCAGTTTTGTCCCCTGTAAGTTAACTCACTACTTCAATTCAGCGTAAAGTCTGACTCTCAGGGATATGTGTGTGGTTTTTTGTTTTGTTTTGTTTTTTTGCTTGTGTTATTGTGATACATGTACCAACTGTCTAAAAGTATATTCTTTCTGAGGAAACAGAGTATTTGTGTGTACTGTACACGCATGATACTAGTACAGTGCCTTGTTGACAGCATTATGTGTGCATGTATGTGTGTGTGTGTGTGTGTGTGTGTGTTTAACGGGCTTCCTTTAGGACCTGGTGGAGGCGGCGGCCGCCAGTCCGCAGGCCCCTGCAGTGAGAGCGGAGCATCTGGAGGAGTGCTGGCCGGCTGGGGAGGTGGAGGACGGGGAGAGAAGAGGAAGGAGGCTGCGGGAGCAAGCGAAACAGAAAAAAGGGTCAGGCCTGGGACTTGGCAAAACGGGTAACCGACACCGCGATTCATTCATTTACTCGGAAAAAAAGAGAAAAGCTAAACGCGCCGTTGAGGGAGGAAGATGTAACCCGCGCGAGCAGCGAAACGGGAAAGCCCACAGAGCGGAAGGCGATCGGTGGAAGGGGGAAATAGCGATGAGGGTTTTACGCTGCCTTTTGCAGATGCGGCGCTTCTTTCAAGACACTGCGATGTGCACTTGAACTTGACGGGCCGAATTTACAGCACACACAGAAAGAGAAAGAGAGAGGGGGAGAGAAAGTGAGCGAGAGAGAGGGGGGGGGGATTGTGGCTCACGAATACAACAACCTCATGAATATAACGGGGTTTTTTTTTATATCCTTCAAGCGGCCGTGGCCTGTAAAATGAGGTACAATCCTTAGGGTCTTATGCAGACTTCCCCTGCAAAAGGCGTCTGAAAACTTTGCCCTTTTTTTGCCTTCTTCTAACGCATCTAGACGAGTGAATAATTGATACCAGCCAGTCGATCGCAGCCGTCTAAATGAATCATCTGGCTGTCCGTAGCCCCGTGCATGAAAATGCCCATAGACAGTAGGAGACTACATACCTGTGCGTGTGGCCTTATTACAATCCAATCTCTTGTTTTTTTTATTGCAAAGATTACACGTTGTCGTTTTACTGCCTGGGATACATTTCCGGAACGGGGCCATTTGCATTATCTTGACACCAAATGAATCAGAAGCAGCTGTCAATAATTTTGGCAATAATCACTGAAGGTAATGACATCCACACTCGTGTCAAAAATAGACGCGTGTGTGTGCGCGCGCACTCGCGCGCGCGTGTGTATGTAATCCTCTTCTTGCAGTTTCCACATTCTGGCCGTCTGTATCTCTGCGCGTGGTTTTTCATCCGAAGCGCAAAACAGTTTACCTCCACTTTCATTGTGAACGTGAGGGATTGATAGTCGAAAATGGCTGAAATGACGAGAAAAAAAAAGCACCACCATCCAACAATCGGTTTGCTAATAACACGTCGGTAACAGCGCGGGTAGGTGGTGTGTCGACTACTGTACCTCCATAGAAATCCATGTGGCGTGAAAAGTGGCCTAGCCCCTATAGGCGATAGTGGCTATATAGGACTCTATAACACCCTACGAGAACCGTACCAGCGATGTAATGTAGTGCAAAAAGAAAAAGGAAAATCTGAAAGTTGTTGAGGATCTGAAAGCACATCTTGCTGACAGGAAACAACGGCCGCTCATCCTGGCGAATAACTGCAAAAGCCTGCCCGCCCGCCTATCGTTTGAACCTGCGCATTTGACATCTACATACACACGTGTGTAGCCCATTGCTGGGAGCAACACAGCAACCCGCTACGAAACCAAGCTAGCTGTAATGTGTAACTCATTACTGTGTTAGACGTTATCTTTTACAGCCAAAGTGTTAATAGGCTGTGTTTTATCTTCCAGGAAGGATCATCTGTCATTTCCTTTTTGTTTGGGGGTGGGTGGGGTGGGGGGTTGGGTTCCTTTGAGTTAACTTTCACCTTGGGTGTCCCTCATTCTCATTGACGCTGAGACAATTCCCATACCACCTTCAGGCTCTTGGCGATGCCGTCCAACACTGTTACCAACACCACCGCCGCTTTCAAAGGCTCAGACTATGGTGACTCACCTGGGAAGAGACTGGTAAGGAATGGATGTGTAAAATATTAATTTGTGCTTCTGTAATATGCTATCAGGCGGGGATGAGACCGCCGAGGGTAGAATCCTCTCAGGTGTGATGTATTTCATGCAAATGGCCGGGTTTGAGAAGGTAGACTTCATTCCACCACGCTTTGACTCAGGGACTGAGTCTTGAGTTGTTGATTAATTTGGATTAGACTCTCCATCACTGCTGCAAAGTGCTGCATTTCAAAAGGCAGTGCCCTCACCAGAGATTTAAAAAAAGGGGCTTATCCACTCCTGAAATTATATGGCAAATCCATAGAATGATGTAGTTTCAGTCTCTAGGTTGGGTAACTGTAATAATGATATTGTTTTGTGCTAATAGAGTAGCATCACCTGTCATTTGATGGATGTATGAGATGTGTGCATGTGTGTATTTGAGGGTGGGTGCCAGTGTTGTGTCTCAGTTTGGACCGTGGTATTGTCATACGGACATGACAGTGACAGGAGCGTGTTCTGTACATTCTGAACACTGACTCAGCAGACGTCTCTGTTGTTACGATACTTAAACTAATCCACCTTAGTGAATGGACCCAACCAACATGAACCTTTATTGAACCCTGCAATCCAAAGACCTTACCGCTGGGCTGACATCGATCCCCTCTGTCTATTTACCTAACTTTGACTCTCGTGTTCGATTTTTGCCTTTAAATGACGAGAATCCGCCGTTGTGTTGGATGCCTGCATCACCTGTCAGGTCACCCGTCAAAACGGGATGGCTGTGGGGTGTTTTCAAAGTCTTTTTCATCCTATTATACAACCCTCCTACAGGAACGACAGCATCCCCGCCAGCGTCAGCCGGCTCCTTCAAGGTGCAAACTGTGGAGGTGTTTTTCCTTTCTTTCTGTGATGCTCACCGTTGTTGAAATGGTGGCGGATGACGTGGGGCGTTGGCTGTTGTAGGTCGGCGCTGGAGCTGGAGTGGCTCTACGTCTGTTGTACTGGGGGAGATCTGTCCCTCTTCTTCTACCCTCCCATTACACAGCACTGCCCCTCGTCCTGTTGCCTGGCAACAGACATTGCCTTAAATAACCGGCTACCCAGACGGAAATAGTGCAGAGATATTGACAGCATTAGAGGGTTCACTCCAGGCAACAACAAATTTTATCCCTGGCTCTCTGTTGCTTTTTGGTAAGAAAAAAATGATAATAATACAGAGTGGTAACTGTGCGTGTGTGAATGGTGTAGTATTTTCATTCAGCGTGTTTGCGCTCCTGGATTTGGAATAGGATGAAGCGTGCTTGTAGTGTGTGCAATGTGTTCCTACGCAGATCGCCAGGCGCCGTTGAGTTGTGTCGTCCAAAGCAAGTGGCTCCCAAATGAGCCTTCCCACCAGGTTGCATTCAAGGCTTGCTTTTATCTATGCAAATTCTGCCTCCCTGACTGCAGGCAGGCCTAAAACGGACCCCCTAGAAACAGCATAGGATTAGGGATTGCAAAAAAAAGAAAAAGAAAGAAAAGAAAAAAAAGTGGGTGTTCTGTTATTCGTCACATTTTTATGGGAATGTGTAAATACAGTCGTGTAAAAGGTTGAGCAGATTTTCACCGTCTAATGAAGAAAAAAGGCCTACTGTTTGTTCTCTTACAACATGACCACTCGCAAAATATCTTACATATATGAATAAACAGATTATTATACATATGAAAGTATAGTAGTTAACCTTAGCCCGGGGTTGAGAAAACGAGAGCACGTTTCATCCTGGATTCTCTATGTTTTAGAAATAGTGAATGATGGACATTATGTTCTGCCCCCGGCCCTCCACCCCTCCGCCCCTCCCGCCCCCACCCAAAAGAACAGATAGCATTTTGTGATAGAGCTCCTAAATTTAACCCTTCTACCCAGCAGCCACAGCGTCGATTACTCCATTCCCAACTGTTCATTAACACAGACCAGATTGTTATCCTTGGACGCTGATGTTTGTCAGATTTGATCCATTTCCCAGCCAACACTCTCAGGTCATAAGATTAGCCCGACCTTTGAAATTCTTGCCTATTTTTACTGACATCTTCTACCTTTCAAACAACTGCAACAAGCACAGCGCTTTGAAATCTGCGCTTTCAAGAACCAACTTGTTGCTCGGCTCTGCATGTACGACGGGCTATTAATCAAATGGTAGTGCAGTACTTGTATCATTTTTAACTTTTTTTGGTTTTCATCACGCTTGGATTTACTGCGACGGCTTGGGTTTGACCCGTGGGATGATAAAATGTGACCAAAGTGTGGACATTTGCAGCATCTGGGCACATTTCAGTGTACCGTTTCCCAAATAAAAACTAATAAAAACACTATATAGACCAGATTGGATTAAACTGCATCCATCTGGCGCGCTAAGTTGTGTAAAACAAACGTGTTGATCCATGTCTGATTCAGTAACATACAAATACAGAATCATGACCTCTTGGTAGCCTGCCAGTCCTACACCGCCAAGCACAAAAAGCTCTAAACAAATAACAATACTTTGCAAACAGGTCAGTAGACAGACTCATTTTCAGAGCGCCAGGCTGTGTCGAGAGCCTATTTATCTCTGATGGACTCTAACATCCCATACTTGAGGAATTTAATAAGGACCCAGCCCCCCTCCTCCTCCCCTCCTCCTCCCCTCCCCCTGCCTGCTGTCAGGAATGGCCTTGCAATCTCATTTGCATTCAGACATGGTGCTGGTGGTCCTATTCAGTCAATATCGGAGCCCAAAGCGTCTACATTAGTATCATCTTTTCTCCCATCAACCCCGGGGGCGCCTGGTCGTGCTGGACTCGGGCCTTTGTTCGTTGGGGACGGTTTTACTAATCAAAGGGAAAATTGTGGCGGGGGGAAGATGGGGTGCCGGTCCACGTCTTTGTGACGGTGTCAAGAGGGGACCGTCTGTGTCAGGTCAGCTCTGTGTCCGGCGCTGCTTTCACTTCAAAGGGACTTGTCATTCAGTTTCTATCTGTCTTATTATCCACGCAGCCAAACGACGCTCAATGACCCGTCGCAGTTTCCCCGGCTGTTCAAGCACTCTCATACGGCCGTTATTATTGTTTTTTGTTTTTTTGGAATGTGCATGTGTGCGAGAAAGAGAGACTCAAGAGAGTCACAGTCAGCACATCTTTGTTTGGATAAAAACCACCACTATGTCTGTATAATCCTATACCATAAAACCACACATGCAATTCCCATAGATCACTGTGCTCTGTGCACACTCATGCGTTACTACTGTACATCAATATCTCAGCCATCGCTGGGTGCCACATTGCACTTCAAAGTCTAACACAGCCTTTTGTCTTTTCGGTCCATAGAGTGAGAGCACAATGCTGGACAAGGACTTGAGGACAGAGGAGAAGCCAGCCAAAAATATTGCCTCTTGTAAAGCTGGAAGGCCGGGGAGAAAGCGCAAGCAGTTTCCAGTGAGTACTGACATTACACAGTGGAAATTCTACCATCACATCCTGTGCATTGTGTACATTTCCCAGTTGCTCCATATTGAAAGTGACGAGGGTTCAGAAAATGAATACAGCATTCATTCATTTTTCAAGTCACTCCATGCCTCACTTTGTTCTCCGCTTTACAGAAAAACACGTCTCGCTTTCATCTTTGGCTTGCACAAATACTCTTCATAAATCTGTTTATGATGCCCTCTCCGTCTGGATAAGTAACTCTGATTTAATAATGACTCTTGGGCTCATATGTACATTTTGCTCTTTTACTTCCCTTAAGATTAGCGTTTGCGTAAGCTGCTGCTTTTAATTGTGCTAATTAATTACCAAACTGTGATTCAACAGACTAAATAAAAAAATTAAATTACTTGAGGATGAGTATGTATATATATATATATGGGAGGTACAAATTGCAGGGCTTATGTCCGATTGTTTTCGAAGCCACTTAATGGTACCTGACAGTAGATACAGATGAGCACCTCAGTGATTGTTTTCGCAGCTGTTAAACCTGGGGGAAGGGGTTGGGCACAAGTACCAGATGCTGCAATCAGATACTGTAGGTGTTTAATTTTGTTCTTTCCACAAGCTATTCAGTTGCCTCAAAGAACATATTCACCCAGTTGACTTGTACACATTTACATTTGTTCCAAAAGGATTTCAACATGAGTATGAGATTTTCCTGAACTAATTGCAGTCATTTGCAGGTAAATACAGCAGCTGCTCATGCGAATGAGTGATATGCCTGGATTTGCAGCACACTATTGTCATTATAAATATTGACACTAGAAATTTAGTTCATGTTAAAGCCTGTTTAGACTAGCTTGTTTTCTATTTAGCATTAGGAATGTTTAACCAACAGTAGCGAGGTAAGAGGGCAGAGGAACTAGCCACACAAACCTGCCACGGCAGGACTGGTTTGTTCTGCTTTAGCATAATCAAGGCTCAGCGTTTTTGGTTTTTACCGATTTTCACCGAAAAATACCCAGATTTTTTAAACTGATTTTCACCCGGATTTTATGTTTCCACGGATCCAAAAGTTGTTCCTGTTCGTGTGAGGTTATGTAACAGTGTCCTCTTGTGGCGAAATTCGGTATGCTGGATGGCTTTGAAAAATAAAAACCGAAAACGCTGAGCCTTGAGCATAATTTACACCACTGGCTTAAAGCTGCAGTAGACAATATGAACATTCCAGTGCAAAACCTTCCGCCTATCTTTCTGCTGCCTCGCATCACTCCACTAAGCCCCTCCCACCACACGAGCACAGGCACATGTGTACAATCAGGGAATGTCAAAGCGAGACTCTTGAAACTTGTGTTGTAGTTGATAATATATCCATGGAAAAAAAAAATTTTCAGCAAATCTCTTAGTTAGACTAATATTGGTCATGTGAAGCATCCATTTCAAGTTGATCTTGTTAATTTAAAAAAAATAAAACACTTGTGTGGGGGGCTGGTAGAGAAGGGAGAACTAGTCGACATGGGTCGTGTCTAGATGGTAACCCTAACCCTAGATTAGCGAAACTTTCGCGGTATTTTTTAATTTAACCTTAGCCCAACGGCGTCCCTGAGGGGGGGGCATGGCTACCATGCTAAAATTACTGGCCACCCCACTGCCTCCCATCTGACAGTCATTCTCATCTCTTTGCAACAGAAAGCCCTTAAAAATCTGATATACATTTAAAGCGGAACAATTGAGGTTCTGGCCATGACTTTACAGGACACTTTTACAAGCACATACAACTTCCTTGTTTTTTGGCCGGGAGGCCCATAGATATAAATAGATACTGCATTCGCGATTTGATGTGCGTCTGCTTAGTCACCATATTGAGGTGATCAAGATCTGCTAGTTAACAAATACAATGTGTATTGAGAAATGCAGACTTCATGACAACTCACTTAATTCTGAACCAATTTTCATAAAATTTGGTTCGTTATGAACATGGGAAATTGAACATTTTACTGGTTACTTTTGGAATTAAATTCAGTTTCTATTGTATTGCGGTATTGTATTATTACATTATAGTATTGTATTATTATAGATAACATAATATAAATAATATGAAATGTAATATAAAATATGGTGCGCTGAACATAAATGAAACCTTTATCGGCTAATTATGTTTATGTTTAAGCAACCCACACCCTTGCTTTATTGGTGATAATGCATTCAGTCTGGAATTTGATAGGCTAATTAATGATTCCTTGGCTAATCTCATGTGAATATCATAATCTGATATTCACATGAGATCAGCCAAGGAATTAAAACAGCATGCAATTTATTATATACAATAGTATAGTGTCTTTACCTTTGTATTAACTTGCATACCCTGAAATTCCTCTATGCAGTATAGCTTTTTTAGTGTGCCACCCTAAGATTCTCACTGGCCCCATCTGGCCCTCCACCAAATATTTTCTGCAGGTGCCACCGCCTTAACCTAAACTCAACCTCACCCTAACCCTAACCTTAACCTAACACTTACCTTGTGCATGTGCGAGAGTGTGCAAGAGTTTCGCAAATCTGGGGTTACCATCTAGACACGAGCGTCCACAAGCGACCGGCGGGGCAGGGCGGATGCGAATTGATCGCATACACGCGCGTCTGTATTTGTAGAACAGCCAATAGGAATGCCCTCTCTCTGAAATGACCCGTGATTGGCTAAAGCCTCCTGTCTCAGGCTAGATTTTCTAAAACCTGAATGCAGAGCCAAGAGGAGATGCAGTAGTCTAGTTTTCTCTCAGACCACTTGAATTACAATATGCTGAAACGTTATGGAATTTTTGCCCAATGACGCAAAAAAAGAAGAAAAAAAGACTGCCTACCCCAGCTTTAAGGATTTCATTAATTCATGTGTATTTACTGAAATATTTTTATTCCTACTTCATTTTCATGATATCAAAGTCCACACTGCATGTTACTATGCTTTTGTCATGATGAATGGTGTCCCTATCCATGTTTACACATTAACCAGTCAGTTCTAATATTGACAACTACCAGTCGTATTGAAGTATGTCTGAGAACACTGCATGATATTCATGTTCAATATTTTTTATCGCTAGCCAGGTAGGTTTGTACAGCTGGGAGGGATGTAGGGTAGGGAGTCAGCATATAGTGGTGACATTCTTAAGTAGAAAAACCAAGAATCTAAGAAATTCGTCCCGGCTCAAAGACAGGACAAAAAAGGTTAAAATCACAGCAAACATTGAAAAGTGGCAGCTTCCAATCAGTGTAAACTATACGCATGTCGGGTGTTGCATGAGTGAGAAATGTGCATTTGGGAAGGAAACTCAAAAACCAAACCTGAACAGAGGTCGGCTATCCATGGCCAAAAACCCAGAGGCCTCGTGGGCTTTATAGTCCTGCCCCCAAGTGTCTGCTACGGGTAAGCTGTAACATAGAATTAGGGCAAAGTGAAACAGGGCCCGCATTAGGCAGACAGGACCATGACAATATGTAGAGAAGTGTCTAAGTTGGCAAGTGAAGAAATAAGGGTAAATATATTGTAAAACCCCCCTATCAAAACAGTCCGTATACACTAGCGTATGCTGAATGTTTCGATAGTGGGTGTTTTCAGTATATCTTGATTCTCTGTGGCTAGAGTATAGATTTTTTTTTATCCTTTAAGTATAGCTAGTTTAAAATAGGGATTTAGCTGAAGAAAAACCCACTTCAACTTATATGGTGGGTTGTCCAATCATTTTTAGATGATGTGAATCTATTTGACACAAACTCAAGGTTATAACATTGGTGCAGGAAGTTTCAGACTCATGTGCAAATGAAAATAGGATACTTTCATCCATCCATCTATCCATCCATTATCCAAACTGCTTATCCTACTCAGGGTCACGGGGATGCTGGAGCCTATCCCAGCAGTCATTGGGCGGCAGATGGGGAGAAACCCTGGACAGGCCACGAGTCCATCACAAGGCCCACTTACACACACACACACACACACACACACACACACACACACACACACACACACACACACACACACACACACCTAGGGAAAATTTAGTATGGCCGATTCACCTGACCTACATGTCTTCGGACTGTGGGAGGAAACCGGAGGACTCGGAGGAAACCCACACGGACAGGGGAAGAACATGCAAACTCCACACAGAGGACGACCCGGGATGACCCCCAAGGTTGAACTACCCCGGGGGGCTATAACCCAGGACCTTCTTGCTTATATATGAAGAATATGATTAGGAGGATTGGCGGCACGGTGGCGCAGTGGTTAGCACGGTCGTCTCACAGCAAGAAGGATACTTTCAATAAATCCAAATATCAGTTCAGACTACTTAAATGAATATAAAGTGTTTGTCAGTTCAGCTTTGTCTCCTGATGGTTATCAGTGGCTAAAGTTCATAGTTTAACCCCTCCACGTTATTAACCACTATGTCAGTGTTTCTAGCAGCTGTAATATAGATGCACTAAAGTGGTCTGAGTTAGTCAGCATTCACCCCTGACCTCTCTGAGCCTGTCTGTGGTGCCTGATTGACCAACACTTTTCTTTGCCCTCTGGCCGGGACCATTTGTAGTTCACTGGCTCACTAAGTCTGCTGAATAATTACTTCAGAAACAGTGGCTATGCATGTACATGTGTTTTGTGTGGGAGTGTAGGCCTGTGTCTTTTTTGGGGAAGTTTTGTGACTGGTTTGACTATGGATTTGTGTGTGTGTGTGTGTGCGCACGTGTTTGCCTTTTGTGTCACCGAGCGTTTGCATGTGCTTTTGTGAGTGTACGATATACTTGTGTGCATGCCCGTGTGTGTGCGCTTAAGCAAACACTACAGCTCATTCTCAAGTTATGAATTAAGTCAGAATATTAATAACATCTTGGCAATGAGCCTGTCATTTCCATTCATCACATCAAGAAAATTTGCCAGAGCAGCACTCTCTTTGTATGAATGGAATTGTTGAACAGTTACAGCTAATTTGTTTTCAGTTACAGCAACCACTGAGTAATTTAGAGCTTCCCGGGTAGTGAGGAAATCCTGGAAATCAGCAATATCTGGTTTGACTTAGTCATGTTTTATGATACAAGTTTATTTTTGGTCTGATTTATCAGTCTTTCATTTTAAGCTGCAAGTGGTTCCGTCCCCCATAATTTACTTGATATTTCATTTGCAAGAGTGATCTTCAGTGCCACTAAGAGCCATGTGTATGCAGGTCAGGGAGGATATAGTGGTGAAATCAGCTTACGTAGTGTTTTGATGGAATGAAAACCCATGTATACAGCACATGGCTCTCTGGCATTCGGTTGGAGGCCACTGATATGGACGGACATCTCGTCAAGCACATTTTGAGGTTCTCTAGGTCACCGTAAGGCCTTCTCCACATCACAAGTGTTCCCAGTCACACAGCAAGGCAGATATTTCACTTGCCCGTGTAGTCTGTAGCGCAGGTACTGCGTATGCTCGGCATCCTCCATTCGAAGACAGATGTCTCATCAGACATCACTGTCATCTGCCTGGTTTTGGCCTAGACGTAAATGGACTACCTGTCCGCAGGAAATGAAGGCTTCGGCACTATTGACAGCATGATCTCGGAAGGCATGCTCCACTTTTCCCTCCCAGTGACCTAGTAATGGGATTGTCTGAGAAAGTGTTTTTAATGGCTATTTTTAGGCAGAATCAGAGACCCCCCCCCCCACCACCACCACCACCTTCTCGAATTTTCTCCCCTTCTTGAGTTGAAAGTGATATTTTCTGGGCCACCCAAACGTGATGGTCAGTTTTTATTTATTTCAGGTCAAAGGAGATGTGTTGGATCAATCTTTTGTCCGCCTAACTTTGCAGGTTTCGAGTTGTACTGTAACCCCCTCTCTGCGTTGACCAGAGTCAATACTCTATGTAGAATGAAATAGTTTAGCTGGGCGTTCCAAACAAAACAGACAGCATTCTTCTCATATTTCTCCGCTGCTGCAATAAAGAAACTACACAAGTACAGGAAGCTCGGTAGTGTTCTTGCTGAACTCCGAGCGTAATCCCTCCCTTGCTTCCAAGTTAATTGATGTGCAAGCGGAGTTATTGGCACGGCTTTGAAGTTTACAACTCCAGTGAAGCGGGATGGGAAATGCCTCGATTCAACGGCTAATAAGTGTCAAAGTTGAGTCACGCTTTTGATTCCATCCAGATACAGCTGAGGAGATTTAGGGGATAAAAAAACAAAAAACGTTCGGTATCAAATGAATGAATACATTCATTCACAGTTTTCTTTGAAGCAGCCATTTACCCCACACCACACTTGTTAGTGGTGAACTCCCAAACCCTTACCCACAATCACAATCTATACCCACAATCACAATCTACACCCTTTTATTAGTCACTTTGATAACATTTTTCTACAAGTTCACTTGATGATTTTATTTGTCTGTCTGGAAAGGTGTTGTGCAGAAAGCTGTAGTATGCCTGTTCGCGTGTCACAGCTGCCGGCATGCAGAACGTTGCCGTCTGTCTCCATAATGAAACAGAAACTTACCGTTACAGGATTTAACAAAATGTAAACCTGACAGGCAGCCAACGTATAAACATATTCAACCTCCGCTTCCCCCTGCCTTGTAGGTCGAGAGCGGTGCTGGCGTGGGCAACAGCTATGCTGGCGTGGGCAGGCCGTCCATGACGCAGGTCCGCAACGGAGATGTGGGCGGGTACGCAGGCAGGACATCCGATGCCTGCTTCCCCAAACAGGAGAGGAGGGAGGTGGAGAATGGGATCCCCACTAGAGACGCTTCCCGCCGGACAGAGGACAGCCCCCAGGGTCCGAGCCCCTCCCGCGAGAACGGGTTCCTTTCCAGCCGGGAATCGCAGGACTCCGAGAAAGACAAGGACGACGGCCTGACGACCTCGCGGAAGAAACGGGGAAGGCGGAAACTGGAGCGCCCGACGAAATGTGAGTCCTCCCCGCCACCCCGCTTGCTCGTTCTGATTTGTGTTTCCTCTAATCTGTACTGTGATATTCGGAAAGGGGAGGGGGCCACTAACCAACACGAGACCATAAACGGTAAACTGTAAATGACTGTAAGCTTGGTGTTCCTGATTAACTCAATGAGAAGAGTGTGGCACTAACAATGCCAGGGCTTGTTACGCTGGGGGCCCACCGATGCCAATGTCGGATGCATTCGCGGTGTGTCATGGTAAAAGTGTCCACCGAACAGAGCAAGTTATGTTGTTGACACAATGACAGCAATTAAAAACTGATGTTTGTCCTTGTGCCACTGAATCGAGTATAGTCACAATATCCAGTAGTACGATACATTAGCATATAAATGTGGTATAAATCAAGGCAGTATTGTTAGGGAGGCACTCATGCTGACAGGTGGTTTTAAGTTCAAGGAGATTAACCATATCATCTTGCCCTCCTCTCTCTCTCTCCGTTAGCCTTTTATCTCTCTCGCTCTCTCACCCTCACTCGCCCTCTCACCATTTTCCGCCATCTCACCCTTTCTTCTCTGCTTTCCTCATTGCTGTCTCGTTCTCCCTTTGCTCTAGCTTTGTTTTTTTCCCCACCATCTCCTTTCCTTTCTTATCTCTCACTCCAAAACCTATCGTATCTCTATCTCTCTCGCGCTCTCATTCAAGCCCTTTCTCTATCTCATTTTCTTTCCGTCTTTCTATTCTCTCTCTCTCGTCCCTCGCTCTGCCATTAAAGAGACGCAGGCTGTAACCTTGATGAGGAGGGCAGTAAATAAAGCCACAGGGTAGAGGCGAGCCGTCTCCTGGCTGTTACTCTGTTGGTGCTGAGCGCAGGGAGCCGGCAGGTCTCTGTTGTGGCCGCCTCGCTGTCGGGGGTCGTGCCAGGTGGATGGCGCTGTGCCCAGAGCTCATACAAACTGAGCCTGCTCTCCGTATTACCCTAATCTATGCCTGCATGTGCTTATTCTCTCTCTCTCTCTCTCTCTCTCTCTCTCTCTCTCTCTCTCTCTCTCTCTCTCTCTCTCTCTCTCTCTCTCTCTCTCTCTCTCTCTCTCTCCTCTCTCTCACACACATGCAGACACAAAGACATAGATACATAAAATCATACAGGCAGAGAAAGAGAGAGAAGCCGCATTAAATCTGTATCGAGACTACACAGTTCAGTTAATTATTTCCAGACCTCACTTTGAGTTTCTCAGATCTCGAAACGATTTAGCTTTATGCGTCTGCATGCACAGCACACATGGCTCTGCCCAGGGTAATAAACAGTGACAATAATGCTCGCTAATTGTTATTGGAACATTAGCTATATGCGGGGGGACGTTAATTCAGTGGCTAAACAAGATGGGTTGAGAGAATATGGGTATATTCATCTCAGAGAAGGGGGGGGTGAACTCAGGGTGGTATGGCGGTTCGATAGTCAGCTAAACAAGGTTTCTGCTATCCATCTGGAGGGCACAGGAAGGATCGGAGCACGGGCCGGAGTGGAAGTGAGCGCTAGCAATACGAGCGCTGGAACGCACTCAAACTGGCAACATATACTCTCTGTGGGCAACGCTAGCCAGCTCCGCTTCACAAACCCAACGACCTTGGCAGCCCACATGTAAAGAAACCTTTGCACTGCCTCACAGATTTGTTATGTAGTCATTCATTCCCATTGAGGAAGGGGAGACCAGGAGAAGAGGATGGAAAAAGAGAGGAGGGGGTGGTGGTGGTGGAGATGGGTTAGATGAGGGGGTGGGGGGGTTGGGACACAACACATGGAATAAACCTGAAGAGGCTGTTGAGAAAAGGGGGCTATTGTTTGGACAGGTCTGTAGGGTACCTCAGTGACAGTCCAGGGCTGTCTGTGCAATAAAAGCACGCTATCAGAAGCTTTTCCTCTTAGGACTCAAGTGTTATTATTATTATGTTTGGAGTTACAACTCAACAGATAACAGTGTTTACTCAGGCTGTGCCGTCATGCTAATGTAGCCCACGGACCACGTGAAAGGTTTGTAAAAAAACTCCATGGTGTTATATCAATAAAGAAATAAATACTTGCTCGTGTTTGAACTGAACAGTTCGAGTTATGTCAAATAATATACATGTCTGTTTTCAACATTGCTAAAGCTGCACTGCAAAAAAAAGATCTGGTGTTGTCTCAAAATCTGAATTTTCTTAAAACAATTGAAAATGTTCTGTAAAATGGGCCAGTTTCTCTTGTTTACACAGCAAACATGCATGTCTGAACTCTTTTTGAATCACTTGTATTATCCTGATACCAATAGAGTTATTTGCCTTATTTACACGTCATCACTTGCTTTCAATGGCATGCTATCAGTTGATATTTTCAGTTCCTGAAAACACACAAAACTGCATCAAAAACAGCATAAACCATCTGACACCACTGGCAGTTTTTCAAACCTAAACCTCTGAAGACTCAATATTGGATCAAATAATCAGCTAAAATTGACTTGAATTGTGCTTCCTTATCGAAATGTTCCTCCTGCTGGGCTAGGTGAAAACGTTTCATGAATCATGAATCCTGACTGCCATTCTTGTGTTTCAGTTGGGTTGCGTCCATGCTCCCTGGATAACCTCTCTCTGCGCTGTTGAACATGGGAAAACAATGCCGTTTAAGAATGAATAACATGCCTTTGTTGCTATAGACCTCAGGATCTTAAAACTGTGGCCAAGTTAATGGGAAATCCCAGGTTTACAGTTTTTACTGAGGTAAAGGCTTTTTATTAGACTGCGGTTTTCAGTGCACATTTCAGCAGAGGCTAAAATATTTACTGTGCTATTTCTGACGGTTTATACACTATCGCTACACCGCCTCCATTGGATTTTGCAACTTCCTACTAGATGAAGTCTACAGAGTTACTACAGATAAGTGTGCATTAGCTGTTTCTTATTTTAAAGACAGGGGAGAGCACAAACGCAGTCCCCTACTACCAGAAATTATGCAGTCGAGGCTCAATGGTTAAGCCTCACCCTGGGTGAACCACCTTCTTGATCATGGTGTCTCCCCTGCCAGGAGTGCTCTACTAAATAATCAAAAAAGCTCCTTTTTGATTTAGAAAGTATTTTTTCTATTTAACTGGCCAAGCACAATAAAGGCCTTTACACACCGGGGACATGACGAATAAACAACACGAAAATGCTAAATACTCGCCTGCGAATATTTCGCATCAAAACTATTCCTACTCGCAGCAAATTTGCGAGATGTGAGGGGTAGTCAACACCGGGTGCGCTTCCTCCGTTGCAGTACGCCGCGATCAACTGGCAAACTAGCCAATCCTAGCGCTGGGGGGGGGGGGGGGGGTGACTCCAGGCAGGCTGACTGACAGGCTGACCTGGCCAATCTGAGCGCTTGAAGGCAAGAACTTCTCAGATTCATCCTGTGAAAAAAAATCTACCACTACTACTACTACTACTACTACTACTACTACTACTACTACTACTATCGGCTGCTCCCGTTAGGGGTTGCCACAGCGGATCATCCGTTTCCGTCTCTCCCTGTCCTCTGCATCTTCCTCTGTCACACCAGCCACCTGCATGCCCTCTCTCACCACATCCATAAACCTCCTCTTTGGCGTTCCTCTTTTCCTCTTCCCTGGCAGCTCTATATTCAGCATCCTTCTCCCAATATACCCAGCATCTCTCCTCCACACATGTCCAAGCCATCTTAATCTTGTCTCTCTTGCTTTGTCTCCAAACCGTCGAACCTGAGCTGTCCCTCTAATACACTAGTTTCTAATCCTGTCCTTCTTCGTCACTCCCAATGAAAATCTTAGCATCTTCAACCTGTGAAGTCCAGTGAAAAAAAATATTGGTCAGTATTTTTTTCCTAGGATGAATCTGGGGAAGTTCCCGCCCTCAAGTGCTAGGATTAGCCAGGTCAGCCTGTTGATCTGCCTGCCAGGAGTCCCGCCCTCAATTTCACATTCACAATATTTATTCAACTTGCTACAGAACACATGGCTTATCATGAGGATGCCCTGTATTAGGACTAAGCGATGCAATGCTTCCTTTGTCCCCACTGCCATTCAATTGTTAAATGGTAGATAGTATTGTAGCTAATTCGGGGGGCAGTCCGGGAAACGCCACAGCCGGGACGCAAACCCGTGTCTCCCATTCCGCAAGCGACAACGTTAACCAGTCGACTAAAGGATCGACCCGTTAGTCCAGGACCAACGTGTCTACTTATCCATGCACGTTACACTACCCCCCTCCTTTGGGAAGCGCGTCCCCGCGCTTCAGCATATCAGCTCCCTCACGCCTATGGGTGCACGCGCTTCCGATGACCTCACGGTCTCACCATCCCACTTCTGACACCAATGTGACGTGGCTAAATAATGGACTCCTCAGCCAACCTTCCAGAGTTGACCAGCGAACTTTTAATGACCGTAAGACAAGCCAGTCATAACAAACACAAGTTAGTATTGATCTCAGCTTATCTTCTTTTCTTGGCCACAGAACCTAACTTATCTATTTGCCTACTCTTTACACTCATGGTGGGAAATAGCATGCTGTCTAATACAACTTCTCTAATAACGTCCCCATTACCTTCCACCACATCCCCGCTATCTGTAACAGATATGCCCGTTTTTAACATGTTCAATATCCCACAACACAACCAAAACATTAACAGTCTTCAGTTGCGTCGTGGGTAATATGCAATGAACCCCCTGACTTAGAGCAGGCACACTCCAGTAGAATTCGCCACATTATTCATCTGTTGTCTGCAGATCGCTTGTTTCCTCGGTCTGTATATTTGAACTCCTTTGGTTCTCCTTGCCCACTATGTCCTGTTGTCAATTCTGCCTTGGTGTTTGCATGTTTTGTTTTTGTGTGAGAGTTTTATTATGCTGGCTGCAAACTATTTCCCTGTAAGGGACAATAAAGACACTTTAATTTTGACTTTGACTCATTAGTTCGTGAAAATCTTGATATTGATTTGGGGACAATGACATAGCTGGATAGCTCGCTGGTCTTGTTAAACATACTGTCAAATTATATTTACTGTCTGTCAACCGTGTGCAACATTATTGACATTGAATCTTGCTAGCATAAGTTACCCTTCTGGCTCATAGCTGAGTGAGCTGAGCGGACTATTTTATATCTCCCGCTGCCAAGTCGTATCTAAGGTTCGTCGTAGTGAATATCGTTTCTATTGCATTAGAACTTAATGGGATGGCAATGATTGTTCCGGGCATTCGTCACCCTCGGGCGTTACCAGGAAAACAGAGTTATGGCTTATGAAAAACTAGATTTTAGTTACAAAACACATGAAAATATAAATTGTCTTAATTTTTATTACTTTGGCAAGTGACCATTGTATACGCGGGATAACGCCCTTCGAGGTGTCCATAGTCAAGAATTAATGGCCTCCTCGTCGTTCTTATGGACGCCTCGTCAAACATTATCCCGTCAGGCATTATCCCATACTTAATCTACTCATCAATAATATTTATTGTGAAATAATCTGACCGACAGTGGATAGTCAGTGTAGCTACAGTGGTCCAATGAAATAATTGCCACGCATCATACAGATGTCTTTTGAAGATTTACTTTATATCCCTCTCTCTATCATCAGCAGACACCGTGAAAACTACAAGAAAATAAAAGACATAACGTTTAAAATATACAGCTCTCATTCTGTTTAAAGTCTCTCAGGCTAGTGTCCGTGGATTAACAGGCCCAAGCGTTAGCGCAACAGAAATGCGATGAAATCGAGTAAAATTGCTGAAAACACATCACATTGTCCATGTAAAGCCACATCAACAAACATGACACACAAATATAAAACAAATGAAGGACAATTACCGTGTCCACCTCTTGAACCACGTGTAGAAGTTATTTTGGGAGCTGTATACGGAGACGTCTTCCCTCTGCTTCCATGTTGGTTCTGACCCATAATGCAACGGCTATGTCCTCAAGTGAACTCTAGTCATGTGACCCGTTATCAACGAAACCTTGCATACCTTCTTTTGACTTTGCATTTCAAGTACTTTAAGAACTGTGTTTATTTTAGTATTTAAGTTTGATGTCCATTCCTTGCCCTGTGATGGCCTGGCGGCCTGTCCAGGGTGTCTCCCTGCCTGCCGCCCAATGACAGCTGGGATCGGCTCCAGCGTCCCCGCGACCCAGACAGCAGGATAAGCGGTTTGGATAATGGATGGATGGATAAAGGGTATAAAAATGTTTAACTACACATTAATTTACCGTGGTGTATACATTTTTAATCAATGTTATCCCTTTTAACCACTTATTACATTTTTAATCTTTTTTTTAACGGCTGAATTAACTCAATAACCGCGAATTTATTACAAAACATAAGATAAACATCTCACTGTAACTGTCAGTCAGTGATGTTTTCCTGGACAATATCGCTTGAAACACACGACGGACGAACATGGAGAATTACTGCGGTCGAGATGGCACGTGGAAGAGCAGTTAGCTTAGCTAACGTGAGCTAGCGTCTTGCCAGGGCCTGAGACACGTTTTGCTATTTTACAAGCGTTTTCGTCGGGTTGGTGCTAGAATACATCGTCCGGAGGGAGGTGGGAGGGAACTCCGCTGCACGTCATCAAATGCTGACAGCGGAATCACGGATTATCTCGCAAGCTGGCTTTATAGTTATTTAGCAGTGTGTTTTTTTTTTTACAATCCACGTTGACACAGGGTTAGTTAGTAAAGGTGCGAGCTGCGTCTAAGGAGCGAGGCCGCAGTCTCGTGGGGGGGGGGGTCTTACACACGAGCGAACGTGCGCGAGGGTCGAAGGCCCGAGCTGCTTCTAAGATTGGTCGATTCCGCTGTGAGCGTTTGATGACGTGCCGCGGAGTTCCCGCCCACCTCCCTCCGGAGGACACATTCTAGCGCCCATTTTTTCGTCGACAAGATGTCGGAGCACACGGAAGAAGTGCTGTTTGAAATAGAGCAAAAACGTTTTCGCCTGACAGTGGAAGAGCCGCACCTGTTGTGACTTCTCTTATGTATACTATTGTAGTGTTACTATTCGTGGGTTACTAACTTAATCACTAATATATATAAGTACACGGAGACGAGGATGCGGCACAAGTCTGATCTTTACTGATGGAGACATCACACACCACTAGGCTCGACCAGTGTATTACAGAACTCAGTAGTGGTGACAGTCCAACACAATCGAGCACCGAGTGCTCGATCCAATACACCACAGCACCGTTTGTGTGAGTATTGCAGTATTACAGGCAAAAACAATGTGAACGTACGAGATAAAAGCGGTCGAGCATTAGTGAAACGATTGCTGGGTGAAAACAGACAAATTGAGAACAACTTTAATGGAACGTTGAAAGTACAAGTTACCCCAAAGTGTCCGGAGAAGTTTGTAAAGTAATTGAAAGCGCTATGAGTAACTGTTGCAGCTAGAAAAGCGTTAAAAAAATGCAACTTGATTGATTGGTTAATTTTCTTCCTCTTCCATTTCGCTTCGCTTTCGCGCGTTCGACTGGCAAACTGGCCAATCCTAGTGCTTTGCGGCGGGGGTGACGCCTGGAAGGCTGACTGGCAGGCTGATCTGGCCAATCCCAGCGCTTGAAGGCGGGAACTTCCCCCAGATTCACCCTAGGAAAAAAAATATATTCGCAAGCCGCGACGGGCTCTGGGAAGGGTTGCCTTGCTACCAGCTCCACAACATCCAAACGTAAACTACATAAAATACTCACTATCCTGAACTATCCTGATAGCCTAGTTGTTCGGCGATGCTCCTCCACACGTTGTCCTTGAGTTCATTGTCTTTATAATTGTTGTGTCATTTGTCATACAATACAGGGTGATGAGAAACACAAACGGTCAAGTATTGTCACTAGGAGTTGTGACGTGACATCCGTTCCGAACAACGTGATTGGTTGAAAAAAATTACATCGCTTTTTCGCCGTGCAATATGAGCATCCTGTGTGAAAGTACAATATTGTCGCGGGACTGGGTTTAGATGTTCTTATATTAAGTAGTTGGAGGCTTGGAATTATGGTGCGACAACACAGTCTCTGGCGTTAATTAGCCGGGCTAGGCTACGGGTTTAGCAACCCACCTTGCACTGCTCCTGCAGTCTGCAGACGATGACGGACGCTGGCTAGCCTGGCTGGGATGGTCTCACTCTGCAGACACTCGCACTGTCACTGGCTGCACACTCTGATCTCTCTCTGGGGGCTGGTAATCACTCTTACTGGTTCTATTATGGTCGTCGCTGGTTAGTCACTGTCTAGCGTCAGCTCAGTCGAGGTGTAGGAGTCAGGAATGTTACGTCTGATCGCTAACACGTTATGCTAAGCTAACACTGTGTGACAGTCTGTAAACCACTATAACAACTAACCCACGCTGTGCTGTGCAATGGATAACAATAGGCAGCACGCACGCATTCCTAAGTCTCTTCTCATTGGCTAACAGGGTCTCGCGTTACTTTAGTCAGACTGTCTGTCGGTCACTATCTGTCAGGGAGCTGTCCCGCAACAATATATATTGTAACGTGCATAGATAAGTCGTCACGTTGGTCCTTGACTAACGGATCGGAGCTTTTAGTCGACTGGTTAACATTGTCGCTTGTGGAGTGGGAGACACGGGTTCGCGTCCCGGCTGTGGCGACGGTCTCCTGGACTGCCCCCCCCCCCCGAATTCGCTACAATATATAACAGAAAAATATATTGACGTGCGAATTAATCGCACGAAGAAAACAAAAACGCCCGCGGTGTGTAAAGCGGCCTTAATAATGATGTCAAGTTTTTTTGCATCAGATAAAATTCCATAGATTAACCACTGGCTTGTTATAGTTTGCAAACAGTATCACCATTTTCCATTGACAACTACAAGTTTTTTTATACAATAAGACAATAATAATAATAATAATAATAATAATAATAATAATAATAATAATGGTAAGACAACTACAAGGGTGCACTCAGTAGGGTGCAGATCCCCGCCAAGTGTATTTCCCCTTTTCCGGTGCTTGATTTCTGCGTCCGTGAGTACGCGAGGGCCTTTTTTTAAAATGAATGGTCCGTGACTAACGAGTCGGACCCTTTAGTCGACTGGTTAACGTTGTCGCTTGTGGAGTGGGAGACACGGGTTCGCGTCCCGGCTGTGGCGATAGTCTCCCAGACTGCCCTCCCGAATTCGCTACATTGGTGTCAGAAGTGGGATGGTGAGACCGTGAGGTCTTTGGAAGCGCGTGCGCCCAGAGGCGTGAAGAAGCTGATATGCTTAAGCGCGGGGTCGCGCTTCCCGAAGGAGGAGAGGGGGGGGGTGTAAACGTGCATGGATAAGTAGACACGTTGGTCCTTCACTAACGGGTCGGAGCCTTTAGTCGACTGGTTAACGTTGTCGATTGCGGTGCGGGGAATACGGCTTCGCGCCCCTGTTGTGGCGGTTCCCGGCTGCACCCCCCCCCCCCGAATTCGCCACAATATTTCTATAGTAAAACGCAAAAGCTGTTGTTATCTATAAAATTATTAACATCTTTCCACGGCACATGTAAAATTATGAGCAAACGAAATGGGAGCAAGTTTCAGGATGTAATTCACAGAAAGAGCATCTTACATCTATGTCACTCTAACTTTTGTAAGAAATGTTTTACTGCATAGAATCTATGAATCAACTTGAATGAAACTTCTTTTACATTATTTGTTAGAAGTTAATTTTGTGGTAAGGACCAAACTTTTTTTTACAGTCAATATTCCTAACAAAATTGCTTCAATAAAATGTTGCTGAAGGATTAGAAACCATGTTATCCTGAAACATAGCCCTTATTCTGGAGTTCGTACCTCTGTTAAAAGAAAAACAAACTTGGAGATTGAATTGGGTCAGGGGGCGACACTGACATGAGCAGAAAGTGGTGAACATTCCTAAATAACATGTATATACCAGATGGGATAGCGTCAAAAACAATGGAAAATTCTTTTGGAGTACGCGAGGGTCCGCATGACATAAATTTCGTCACTACCCAAATCCGCGGGTGTCCGCACCCACTTGTGTGCGTGCAGGCCCAATTTTGTTACCGCGCGGCCTACTATGCAACAAGGGCACCAACTGCGCATGCGCTGGAAACCAAACTTGACACTGAATTTGAAAAGAGGCCATGTGAAGAGGCTCATCGCTACAGTTCGTCTTTAAAACAGTACATTGGTTAAAATAGTACAGTGACTGAGAGGCCGCACACCACGTTCTTGCTTTCCGCACTTTTCTGGTTTTTTGCGCACCGCCATTTTTATTTTATTCGTATTGCGCATGCGTGGAATTGCATCAAACGCCGTGGATTGGCAGACGCTGATCTACTGCGCACGCCGTGTTACCTCCGGCTTGGTCGGGCGTCCCTACAGATACAATTGGCCGTGTCTGGGGGGGGTGGATGTGGCTATTTGTCCTGGTCGCTGCACTAGCGCCTCCTCTGGTCGGTCGGGGTGCCCCCCGGATCGGCAGAGAGGGGGTGGAGCAGCGACCGGGGCGGCTCAAAAAGATAATTGGCCAGATTCAACTTGGGTTGCCAACATGGCGGCAAAGTGGCATACGCTTTATCGGAACTTTCCTCCAATTTACGCAGAAAAGTAGCATCAGAGACTTATTCTGCTGACTTGAAGTAATGTCTCACACTTATTCAGCTAAACGTAGAAGTGAAGGTCGCTTACCCGCTACTCCCCCCCAAAAAATAGCCTCTTAAAAAAAAGGGAAAATGGAACAAGAAACGGCAGACAATATCGTGGCTGTGCTCACGCTAGCTATCGAGGAGCAAGGCTCTTCGATTGGAAAATGTACTGAGGAACTCAAATCTTCAATCAACTTCCTCTCTGCCGACATGCAAGATGTACAATACAACACACGTTGGATAGAGTCAGCAAAGCCGAAGAAAAAATCCAGTCCTTGGAAAACAAAGTTTTGGAGTCGGTGCGCCATAAAACGAGGTGGAATCTGCGCCTACGTGGTCTCCCTGAAGAAGAAGAAGAAGAAGAAGAAGAAGAAGAAGAAGAAGAAGAAGAAGAAGGGGCGGAGGTGAGAATGAGGGTGATCGACATATGCCAAAACGTGGCTCCAGGCTATAAAGAGAAGTTTCTGGTTGTAATTGATTCGGTTCACAGGCTTGGTAGAAAACACCCAGCCAAAGCACAAGGCCACGATATCGTCCTTCAGTTTTCTATGACGTATTTTTGCGACATGGTCGGGAAGATGTCCAAACACTCTGAGCACCTGGAGCAAAGAAATCTCCGCTTCAAGGAGGATCTCACTCCGGAGGATCGCGAAAAGCGGGACCGATTGTGGCCAGTAATCCAGCAAGCCCGTCAGGAGAACATTGCCTGCCTTGTCGAAGGCAGAGCCTTTGTAGATAACAAGGAGATACACTGACTGATCAGATGCTCGCATACGGTTTCAGCTAGGAGGATGAGTTCTACTTTCTGTACATAACCAGCTTTCAGGTAACAGTGACATTTGTTTTGTTTAATCATTTCCTTTATAAAGTTGTTTTCAGTTAATGCTCGAGGTTTGAGAGACATTACTAAATGAAAGGCATTATTTCTTTATGCAAAAAAAATTGATGCTGATTTTTGTCTGATCCGGGAAACTCATTCTGTTGTTGAAGATTATAACTTTTGGAAATCACAATGGGGGCAGGACTTGTGGATGTCACGTGGAATTCAGCGTTCAGGAGGAACACTAATTCTTAAGCACATTCAGTGGTAAGATCATCCTCACTCAAACGGACCAATATGGGCAATACATTCGTATGGTTCTTTCCTACAATAACCAGATTTTTCTGATTGGTAATGTTTATGGCTATCACAGTGCTATGGAAAACAAGGAATTGTTTGAAATAAGTATAAATATAGATGGTCTTTTAGGAAAATTCTCTGATATGCAAATTATTTTGGGTGGGCATTTCAATGTTACTGTAAATGATGAAGTTGACAGATGACCAAAAATGACAGTAGACAAAAAGAAAACTCTCTTATAATTGATTTTATGAATGAGAGAAGCTTAATTGATATGTGGAGAGTGCAATCCCAATTCTAAAGTACTTACCTGGAAAAACAAGTCTGGCTCTTTACAGTCAAGAATTGATCTTTGGTTAATATCAGATTCTTTATTCTACTCACATTGTAAAACTGAAATTATTCCGACACCTCTAACAGACCATAGAGCCATTCTATTGAATTTGAATATGTCATCACATGGAGTAAATAAAAGGAGTCCTGCTTACTGAAAGCTTAATAATTCACTGTTACTAAATGAATCCCTAAATTTACTTATTAAAAATAAGATAACTGAGTACCTGATAATGGCAGAAAATGAAACGGCTTACAGAAAATATTGGGAGCTTCTAAAATTTGAATTATGGAAACTTTTTAATGGAAATGGATGCAAATATTAAAACAGATAAGAAAAAGGAAACAAGTGATTTGATTGTTGAAAAAAATTCCTTATCTTTTACATTGCCTGAAAATACGTCTGATATTCAAAGAGCACAATTGTAAACACTGCAAATGAAACTAGATCAGTTATACATCAGCAAAGCCAAAGCAGCTTTTATACACTCAAAGGCTAAATGGGTCGAAGAGGGGGAACAGAACTCCAGTTATTTCTTTCAATTGGAGAAACAAAGGCAAAATAAAAATGGCATAATAAGACTTTTCCTGAATGGCACTGTTGTTGACAATCCAAAAGACATTGCTAAAATTTTTAAAAATTATTATAAGACTCAATACAAAACTTAACTTATCAACAGCTGAAATAGAAGATTTCTTCAATTCTT
Source organism: Lampris incognitus (assembly GCF_029633865.1). Taxonomy (NCBI): domain Eukaryota; kingdom Metazoa; phylum Chordata; class Actinopteri; order Lampriformes; family Lampridae; genus Lampris; species Lampris incognitus. The sequence continues at coordinate 32,379,705 of NC_079226.1, forward strand.
TAGGTGAGGTTAAGTCAATTGGAGATGTTAACAAAACAATATGTGATGCCCCAATCACTATTGAGGAAATTAAGGACACTATTAAGAAACTTTAATTGAACAAATCCCCTGGAATAGATGAGTTGACTTGTGAATTTTATGAAATGTTTTCTGCAGAGCTTGCCCCCTTTCTACTTAATGTTTCTATCGAGAGTATAAACAACGAAGAACTCCCCCCTTCACCATGTCAAGGTTTAATTACTCTAATCTCAAAACCCCAGAAAGATGCCCTAATATTGGATAATTGGTGTCCCATTTCATGCTAAATAATGATTATACAATTATTGAATTGTGTATAGCCAATAAATTAAAGAAAGTCTTAAATTACATTATTGATGAATCTCAAAAGGGCTTTATGTCTGGTAGATATAGATTGATAATATAAGACTCGTCCTTGATATCTTGGACTATTCAGATTTAGTACTAGACAATAGTTTCATTCTCTTTCTAGATTTCCACAAGGCCTTTGACTATAGAGCGGCAGTGGCTAACCATGTGCCATGGAGAGTCATGTGTATGCAGGTTTTCATTTCAACCCGACTCCACATCAGGGGATTTCACTGATACATTCTTCCTCTTTGGTTGAAGGATTGGTAATCAGTGAAATAACCTGGTATTGAGTCCGGCTGGAATGAAAACCTGCATACACATGGCTATCCATGGCACATGGTTAGCCACCCCTGCTATAGAGCGTTGATTTATTTTCAAAGCTCTTGATTTATTTGGATTTGGAGAACATGTTTTTTAAAAAAAAATCAATACGCACTTTATATGCTTTTGGGAATAGTTTGATTAAGTTACCTCATGGAACTACAAAAAGATTTAGAATAGAACGGGGGATCCATCAGGGATGTCCCATCTCCGCATATTTATTTTTACTTCCCATGCTAATTTTAGCCCATTACATTAAAAAGAGTAGTTTAAAAAGAATCTTGATAGCAGGAAGGATAATCTCTCTGAGTCAACTAGCGGACGATACAACTCTATTTCTACTAGATAAATCTCAAATTGATATTGCAGTTAAACTCTGATAAATTTTCTGCAGCTTCTGGTCTCAAGCTTAACTTATCCAAATGTGAATTGCTTCCCATCGAGGCCTGCAGTGATGCAGAAGTTTCAGGAATTCCTGTAAAATTTAAATACCTTGGGGTCACCATCGTTAAAGACCAAACTGCAAGAATGAGTGAAAACTTTAATCTACTTATTTCTTCACTACAGCAGAGATTTAATTTATGGATTCAGAGAGACTTAAGCATAACTGGGCGAGTCTTGCTCTCCAAAGCTGAAGGTCTATCTAGACTTGTCTATGCTAGCTTGGCTCTCGATGTCTCAAAATATATATGTACAAAAATTGATAAGACCTTGTTTGATTTTGTATGGAAAAGGAAATCTAATTTCATTCGAAAAATGGAACGATTAACAAGTTCATTAATGGTGGTTTCAATGTTTTAGACTTTCATACTCTACACTCAAGTTTTAAAATTAAATGGATCAAAAGATACTTGACAAATCCAAATTCATTATGGAGCTTTATATCAACATATGTATTGACGCATTAGGAGGATTTAATTTTATATCAAGATGTAATTACAATATAGAAAAGCTCTCTGCAAAACACTCCAATTTTCATCAACAGTTACTATTATGCTGGTCCTTGGTATACAAACATAATTTTTCTCCTCACAAATACTACATTTGGAATAACCAGGATATATGTTGCAAACACAAATCATTGTTTTTTTAAGAAATGGGTTGATAATGGCATACTACTTGTTTGTCTGTTGTTTAACAAGGAAGGTCATATGTTTACTTGTAATGAATTCTTATCAGAATATAACATAACTGTACCTCTTAGAGAATTCGCCATTGTCTTCGATGCTATTCCGTCAGGTATTACACCTCTGTTGTCATTGTCAACCAGAAATGTTATCATTCAGACTACTCCACCAGAATTATACTATACATAGGGAATTTAGATTATTTTTTGAGTAGAAAAACTAATAATAAATTTCTAAGGGAAATAATCCAGAGGGGCACAATTGCTAAACCTGCTTCTGTTTTTGTTTGGAATAATTTGTATATTGCTATAGACTGGGGGAAAAAATGGTTATTGCCCAAGAACTATTTTGTTTCAAATAAGATGCGAGAGGAGCCTTTGAAAATATTGCCCAAGTGTTATCCCGTTAATTCTGTTATTGTAAAATATAGGCTAAATGTTGATCCTCATTGTTCATTCTGTCACCACACAGATGAAACGATAACTAATCTTTTTTAGGACTGTACCTTAGATAATACTTTTTGGAATGACCTTAAACTTTGTTAAACAGAAAATTAGATATTCAGCTCAAACTCAAAATTGAATTCATTTTATTTGGTCTCTTTGATGACAAAATGCCTGTCAAGAAATGTATCTCATCAATCTTGTTTCTCTATTAGCAAAATTCCACAAACATGCCAGCAAATTTGCAGAACAGAAACCCAACCTTACTGTTTTCATGTCTTACTTAAAATCCTGCTTGGACACACTAAAATTCTGCACAAAATCAAAAGCTGTGAAAACTAGAGCCTAATGTAATGACTTTGATTTGATTTTATTTGTAATGTATTTTAATTTAATTCTGTTTGTCTGTATTCTTTTATTTCGTTATCCTTTTATGTATTTTCTTTTTATATATTATGATTTATCAATACCTTGAGCATGCGCTGCCTTGTTGAAATTGTGAACATTTTGTAAGTTCAATTGTGTAAATAAAGTTTATTTTAAAAAATCTACTGCGCATGTGTGGAACACGTCCTCCAAGCGGACTCCAGAAAGTATCATCTGTTGTGTCCGTAACTGTCTGTTAGGCGAAAAAACAGCTGAGTTAAGGTAAAGTTATGCTTCTGCGTAGAATCTACTCGGAGCCTATGCTGTTGCCTACGCAAATGGCCTACGCCCCTGAACCCCAATAAGCGGGCGTCCGGGTAGCGTAGCAGTCTATTCCGTTGCCAACCAACACGTGGCTCATCGGTTCGAATCCCCGTGTTATTCATCCGACTCATCATTCATCTGGCTTTAAAAACCAAAGTCCAAACTCGCGGTAACTCAGGAGGTTGGCTAGGCTAGCTATCACCATAGCAATGAAATACACCCGGCGAGATTTTGCGTCACTTCCGTCCGTGGCTGTATCCCATCTAGCAGCAACCCTGCCTAGCCGTCCATTTTGTGACGTACTACTCCCGTTAAGGGGCAAATTCCGGTTTTATTGTGGTATTGGGTAGGCGCTCGTGTGAACCGTCGTCACCAATTTTTGTGATAATCCACTTTTCGGTGCTGGAACCATGACCTGTATCAAAACAATGTCTGTCCTCAATAAAACTACTGTCTGGTGTTCTTCCATTCCGCTCCGGAGATCACCCCGATTTCTACACGCTGTTAACCCAGCGCTCTAAGCATTTCATTGCATTATTCACAAATCAGTGTTGTGGACTAAACTGTGGGGAAATGAAAGGGGGTTGATATTGTGACGAGACTGGTAAATTTCGTTTGTGAGAGTTCTAGTCTGCAACATCGCCTTTTCAGAGCAGTGCTGGAGGAAATGTCAGCGGAACACAAGGATCTTTTGCTGCATAATGATGTTCGCTGGCTGAGCAAACGCCATGTGTTGGAGACTGCGGTCACACCATCTACACTTCGGAGAGGAGAGGGTGTGTGACCTGCGCATTGAGACTGTCATTTTTATCCAGACTGTGGAGCTAAAAAAAGCCCAAGAATATCAGAGTTTTTTAAGTGACATTTTTTGTGTGACATCATATCTCATCTAAATCACATTAATCTGCAATTACAAGGCAAGAACCACACTGTTGCAGACATGTACGAGGCGGTTGAAGCTTTCTGGTCTAAGCTGAACCTTTTGGAGAGAGACATTCGTGGGAGAAAGTTGCACTTTCCACGTCTGTGGGAGCATTGCAAGAAGAACGGAATGCAGGAGAATCCAGCGATGAAGGATTTCGTGATGAACCTGGCAGAAAACTTCAAGGAACAATTTGAAAGCTTCCCTAAACTCTCAGGTGACACCCTCCTCTTCCTGAAACAGCTACTCTCTGTTTTGGCTGACGGCCAGTGGACTGCAGAGGCCAAAAGGCTGGTATCTTCCATAGATGAGGCAACTCTTCTGATGAAGGTCTTGGAGATGGGAACATTGATTTGCTCAAAGTACAACACAAAGACGTTGGGGTGAGTGAATTTTGGATCAACGTGGTTCCTCAAGCTCAATTCAGAAGCATGAGAACTATTGCAATGCTCCTACTCACAATTACCCCTTCATGTACATGTGTGAGTTTTTTTCCTCAATGAACTCGATCAAGAACCAGGAAAGAAATAGACTCCCCAATGTATATTTTGGCCAGTCCCAGGTTTGCCACAACAGAATACAGGCCCAACATCAGAAGGATTGCCTCATCCCGTTGCTCTCACTTCTCTCACTGATTGGTGAATAAACATCCTTTTTTTTCCATAATTAAATGGTTGGTTTTGGAGTTATTTTTTTCCAAGAGTGTATTTTTTTTTCTCTTGTGTGATCCACAACACAGGCTTCAAGAATCCCAGGCCTAAATTATTACTACTACCACCTCCACTACTACTATGTCTACTACTAATAATAATAATAATAATGATAATAGTAATAGTGATAATAATTGTAATAACAGCAAAAACAACATCTGCATGCACATAAAGCAACTTTTGCTGGCACAATGGAGAAAAAAGAACCTGGAAGTTTTGGCCCTTGACCTGGCATGCATGACATGATTTGGCCCTTGGGGAAAACTAATTGAGGAACCCTGGCCTACGCTGTTGTCAGCATTCATACTTGTGCGCTGATGTGTCTGCTTTGCTCTGCAATTATACTGCCAAAACGCTAAATGGTGGTGGGGTTTCTATGCCACCTGGTTGAGTTTCTTACACAGCAGAAGTTTATTCATCTGCTTCAAACAATGGCGACTGAAACTGAGTGGATCATGTTGGAGATGTAGCTAATAAATGTTGAACAAGTTACTTTTACTGAAATTCATTCAACGCAGAAAAGAGAGAAGACGTCGGAGGAGATGGAGTGTATGACCATTGAACTGATTGAGACAGATTGAGGGTGAATTTTATGTGCTTGTCTGGCTACTGAGACATGGGTGAGGAAATGCATTTCAAGTATTTTCGAATATCGACAGGTAGATTTGATGAGTTGGTTCGTCGTCTGCAACCATTTATCTCGCATCAGTGTACCCACACTATGCCGATAGACATTACTCAGAGACTTGCAATCACCATTCGAGTTTTGGCTTCAGGTGGAAGCCAACAGGCTGTAGCAGCTAGCTCTTCTGGATCGACACCTTGCCGTGGTGGAGAAGCTCGCGTGTACCAGTGATCCCAAGAGCTATGCCGTCCGGAGCTTGGCTCCTGGTAGGGTCACTTAAGGCGGATTGGTCAAGGGGGAGGTTCCAGACGAAGCACGATCAAACAAAGACCTCAACGGCGGAACAGGCGGTCGATGTCTCTAAGTTACAATGTCGGTGAAGGCGGGTGAAGACTGCAACAGAGGGTGGTCCCCAATCGTCTTGGTTCTCCATGCCATTGGACTCTGGCCACCCCCTGCCAAAGACCGTGTGGAGGCTGCAGGCACATCACCCACTCCATGTAAAAAGCTGTCAAGCGCAGGTGTCCTCCCATTATGCGGCTCAAGGATCGGCCTCTACATTCACCTGAGGACCCAGAGAGAGGACGGTCATACTCTACTCCGAGTGACTGCCAATGATGAGCAGCGAGCTACAAACTGGGGTCAAGCACAGTGACCTCCATAATTTCGGAGGTCTGGAAAGCTTTATGGAAAGCGCTGCAGCCAGAGTTCCTTCCCTGTCCTTCAGTCGCCCAATGGGAAGCTATTGCAGCTGATTTTTGGCGACTTAGCCCTAGGGGTTTCACAGAATAGACGACTAGTCAACTATCAAAACCACTTGTTGACACTGTGCATAGTTGTAATCATTCATCTGTGGTTTTTGCACTGTGCAATAATCAAGCAGCGGCAATGCGGATATGCAGCTTGGAGCATTGTGGTTCAAACAGATTTGTTGGAACAATCATATTCTATGTTATGCCATTATAAATGAACAGACTCATTTTCTATGTTATGCCATTATAAATAAACATAATGTAAGGTATTGAGAAACGGAAAGACTCCGGTGGCACAGGGGTTACCACTGTTGCCTCCCAGCAAGAAGGTCCTGGGTTCGAACCCCAGGCCATCCCAGGTCCTTTCTGTATAGAGTTTGTATGTTGTGTCAGTTTCCTCCCGCCATAAAAAACATGCATGTTAGGCTTAATACTCCTGTCTGTGTCCCTGACCAAGGCAATGGAAAGGAGAACTGCAGTTGGTCCCCAGGCGCTGCGGCTGCCCACTGCTCCTATACAATAGGATGGGTTAAATGCAGAGAACAAATTCATTGTTAGAATGCCATTCGTTGTAAGAATACAATGTCAAATAAAGTGGCTTTCTTTTTTCTATCCCTGGCTTTTGGTTAACGAGTGACCATGTTTACTGGTGACTTTAGTGACGGTAGCTGTGGAAAACACTATGTGTCCTCCTAAAAGCCTTTAATTTTGTATTAATAAAATTGAAATACACACTCATATGTGTTTAATATCTACGCAAACCATTTACTTAAGTTGATGCTCAGCAAGACTCATTCACCTCTCGTAACGTTTCTTATAATGTGGGAAACAAACTGTTGGCTGGTAGTGCAGCTGTATTTTATACCGTTATCGTCAATTGGATAGTATGGCGACAGGCATGGGCGCAAGTCCATGAATACTGGGATGGCTTCCAGCGCTTTATGTGTGCCCCCATCCATAGGGTTAGTGGTTGTGTCAGGAAGGGCATCTGACGTAACATCTTGCCAAATCATGAAGATTGACAAGACCGCCATCGGTGTTGTGCCCTCAGGGTACCGATGGAAACTTATCAAATCCGCTGTGGTGACCCCTGGGAAACAGGGAACAAGCCGAAAGAAGAAGAAGATCGTCAGTTGGAAAGTGATTCATATTCAGTCATTTAACCTGTAACGTTATAATGTCAAATTCCTCATTAGATGCTAGCTGCTTTGCTAATCTATGTTTCCTTCCACATGACTTCACAAGAAATGTGAATGCTTCTTTGTGTCAACACCGTTTAATTTACATAATGTAGGACAAAAAGGACCAGACGAATATATTGTAGCGAATTCGGGGGACAACACAACCACAGGAACTGCCGCGGCCGGGAAGCGAACCCGTATCGCCCGCACCGCAGGAGACATCGCTAACCGCTCGACTAAAGGCTTGGATTTGCGAGACAGCGGCCAGCGTGTCTTCTTATCCATGCACGTTACACTAACCCCCCTCCTTCGGGAAGCGCGTCCCCGCGCTTAAGCATATCAGCTCCTTCACGCCTCAGGGCGCATACGCTTCCGATGGCCTTACGGTCGCTCCATCCCACTTCTGACACTAACGTAGCGAATTCGGGGGACAACGCAACCACAGGAACTGCCGCGGCCGGGACGCGAACCCGTATCGCCCGCACCGCAGGAGACACCGCTAACCGCTCGACTAAAGAGTCAGACCCGCCAGCCAGCGGCCAGCGTGTCCACTTTTCCATGCACGTTACAATATACTTTGTTGAACATTCAATTTAAGATAATTTAAGGCTTTTAGGTTTTTCAACAGCTGCAGTCACCACTACAGCCACAGACGCACACTGAGGCAAATGAGTAATTTGTGAAATTGGACTATACAAATAAAATTGACTTGACTCGGCTGCAAGTCACTAGGACATGGTCACTGGTTAAACACCCGCAAGAAAGCAGTCGTGTTTTACTGCCGTCAAACTCTCCAGCTCAGACAGGCTTGCTGGGGATTTAGTCCAATCAGAATGTAACTCATTTGTAACCAGCGTCTCACATCCATTCGACGACTCCGCTATTTAATTTACCCCCAGGTTGGTGACGCCTACATTATTTAACCCTTTACTGGTTGTATTTGAGACCTTTCTGGAGACATGCAGCACTCAAGCTAAAAAAAAATCTATCTAATAAAATAATGTTGCCTGTCAGTCTGTGGATGCGCAGCCTCCTAGGCGGACCTTCGTATGAAGGCGTCCAAGTCTGACGTGAAATGACACCGATCGGGCTATCATCATTTTAAACGTGTTTTACCGTCGCGGATTTCATGATATAAAATGAATTCACATGTTGGCGTGTGTATCAGCTGGTATCAGCAAATCATTATTACATTCTGAATTTCTACAGTGAATAAAAGATACTAGGAGAGATTGCTGATGTTCACAACATAAATTTATTTAATCAAGGGGACAACCATTTCAATTATTAGAGTAAAAATATTTTGACTCTACACGAGCTTTAGTGTGTGGCGCAATGAAGTCATCAGGCCGGGATGCCTTTAGATCCTAGTATTCCTGGCGAAATCTGATACTTTCTCACTGTCAGTGTGCCATACAAACTAAACACTTCTGCATCACCATGCTCTATGTCAAGTTGTCCTTCAGGCTATTATTGTAAGGTTAATGTTAGACTTCCCACCAACAAAGAAAAGCAGGCAGGCGAGAACGGGAACAGGTGGCCCCAGTGCCCCCTGGGTAATGAAGTTTATTTAGGGCTGTTATGAATCGCCCATAGACCGTGATATGGAGAGGGCAGAAAAGAGTATCTTGTGAGTGGTGCCGGTGTATAAGAAAAAGTAGTACACCAAAGAGTAAAATATATAAGTGCCGGTACTATGTACCTGTGAGTACTGGCTCACTTAAAGCATTGGCGAGAACAAATGTTTTACAAACCACAAGATGTTCTTCATCATACACTGTGCACAAAAAAAAAGTTTAGGCGGATGAGTCCAGTAGTTTGCGAGATTTACCGCGAACAGACACGCGCGTGCGTGTGTGATCAAACACATAATCCTCTTCAGGCTACCGCCTGACAGAGATAATTTAAAATACCAGGTACTGTAGTCCACTGACTTCCGGTTTCTCCTGCAGCGGTCATACCAGTTTCCTGTTTGTTGGCGTGTGCTACGGCATATTTTTCGCGATCCGCTGCAGTAGAAACCGGAAGTCAGTGGACTACAGTTATGCACTGAGCCGAGGGCAACAACATTTGCATGTAATACTTTTTTTTTTAAGAAATGACAGCTATTGAGAAGAGGCTAATAGCTTGACTGTGTTTTGACTGTGGTTTGGCGATTTGGTGTGCAGATTTTATGTGACCCTGAAGTCACACAAACGAAGCAGTATGTTGTTGCTCAGTGTCGAGGGGGTGGGAGGAGCCATGCTAATAGCAGCCAGCTGTAGCTGTCCTGAAGGGGGGATGTAAGGTCAGAAGTGTGACATTTGCCAAAGTAAAGCTGGCCCCTCTCCACACTCATCATAACCTGGGCAGCCACCCCAAACCTTCTGGGTTGCATCAAACCCTCATATAGCACCTGGGTGCACTCACTCCTGTGATCCTAAATCGTCCAATATCAAGCAGAGTCTGACACCTTTAAACGAAGTTTCCCAAGCCGGTTTCTCCTGGGGGGCGCCCCTCAGCAGTTTTGTTTATTTTATTAACTTATCTGCCCTTAATTCAATCAAACAAGCCAGGAAGGATATTTCTTTTACTCAAAAATTAAGCTGCCATGAAAGCACGTTGTTAAAAGGATGTGTGAAGGCTAATTGTGGCGACGTGGTTTACTAGAGAAAGAAAAGGCTTCCTTCGTTTTAACAGATATGAGGACAATAGATGTGGCTGAGGTGCTGGTAAACTGTTCCTTCTCAACTCTCCCATGAATGATTCAGGCCATCCATTGTGTTGCTGTCTTCCCTTTAGATGTGGAGCACAAGGAGGAGGACGGGGCTGACACAGTCAGGACCGAGGTAAGATTTCTGTTGTAGAGGTTGTTCTGGTAGCTGCACCAGAAGACTTACACACACACACACACACACACACACACACACACACACACACACACACACACAAGTGTGCTCTCATGCCTCAGGGCAACATCTCAGGTTTGAACCCCCAGCCTGGGACCAGTGTTGCATTTCTATCCTCTCTTAGACACTCTTTACTGTCACTCTCTGACGTTCTACCTTATAATGCCAAAGTGATAAGTTTCTATTCTGGTGTGTCTTTGTCGCCTGGCTGATGTAACGGGTACGTCTGCTGCCTCTGCTTGGAAGGAGTAGCGCTTCCTCTGGTGGAGGATTTAAGATCCCTTCCCAGTCTTCAACCGTAAGTCACTTGAATGACAGCTTGTTGGAGGACAATGAGAAGTTTTACTGTTGATTTTGATGGAGAATAGTATACCTCCATGAGGAGCGAGTTATCCAGACTCGTCTGTTCTGTCGTACTAGGCTTTTACCGTAATCAGAACCCTCCCAACTTACTGTGTTACCGTCAAGCTATTTTTAATTCAAAAGCTGGGACTAAGAAACACAGAATGGAGAACACCAGTGTATTGAATGGTAAACTCCTGCATATCACAAAAACGTTCTTACGTTTGCTTCAGGTGGAAAGGTTGATGTGTCCATAAAGCGTTAATGCCACCAAGAGTAATACATGCAGAAATATCAAATTTCTCCAATGTCAGGTGATTCATACCAAGCCCCTCAGCATGTTTCCCCTGAATGCTTTCAGGGGTGGGCAGTCTTATCCAGAAAGGGCCAGTGTGGGTGAAGGTTTTTGTTCCACCCAAGCAGTTACACACCTGATCCCACTAATCAACCAGTAGAGTCTTTGCTGAGGAACTTGATTAGGGGACACAGGTGTATAACTGCTTGGTTGGAACAAAAACCTTTACCCACACTGGCCCTTTCTGGATAAGATTGCCCACGCCTGCTTTAGATGATGTTGCTCTGCTCACAGGAAGATTGATCAATTGGTAAAAACAGCTGATCGAAATGCACCCGTTTCTTTTTTCCCCGCTTTCAGTTGGACTTTTAATTAGCTTGGATGGAGACATACAAAGAGTCAAGCTAAAGCTACAACCAAGCTACAACGATGTTGTTTAGGGACTTAACCTCCACAGTCCCGCTTCTGCTGATTTCGGCCATCTTGATTGTGAGACAGCTTTCAGGTTTGGTGATGGGAGCTGACAGAACAGGGTTTAGGGTTGGGGTTCGATAGCCGGTTCTCATTCGATATAATATCCAGATTAGATAAACTCCAAGTTAAACAAATTTCTCATTCTGGGCGTCCGGGAAGCGTTGTGGTCTCCTCCGTTGCCTACCGGGGATTCCGGTTCTAGTCTCCGTGTTGCCTCTGGCTTGGTCGGGCGTCCCCACAGACACATTTGGCCGTGTCTGCGGGTGGGAAGTCGGATGTGAGTATGTGTCCTGGTCGCTGCACTAGCGCCTCCTCTGATCGGTCGGGACGCCTGTTCGGGGGGGGGGGGGGCTGGGGGGAATAGCGTGATCCTCCCACGCGCTACGTCCCCCTGGCGAAACTCCTCACTGGCCGGTGAAAAGAAGCGGCTTGGGACTCCACATGTATCGGAGGAGGCATGTGATAGTCTGCAGCCCTTCCTGAATTGGCAGAGGGGGTGGAGCAGCGACCGGGACGACTCGGAAGAGTGGGGTAATTGGCCAAGTACAATTTGGGAGAAAAGGGGGGGGGGTCTTTGAAAAAAAAAAGGTCATTATATCTTTGCTGTGGATTCAACAGGTGATGATGTCTTGTGGGTATGTCTCCGCCCACACAGGCAGTTGATAGGCAAAAATGGGGCCAAATATCCATGAATTGAAAATAATAAGTTGCTCTTATTTTGTACAATTTATCAAATAGGTTCAACACAGGATTCGAAACAATTCGATAAGCAGATTCGATCCTGGATTCAGATTTGAGAAAATGCTATCGAGCCCTAACCTTCGCACGGGGGCAAGTCGACTCTGTTCAGCGTGACCTCTCTCCAAAAGTGCCTGGACTTTCGCTATACTTCCAAACTCACACAAAGCACTTGAGACAAGCGAGACTGGTTCCCTCGCCTGCACAGTAACCTATGTAAAGCTCGCCACGTTGACGCTCCTTCTCGGTCCAAAGAAAGAACAGAGGCTTCTCGGTCCGGTGGATCTGAGTAGTTTCCCAGCCTCTTGTATGACCCGTCTTTGAACTTTGGTGAAAGAAATGGTACCTGATGTTGTATAGATTTGAAATATCAAATACACTTGGGAGATCCTTGCACTAGCGAACGACTGTTGCCAGGGCAATGTGAATCGATACCGTGGCGTCACTCCTCACCATTTGACCAGTCACAGGCTGACAGTAACAGGCAGCAGATCAGCATGTGAGTCATCAAGTCTTTACAGGTTTAGACAGCCCATCTTCTCCAATCACCGACTCCTCGACGCAAGTCAGGCTCAGGAGATGTAGACAGAGCCAACAGCCTGTTGTAAATAACCACTACCACCATAAATAACAACTACTCGCTTTCCTAACGTGGTAGTGTTTTTTTCCCTCTTCAAAACCCCTGAAAAGGAAGATTTAGAACGAGTAGCTAACTTGTTTTTATTTCATAATTTTTTTAACCTATTTAAACAGGGAGGTCGAGGGAGGCTTCGAGGGGGAGTTGGTTGGGAGATCAGCCTTCGTCAGAGGCCCATGCCCAGAGTAACCTTCCAGGCTGGTGATCCTTATTACATTAGCAAGAGGACCAGGGAGGAGTGGTTGACCAAGTGGAAGACGGAGGTGAGTACCCAGCCACTTCCGGGTAGGGGCGGGGTGACGCTAGACAACAGGGCAGAAGGTTGATCCCTGCGATGCCGCCGGCTGGTGGGTGAGGCCGGTAACAAAGTAGAGCCGCTAGAGGTGGTCGAGGAAAGGACTCACTGGCGTACTCACGTCCAAGTGTATTTGATGGGTCATTTGATATCTCATGAAGGTACCATTTATTTCATTGGCTGTGGAGGACATCGATTCACTTACCCCATGAGTTCCATGCCTTTGTTTTATCCACCGCTGGAAAATGATTAAACATTGCAGCGTTTGCTTTTGGGTGCATCGAGTTGATTCATTCTTTCCAGATGAGAGAGCCATTAGAGTTATAGATTGAGATCTCTCCGGCTGCTTTTGATGCTTTGAAATTTCAGGAAGGCAAAATAAGTTTTATACTTGCATATAAAATACATGTTGTAAATCATTGTTGGATGTTAGCGCTTAACCGTGGAGTGGTCTTGTGGTGCACAAACCGCTCTATTAATGTTTGGGTTACTCATGCTTTCAGAATCAACGCCCGTTGTCTCACCAAATGTGGTAGCTTACCTAAGCACGGATTTCATTTCAGGCCATTAATAACTGTTCCCAAAACAACACAGTGTAAATCCTAGTAAACGTACCATTTACCGCCTCCCTCACTACTTAGTCATGTCAGATATTACTACTGGTAGTAATGGGATGCGGTGAGAGTGTTACATAATGAGCCGACTCCATAGCAACGAGATGGGGCCTACCATTTATTTTACCCACACACACACACACACACACACACACACACACACACACACACACACACACATACACCCATCCCCCCGCTCTCCTTTGGAACAGGCTTGGGTAGCAGCCATAAAAATGTCTGAAGGGAGGAAATATTGCCAAATTAGCAGAACATGCTGGGGTCTCACAAGTGAAAAGTCATAAAATACTAGGGGAAGCAGGCAGTTCACGTTTTTCCAAATAGAGGCGGATTCATTTGAAAGAGAGTGTTCACGAGTCTGAGATTTAAAGTTTGGCTTTCCTTTTGTATTCGGGAGGTGCAAATTCTGTTTGCGACTGTTTGGCTCGATACATGCTATTTTTACATGTGATTTGGACAAAGATTGGTTTGTTTTGGCACAGCCTTTTCCTGAGGTCGCCCAAAAAAAAATTAAAAGAAAATGTTGTTTCGTTCCTGTTTGTTTGTCACTCGGCGGAGCGTTTTGCCCCGGCAGCCCCGAGTCAGGCTGAGAAGAAGACGCGGGGGTTGGAAGGGTTTAGCTTAAAGACGAACGAAACCGCTGTCTCGCACTTTCTAACGGAGCGGGATCACTCTTACGTGCACAATGTTACAGCGGACTTTCTCGCTGTCTCGCTCTCTGTCTGTCTCTCTCTCTCTCTCACCGTCTCTCTCTCTCTCGCTCTTTCTCTCTGTCTCTCTATCTCGCTCTCTCACTGGCTCTCTATCGCGCGCGCGCGCTATCGCTCGCCCTCTTTCTTCGACTATGTGTCTCTCTCTCTCGCTCGCTCTCGCTGTCCCACCCCCATTCTACTCCTGACCCCTCCCCCAGTTATGGAAATGAACTCTGTGCTATGGATATGCGGGTGAAGATGAGGTTTGCAGCAAATTTCCAGCCCTGCTTGCAAGACAGCCTCTTGGCTCGCTGCCAGCATTTTGCAAGCCCTCTCCAGCCAACCAGAATTCCTGTCAGCAATCACCTGACCCTGAATTCCCAGACAAAGAAATGTTCATGCCTTCTTTTTTTCTTTCCTTTTTTCTTTTTTCCCTTTCCTTTTCTTTTTTCTTTTTTCTTTTCCTTTTTTTTAAGCGATCTCTTCTACCCCAGGAGTGGGGGCTAAAATATTTCAAGAACCACATTGGATTATAAGTGTCGCGCGCCGGCGTGTATGGGTATGTGCACTGCATTGTTTGTTTGATAATACAGTGGATAAGTGTGCTTATTTGATTTGCCTGCTTACAGAGAGAATATGCTGACTTCAGGTATTTCCACCAGAGTTGTTATGGACCATCTGCTCTGCACGGCTTTAAAGAGAAACCGCCTCTTTAAAAAAGGAGAGCCAGAGCAGAGGTTTGCAGATGTGATGAGAAAAAGTTGCTCACATGAGAAAAAAAAAGTTGTTTTTTTTCTCTCTCGCTCTCGCTCTCTCTCTTTCTTTCTCTCTCTCTCTCTCTCTCTCTCTCTCTCTCTCTCTCTCTCTCTCTCTCTCTCTCTCTCTCTCTTCTTCAAGAGAAGACACGATCCCATGGGGTGGATATGCAAAAACGATTTCCTGTTGCGTAGCAATGCCTAGAAATATTAGCATAACATTATTTCAGAGAAAAATGCACTGATTCCAAGAATTGGATTTTTTTTGTCAGAGCAATCACATGATTTCAATTTACATAACATGTTTATTTATTTATTTTTTTAAAAAGCGAATGCTTTTTGTTGTTGATCTATACTGATAAGCTGGTGTGTGTGTGCGCGTGTGTATGCATGTATGCATGCATGCATGCATGTGTATGTATGTGCATATACGTAAAAGCATGCAATGCGTAGTAAATGCTTTACTTTTGTAAGTGTGCTGACATTTTATCTTACTTCCTCTGAATTATCAGTCAGAGAACTTGATGGAAGTTAAGTTTGTCGGCCTTTTTACATCATGTACTTTTCCTGCAGATACCCCAAATGTATAATTGCCATGCACTTTATCTTCACCAAAATGCAAATCTTGGAAAAATTTCCATTTAAGTGTATCGTGGCAACGCTAAATGGATTACTTGGGAACATTTCAAAAGCTTTTGAAGTCATATGAGCTGACTCCTTAGGGAGCTGTTTTAACAATTCCACTTGCGAATTCAAGGGGGAATTATGTTTATGTATTCATGGCTGCCCCAATAATATTTCTAATTATCTGTTAAAAGGACATAATACAATGAGGACCAGATGGCCTCTTTTCCTGTGACCCCCCAAGGCCACTAATGAAATACCCAGCCTTTGTGGGGATCTAGGCAAAAATCGGGCTAATGAATGCAATGGCCGCATTGCTGCGCCAGCATACTTGTTGCAAGCCGCCACTTGAGGGTTTTTTTTTTTTGACAGTATCCTCAGTTGATACCAGCTTTTTCAAGATCAGCGTTGATGATCTGATGAGTCCTCTAATGTGTTCCCCACACTGGTCACAAGCTGAGGAGTTCTTCATTTGCAGTAGTTGGGTGCACAGGATCAGCGTGGCTCTCTAAAGCGAGCTCACAGGAGCCATATCGTACTCTATAGGCGTAATCCATCAAACTGTTACAAAGAGCAGCCCCTGCTGTGTTTTTCTGGCCTGTTGCGCATGAGAGACTACAGTAATCAAAGGTCAAACTCTTTTGTCTTGTTTCAAAAGCTGGCTGTCATGTTGCATGAGGAAGCAATGTTCTCCAATGGTTTGCTTGACGTAACTTCCTGTTAAATCTTTTCTTTTTCTTTTTTTTTGACCTGGTGGTGCTTTGTTGTCAATGTAGTTTGATGATTTTGAGGTCAGATTTGGTGGTGTATTTTTGCAGGGTTTTTTTTCCCCTCTTGTACACAAGAAATAGGCATGGGGCTTTTCTGTATCATTTCCTGCGCTCAAAGATGTGGTAAAGGTCGAGTGCAACTTTAATTTGATATATTCAATTTAATATTTAGATATTTTTGTCATGTTTGAGGCTTTGAATCAGCATTTTGTGTGGGGATTTTTTTTTACATGATTATTGCATACATTTCAGCTTTGGCTCTTTGAAACAGAAAGTGAACTGGCCAAGTTAGCACATTTCCCGTGAAGTCATCTCCAGTTGTCTTCCTGTGACTCACCGAAGCAAACCCAAAGGTGTGACTTTGGCGTGATCTTTATCTATTGCCAACAAAGGAGACTGTCTAAGTATAGCTTGGGCTCCGATATCAATTTGTCTTTTCATCGCAACGAATCACGTTCATAAATACCTGCGTTGAAATGCTCCCACCTCTCCATACTAGAGTCATGTCTTCTTTTTCCTTTTTTTTTTATTTTATTTTTTTTACCTTGCCTCCAAATGCACTCTTTCACCCCTTGAGCCCTCGGGGTATCATGCTGTACGTCAGATTATCCCTCATTGTTCGCCCAGCATATGTCTGCACACTGCAAAGGTGCCTAAAAGGCTCGTGTTTTCCCCGTCCCTCAGTCCATACCAAAGCCTGTGATTACTGTAAGTACAGTAACTACATTTTGCATTGAATTTTTTTCCCTTCTGCTTTATTCCTTCTCAGCGTAACGTTGCCCTAGAAAAGAAACCAGAGGAGATATTTTGAAAGCCGAGTTGTTAGACTGTCAACGCATAGTTGCATACGTATGTGCATGCATGTATGTCCTTGTGTTGGGTCTTTTTTAGCATTTCCTCAGTGTGGCGTGACAGGACACATAAGTGCTGGCATTTCTGAAGTTGTCTTTGACAGGCAGGCGTGCGTAAATGATAAAGACCGCATTGTGTCTTCAGTGCCTCCTTTCGTATTTTCCCCTTTAGACCCGGAGAGCCTGTCTTGCTGGTGTAGCTGCACACACACTGTGAGGCCCCCAAAAGGGGCCATTTACAACTGGGAAAAAGGCCAAAGACAAATATCTGGTTCTTATAGCGACTGTACTCTCGCTCTCCCCCCCCTTCCCCTGCAGCGGCGTTTTCAGAGCCGCTCCCCCATTGGTTCGGAGGGAAAGTAAGTGCAGGCTGCACCCTGGAGAAGTGCTAACCCTAAAACTGCAGCAGCAACTTTATGCCACTTTACTGTCAGTGAGGATGACACCGATTGCACCCGTGTAAATCCCTAGACTTCTCCTGTGCGTCTGCCGTTCATCCGTCCGTTCACTTTCACCGACTGCACAAGCCCCCACCGCCCCTGCCTTGCAAGAAGTGTTGTGCTTTCCACAAACTCTTTCTCCAGTACACACACTTGCGATGTAATTGACTCTTATTAGCTTTTACTGTTTGCCATCCAGAACCATATATCCAAGTGAGCTGTCGAAACACACCGACTCCAGTGTGCTCAGCCTGGAGCCAAGAGGCCTAACACATATGGGCCAAGGGCTTTGAACCGTCCCTGTAGCTCTACTGTACAGATATTTATAAACCACAGTCCGGCCTCTTGATTGAAGAGCACATGTTTCTACTCTGCGCTTTAGTCCCTCCCTGCGCCAGCCTAGCAGCACCTCCCCTTTAAAGGCCCTATTGTTTACCAGACACACTGGGAGAGGGGCAGTGGGTTTGTATCAGACCCTCTCTCTCTCTCTCTCACACACCATCTAGCTACCTCTCTTTCTCTTTCCATCTGTCTCTCCCTCTGTCTTTATTCATACCCCCCCCCCATCTATCTCTGTCGTTCGGTCTTACTACCCCCTCCCCCACCCCGCTCCAAAGTTAGGCCCTGGAGGTTTACGTATGCGAGACTTGGGAACCTGAGAAAGATTTCCTGAGAGCAAGCACAGCTGTGCAGGAGACTCATATGTAGCCTATAGTGTGAGTAGCATATGTTTACATATGTGACTGAAGGTATGCGCCGTGTGTGCCTGTGCATGTGCATTCTTGTTCAGCTGTATTTGTGAGGACTGATTTGAGTTTTCGACTGTGTGCGCACGCGCGTGCACTTGTGGTTTTTCTGTGTATTCATTTCTCTCTCTCTTTCTCTCTAGAGACAGAGAGGGAGAGAGCGAGAGAGAACAGGAAGAAAGGAAATGCCTATATGCATGTGAACTTTAGTATGTGTATTCTAGAGAGAGAGAAAGAGTGAGGTAGAGAGAGAGAGAGAGAGAGAGGCGTCAGAATGAGTGCAGCTGTTGGGGATTTACTGTGAGAGGCTTAAGTCATGGCTGGGTCTCGTCCTCTCTGATTGACCTAGCGGTTTAGTGTCAGGTACCACAAACCCAGTGAACTCGCCACTGGAGCCCCGGACACTATAGCGTTACTGTACACACTGCTCTATATGAATAGGCCTTATAGTCAGAGGAAAAGGAATTTTTACAGAGACTTTAGAAGTCGCCACAGCCCATATTCTTTACTGATACACTAGCTAAGCACCACACAGGTAGTAGTAGGTTCCTTTTAGTCTCTCTCTCTTGTTAATGTCTGTGTACCATGTCCATCAAAAGATAACAAAAAACCCTCTATTCTCTACAATTAGTTTACTATTCAGATGTGAACAAAATAAAAATGTGTTGGCATGTGAAATTCTCTCTCTTTCTCTCTCTCTCTCAGGATCTGGAAAACCATCAGCTCTTTCCAAAGGTAGCAAAGCTAGCATGACAGGCAAGATAGACGTTTAGATTTGGTTCACTGAGTATCTAAAATATTTCTTTTGGATGGGGTTTTGCAAGTAGGAGAGAGGTGTGTACCCTCTTAGCATGTTATTTCGTTGAGGTTTTTTTTTAACCTTCTTAGCTCCACCGCAACATCGATCTGTAGGGTTAATGTACACACTGCTATTGATGAATAGGACACAGTCAGATAAAGGAGTGTTTTCTCATACTTCAAAGGGGCCCACAATCTAAAGAGACTCTATTGTGCACCGTATACAGTATCATGAAAGCCTTTACAGTATCATGAAAGAAATCCAGGGACATGCTAGCAACGGTGCTAGCCTCGGTACCTGTTAGCATCATGCAACCAGTAATTTGTGTTGTCTGACAGTCTGTCGGCTGTGCAGACAGCCCAAAACCCAAAAGAGGACTCGGAATAACGAAAGTGCAAAATAAATTTTTAAATTGGGTTTGCCTGAGATATGTGGTTTTAATTGGAATCTGTGAGCAGGGGCTCACTGGGTAGACTGTGCTACAAGCATGTGTTTTGTGCATGGGTGTGTGTGGGTGTGGGCGTATATGTGTAGAGTTGGGGTTTTTTTCTACTTAGCCCTGCCCCTTTGTGAGTTATTTTAAACACCGCTATAGATGGAAAGGCCTCAGAGTCAGAGATAAAGGCATGTTTACTCAGGCTTTACAATTCAGAAAGATTTTTACTTTCCACTCTCAGTTGAATGTTGCCGCTCAGATTTCAGACTGTCCTTTCGATGTACTATAATATTATGGGTAAAAGAAATGGTTAAAATATAGTCTGTTATAAACAAGTTACTGGTTTTCCTATTTTTTGCAACTTAACACACATTTAGCTTCAAGCCTATGTGGCTGTATAATCATACATTTGCACTAAATGGTAAATGAACTGCATTTATATTGCGATTTGTAGTCTGCTGACCACTCAAAGTGCTTTACAATGTATGCCTTACATTCACCCGTTCACACACATTCATACACTGATGGCGGATTCTTATGTGAATCATGAGTGATTCTGATGGCCACAATTAATTTTGTGAAAGGGAAACAAAAGCAGAAGTGGTCAGAGCACTATTTTTTTGTTGTTGAATGGAACACATGGGAAATGTAATCACATGAGCTTGTCCACAACACAATGCTTCCCCTTTTAGCATCCATACCAGTCTCTGACCTATGAACTCTGCTGTTTTGCTGGGCTGTTTTCCAGGCAGAGAAAAAGGCCAAACTGGTGTCAGCGATGAACGCTATGGAGGACCACGAGGAGATGGAGGAGACGGAGCCCCAGATAGAGGACGAGTCAGAGCTCAAACATCTGCTGCCTTCCAAGCAACCTCAGCCCCAGTCCCATCCTCAGTACCAGTCCCAATCACAATATCAACAACAGTCACCACCACCATCACCGCCACCACTACAACAACAACACCAACAACAGCAACAACCACAACAACCACCGCAACAGCAGCAACCCACAGACCCCGCCTCTCCCACTGTCGCCACGACACCTGAGCCCGTGACCATCGGAGGTGGAGACAAGACGTCTCCCAAGTCCGCTGATACTGAGCCCGAATATGAGGTAAAGCCACGCAGACTCAGCAGAAGTTGTAGTGGTGGTGGTGGTCGGGGGTGCTAAATCAATGGCATTTAAAGCCATTGATTTAGCTCAGCTGTAGATTAGCAGGATTTTTTTCACCAGAGATCCTTGTTGGAAAAAAAGACTTGGTCTAAGACCGGGGTTAATCCGTGTCAAATAAACAGTCCATATGCATTTGTGGAAATTATTCTTTTGTGTTTAATCGCAACTGCCATTGGGACCCCGCCCCTCTCTGGGGTACTAACCCTGAAACCAGAATATCATCTATTTTCACATATAATTTTAAATTGACGTGTTCCAGAAGCATTTTGTCATTTATAATCTCCGCCATACCTGTCAAAAATACAGGCCGAGAGACAGGCGAATGATTTCAAAACCATCATGTTACAAGATGGGTATTTGGAGAGTAATTTTGCTGATGCTGTTGCCTATGCTGGATTGTAGGACGGCCGTGGTTTTGGCATCGGGGAGCTGGTTTGGGGGAAGCTGAGAGGGTTCTCCTGGTGGCCGGGCCGTATCGTATCCTGGTGCATGACGGGGCGAAGCAGAGCCGCCGAGGGGACCAGATGGGTCAAGTGGTTTGGGGACGGAAAATTCTCAGTTGTGAGTGTCGAGTCTGCATGTTATAGTTGGACCTCCATCAGATAAAGTCTAGAAAGCAGCAACTTTTTTCTAGAAATTCAGAAAAACCTGCGTAGTTTTAGATGCATAGTAAGATCCAGGTATTATTTGAAGTGATGCG
Organism: Lampris incognitus; assembly: GCF_029633865.1. Lineage (NCBI taxonomy): Eukaryota > Metazoa > Chordata > Actinopteri > Lampriformes > Lampridae > Lampris > Lampris incognitus. Next base: position 32,401,133 of record NC_079226.1, read on the forward strand.
ATCAGATTTGATTGGTGCACAGTAAACACAACATTTTCTCGAACCATGGTGGAGCTTCTAATTCTTTGCTCCAAAGTATTCCTTTATTTTTGTGTTTCTGACATCAGCAATAAGATTTCATTTTTTAAACTTAGCAACAGTTCCTCAGAGCAATAATCAACATATTTTCAATTCCTTCTCCCCATGCCTCACAGGTCTGTGTAGAGAAACTCTTGCCTTTAAGCTCTTTCAACAATGCCTTTCACCAACCAACCTATACCAAGCAGCCGATGTACAAGAAAGCAATCTATGAAGTACTGCAGGTAAACACGAGGTCACATTTGGTTCCACTTGCACTGCATATATTAGCTTAAAATAAGGATAAAGAATGACAGTGATTATTTTGAATTGCATAATTGATGAGTGCAATTAATTACGCAAATCCTTTCAAGGTCATTTTTATCCTTGTTGGTCTTCATAACCACAGATTTGTTTTCAGTGGCTGGATCAGACTGGATCCTCATTATGACAGAGATGTTGAATATAAATTAAGATTTAGTTTGATGTTTTTATATTGTTAGCCAGTTAGGTTTGCATATGCAAAGAATTTTACCTGGTGTGAACAGGTAGGAACAACGCTCCTAGGCAGGCATTCATGGTGCTATCTTGGAGCAGATTCTACCACATCGGATAAACCTCAGCATTTTTATTTATTTGAATGAATACAGAGCATTTTGTAAATGAGCTATTTTTTATGTCTTCGTTCTTAGGTGGCTAGCAGCAGAGCTGGCAAAGTCCTCATTTCCTGTCCAGACAGTGATGAGACGGACACTTCCAAGTCGGTGGAGATGCAGAACAAGCAGATGATCGAGTGGGCCATGACCGGATTCCAACCCACTGGACCGAAGGGCTTAGAGCCACCAGAAGGCAAGAGGAAATCAAGAAAATTTTATGACTGACGATAATCAACTTTGAATCTGATTTATACAGGGTTCATACAGTCATGAAAAGCCTGGAAAAGTCAGTAAATTTGAAAATACAATTCCCAGGCCCTAAAAGAGTAATGGAAATTTACAATATAAAAGTTGTCAAAGTCATGGAAATCTGACTAAAGCAGCATCAACTCTGTTAAAGACTGATAGACTAATTAAAAAAATTTACGTTGGGCATCCGGGTAGCATAGCAGTCTATTCCATTGCTGACCAAAACGGGGATCGCCAGTTCGAATCCCCGTGTTACCTCCAGCTTGGTCGGGCGTCCCTACAGGCACAATTTGCCCTGTCTGTGGGTGGGAAGCCGCAGACAGTGAGCATGTGTCCTGGTCGCTGCACTAGCACCTCCTCTGGTTGGTTGGGGCACCTGTTTGGCGGGGAGGGGGAACTGGGGGAAATAGTGTGATCCTCCCACGCGCTACATCCCCCTGGCAAAACTCCTCACTGTCAGGTGAAAAGAAGTGGCTGGCGACTCCACGTGTAATTGGAGGAGGCATGTGGTAGTCTGCAGACCTCCCCGGATCGGCAGAGGGGGCAGATCAGCGACTGGGACGGCTCGGGGGAGTGGGGTAATTGGCCAAGTACAATTGGGGAGAAAATGGGGGGGGGGGGGTATTAAGGTTGGTTGGAACCATTGTGTCGAGGCTGTGCTTGTAAAAGTTTGTCTCAGTATGCTTACATGTGCCTCCGCTAGCTAGCTTTCATATCGGTTAGCTCTGTCTTGTCGACAGCATACAGGGCAGTTTCAACAATTTGTGGCTTCAAATAGATAAGTGCAAAATATGGCTTGCAAAAACTATTGAGAGTAGTTTATATACAGTATTTGAAATATAGACTCACTTTCACGTCATACATGGTGTTAAAACACCTTTTCAGTGGCGACTTGAAATGAAGTGGAAAGTTATGTGAAAGTCATGGAAAGAGTGCATGAACTCTGCTTATAAGGCTCTCATAATGTAAGGATGTACACAAGGCCCTTTATTGGATCAAAGCTGTACTCCAGACGAGGCCTTTGTTTTGCTATTTCACTTCCATTGAAATAGTGTGTTGCAAATTAAGATTTTGACAAAAATGTTGCTTGTCTCTCACTGGAAGTTTATCATTTTCCTTGGCCAAAAATTGCTTTAAGTATTATCTCGCTTACACCTCATTGCCACTTAATTTGACTAACTGACAAAATCAATTGCAACATGTGCGACTTGAGAAAAACAGCTTGGAGAAAGGAACACTTTCACAACGATTAGGCAGTCAACTGCATTAATTCGGTAGTGTTAACTACTATATTGACTGTCTTACACACATGCTCTGCTGTGCACCCCAGAGGAGCGTAACCCATACAAAGAGGTTTACCCGGAGATGTGGGTGGAGCCAGAGGCCGCAGCGTACACACCACCCCCGGCCAAAAAGTCTCGCAAAAGCACAGCCGAGAAGCCCAAGGTCAAGGACATCGTTGACGAAAGGACAAGAGGTAAGGTTCCTCGTTTATTACAGGGGTTATAGGAGGTAATAGGAGGCATGAACCCTATATTTCTTTCCTTGGGGAGGGCTTAGTGGAGTTGTATGTCAGAGTAAGTGGTGGTAAAGGTAGGAAATAGACAAGAAGCCATTAGCATGGCAGATTTAAAGGGCGAACCCCACTTCATTGCATAATGTCATCAGCTGTCGCAAAGTCAGGAGCAACCATGCGTAGACAATGAAAAGGAGGCTGAGTGTGTGGAAAGACATTAATGTTTTTTATACACACAAATGCCTTATTCTGAGTAGTGTTGATGATGCTGATTGGTGAAATGTGCCTTTATTACCTGAACTTCTCCCTAAGTGCTCGCTCCATCACCTTTACTATCTTCTACAATTCATTGGTAATGATGTAATAAAATTCAAAATTATGATTACGCTTGGAGGGATTGCAAGTAGGGTAAACTCCCACCTGTGATGACCATTCAAGAATAATTGCAGCCATAGTTGAATGAGGGATTTTGGTTTTTTGGGCTGCTTTCAACCTCAGAGCTTTGCAGAAAAAAAAGAGTGACAGCAGCTATAAAATGAAATTCAACCCACTGGCATTAAAACTGCTGATCGAAGAGGAAAATGCCCGTCTTGAGTTTGCTAAGTTAATAAATAAATGCTCATGTATCAAAATGAAATATCACAGGGAAAAGAAGGTGGATGGAGAGTTACTCGTTTCCCTTGAATTGTCTGATCTTGCTTCCTTCATATCACAATCAGAAATGCCGTCTCTAAATGGATGTCTCATTAGTACCTGCTCACTACATGCATGATATTAAACACTCAGTTACCTTTCCCACAATTAATTTTGATCTTGGTAAGTCAAATTAGATGCACAAATTAATGTATTCTGTACTTGCCTTCCAATATTTTGCAAACTGTGCCAGAAAAAAGAAGTATGTGTCTCATTGTGTTTTGTTCATCTGAGAAATGCAATTCTATGTATAGCTAACTAGCTAACTGTTAGCTTTGGTGCTTTGATGCAAGTTATAGCAATTTTGCATGCATTTGTGTACACACAACCCTTTCAGACACATTATCTATGGGGCACATCTTAGCTGTCCGGGCGATTTTAATGCTGTGTTGTCTTTTTTGCGGCTGTAGACAGTTGCTCAACCAAAGGAATAACATGGGAATTCTAAAAATAATTGTCTTAGTTAAGGGAAGGCCTGCCAATTTACCTGACCTGCTAGTGACTCATTAACTGTCTTGCACAGGCAAAGCTGTCTCAGATATATTACCCATGTGACCTGTGGATTACAAGGGACAAGCAGAGACACCCAATTTCACCAATATTTCAGAGAATCAGACAAACTGGAAGTGCTAACCCCCCATTTCTTGTTTGATTTTTGTGTCTGCCTACTTCCAGAGCGACTTGTTTATGAAGTGAGACAAAAGTGCCGTAGCATAGAGGGTAAGTGATTGCACTAATTTGACTGCTCTCGCTGCCAGAAATGCCGGGGGTGGGGTCTTCCAGGGCAAGAAGCACATAGACGGCTCGATTACATTTGCCCTTGATGCTGATGAACAAAGCAGCAGTTACTCAGATGTGTTTGAGAGGAGAAATAATATTTTTAATGATCTTTTCAACTCGCCATGCCTTGCTTATAAAAAGTGTAAAAGTTGAGCTACAGTTATTTGACTCATTTTACTAAAGGGTGAAGTTTTGCTTGAATGGCAGCGAAGAACTAGCACCTCTGCGGCCTCCATAAGTGTAAAACACTAACGCGTTCCATTATTCTTGTTGCAGATATCTGCATCTCCTGTGGAAGTCTGAATGTTTCACTCGAACATCCACTGTTTGCTGGGGGCATGTGCCAGAGCTGTAAGGTAGGCTGTGGTGGAGGGTGTGAAAGTATGAAGTCGGAGTTCGTTTCTGTTTCACATCTGGAGCTACTGCAGATAAGAAGAAAAAAATTTAACTTTGGAAGCTCATAGTGCAAAAACGTTTCAAGTGCAAGCTACTGTGATATGCTATGTGCTTCTGCTGGTGACACACTGCTCGCTTCTGAGTTTCTGCCACCTCATTGCAGAACTGCTTCCTAGAATGTGCCTACCAGTATGATGATGATGGCTACCAGTCCTACTGCACTATCTGCTGTGGGGGGAGAGAGGTCCTCATGTGTGGAAACAACAACTGTTGCCGGTGAGGGTTCTGTTGTCACAGTATTTTTTTTTTTATGATACAGATTTCTTTTATAGCAATTATTCATTTTGTGGATAGGTAATATGTGTGTTGCAGTAGGCAGCTGTGCATTAAAACAGCAGTGTTTAGATGGGGGTTAAACAAATACCATTCTGTCTGTCTGTCAATCTTATCTATCTACCTGTCGGTCTATTTTGTCTGTCTGTCTACCTATATTTCTGTCTTTCAACCTGTCTAACTGGCAGGCTGTTTGTGTGGCTGGCGTGCTTGTTGGCTGCCTGGTTTTCTGGAAGGCTGACTTGCTAACCGCCTTGCTGTCCTGCTGTTTATCTGGCAGGCCGTCTCTAGCTGAATTAAGTGCACTAATAAACCCACCCTGTCTGTGGTCAGGTGTTTTTGTGTGGAGTGCGTTGACCTCCTGGTGGGGCCAGGCGCAGCCCATGCAGCCATAAAAGAAGACCCATGGAACTGCTACATGTGTGGCCAAAAGGGCGTTTTTGGCCTGCTGGAGCGACGCACCGACTGGCCCTGCCGTCTCCAGCACTTCTTTGCTAACAATCACGACCAAGATTTTGTGAGTTCACATGGCGCACTTCAACGACTACCTCATACACCATCGGTTTTTGCCATGTATGTCTGACCAAAATCCCCATCCCACTCTGGTCTCGATTTGCAGGAGCCACCAAAGTTGTACCCCCCGGTCATGGTGGAGAAGAGGAAACCTATTCGTGTCCTGTCGCTATTTGATGGCATCGCAACAGGTCAGATGGGAATTGGAGTCCCCTTTACCCCCTTCAACACAAAACCATTCATAAATGTCCCCAACTGTAGTCCCCCAGTCTCTGCTTGTATTAGGTTACACCAAACTACCCCATATACTCCCTGAACACGCTATAACACTGTGTGCAGTGGGACAGAGCACAAACACCCAGCATGATTCCATACCACACAGGGACAGAAAGGCAGTAGTGCAGGTATTGACGATGTGCAGTTTAGTGGGTCAATGGAGTTCCAGTGGATGGATGGATAGATTGCAAATCCTTTTTTAGTTCATAGTATCATAAATGAGTATTTTCTTGAAAAAATTCTCAATGTCGAAATTCTCAACTCTCTTGTATTAATGATTATTAAAAGTACATCAGTGGTGAGCGTTCGGGTTGCATAGCGGTCTATTCCCTTACTGAACAACATGGGGATCACCAGTTCGAATCCTCGTATTACCTCCGGCTGGGTCGGGCATCCCTACAGACACAATTGGCCATGTCTGTGGGTGGGAAGCCGGATGTGGGTATGTGTCCTGGTTGCTGCACTAGCGCCTCCTCTGGTCGGTTGGAGCGTCTGTTCGGAGGAGGGAGGGGGAACTGGGGGGAATAGCATGGTCCTCCCACGCACTACGTCCCCCCGGTGAAACTCCTCACTGTCAGGTGACAAGAAGCGGCTGGCGACTCCACATGTATCAGAGGAGATATGTGGTAGTCTGCAGCCCTCCCGGAACGGCAGAGGGGGTGGAGCAGTGATCGGGATGGCTCGGAAGAGTGGGGTGATTGGCCAGATACAACTGGGGAGAAAAAGGGGGATTAAAAAAAAAGTACATCAGTGGTAGAACTATACATGCGTCTTCTGAACTTCAGTTTGCATCGTTATATGACAGTAATTTTGTGGAATTAGCAGTTTGGTCAGGGACTTCTCCGCTTTTTCAGATATGGTCCATGATGTATATATTATAACCTTGAAGTTTCTGTCTGCCCTCCATGGTCCGTTTGACCTTTGACCCCGTTCTGTGCAGGGCTGCTGGTGCTGAAAGAACTGGGCATCCAGGTGGACCGCTACGTGGCGTCCGAAGTGTGTGAAGACTCCATCACTGTGGGTATTGTACGGCACCAGGGTCGGATCATGTATGTTGGTGATGTGAGGAACGTCACACGCAAACATGTGAGTTTAGTTATTTGTTCTTTTGGTCTTTTTATGGGGAGGGGGGATTCTGTTTAATTTTGGCGGGATTGTAAAGCATGAGAGGAAAAAAAGATTAAGAGGGGAGATGGTTTGCAACATAGGTCTTGGGCTAGATTCAAACCCAGGAACTATAACGGCTGAGACTAAGTGGTTTGCAGAGTATGCTTTCAGAGTGAAGCCCACTTCATTCACACAATTTGACACATTCACATCTTGCACCCGCAAAGTACAACTCACCTTTTATTGTTAGTCACTGAGCAGTTCCACCAGAAATCTAGGTCATATACCATGCTAAAGGGCACCCCAGTGATAGCTGTCAAGGGGGAGGGGGTAGCAACGCTCGATCATATCCTGTTGCATGTCATGCAAGTGTAAGGTGAATAAACTTCATTACATTCATTGCTGTTTTTAACCTAGCTTTACTCTCCTATTCACTCTATATATTGATTGATTTTTGTCTCTTTCTTTCTGTTTTCAACTCATTTGCTTGGGTCTGTGCAGATACACGAGTGGGGCCCATTTGACCTCGTTATAGGTGGAAGCCCATGCAACGACCTCTCCATTGTCAACCCTGCTAGGAAAGGCCTTTATGGTGAGCCTTTATATATCATCTTTTGTGAATGTATTTATGCGTAATGCACCTTACAGTGTTGCCCTTAATTTTTATTAACTTGAATTTCCTGAAGACATGAACATCAGCATGTGACGAACTTCGCTCATATAACCTTTTATCGAGAATGTCATGACTCAAGTTGGGCCTTTGTGAGTGCTTTACGCTGTGTTAAAAACGCGGTGTTGTCAACAAAGCTGTTGTGGTTAGACTTCCTGCTCTGCAGGCCTGACTACCCTCCTCTTGCCTTCTTCCACCGTGTGAATTGACTCTCTCTGTCCTGTAGAGGGCACCGGCCGCCTGTTCTTTGAGTTTTACAGGCTTCTTCACGAGGCTCGGCCCAAGGAAGGAGACGACCGGCCCTTCTTCTGGCTCTTCGAAAATGTGGTCGCCATGGGCGTCAGTGACAAAAGGGACATATCTCGATTTTTAGAGGTCAGCCTCTCCGCTGGTTGTAATAATACTCCCTAGTGTTGACATGGGTGTGAGCAGCTCTTGAAACGGTGTCAGATAGATTCCTGGACTATGACTACCCTCTTGTGGTAGTAATGTATTGTTTCTAGTTTTGGGTAATATGAGCTATGTGAATGTGACCAAGAGTTTTACAGTCTGACCTGGAGACCTCTTGATCTAGAAAATGGTCCTCAGGGCAGCCGGGTAGTGTAGCGGTCTATTCTGTTGCCTACCAACACAGGGATTGCCTGTTTGAATCCCTGTGTTACCTCCGGCTTGGTCAGGCGTCCCTAAAGACACAATTGGCCGTGTCTGCGGGTGGGAAGCCGGATATGGGTATGTGTCCTGGTCACTGCACTAGCGCCTCCTCTGGTCGGTCGGGGCGCCTGTTTGGGGGGGAGGGGGAACTGGGGGGAATAGCGTGATCCTCCCACACGCTACGTCCCCTTGGCGAAACTCCTCACTGTCAGGTGAAAAGAAGTGGCTGGCGACTCTACATGTATCAGAGGAGACATGTGGTAGTCTGCAGCCCTCCCCGGATCAGCAGAAGGGGTGGAGCAGTGACTGGGACGGCTCAGAAGAGTGGGGTAATTGGCCAAGTACAATTGGAGAGAAAAAGGGGGGGGGTGGTCCTCATACCTCACAGCCCTAGATAAATAAGATCTCTGTACCATAGTAGATCGTAGTTCATTCATAGAGGAAATAACCACATCAGTAATAAACCTGTTGGATGTCCATCCATCCATCCATTATCCAAACCGCTTAGCCTTCTCTCAGGGTCGCAGGGCTGCTTGTTGGATGTATTGTGTTTTAATAGATGGTTTCAAATTGAAATGATGTGTCTTGTGATCTCCAGTAGAGAGTATCGCAGATCTTTGCTGCTTATCTTTACTTTTGTATATAATTTTTTTTAAATTTGTCAATCCAGGCAATCACTCATTATGATAGAATCCTGTGCCATATTTCATGCCGTGTTACTCTATACAACACTACACCCTACCATAAAATGCTACATTACACAATACTTTACCACACTTTATTACTCAGCACTACACTATACTACACTTCACCACATTATAGTATGCTATACTGCATGAGGCTAGACTTGTCCTGTACTGTACTAATACCGTAGCATTTTATAGTCTCTTGCTTTTGCCTAAAAGACGAGTGTCTCTCTTCTCCCAACCTTTTGATCAGTGCAACCCAGTGATGATCGATGCCAAGGAAGTCTCGGCTGCCCACCGTGCTCGCTACTTCTGGGGTAACCTTCCTGGCATGAACAGGTTGGTGGGAAAATGGTGAGGAAGCAGGAGTCTGTGACATAGGCAATGAAAAAAACAGCCAACCAATTAACAGACAGATAGAAAGATAGATAAACTTAGTCTGAAAACACATTCTGATTGTGTCCTGTTCTGTTGTACAGTTTGAGGAAAATGATGAAAGTGATGGAAAAATCCCTTCAAATTTTGATACTGTGATAAAATTATTATATTTGCTTGAATTAAATGAGAATCAGAATCTCCTCTCAGTCTCTATTTAGTGTTAATTCATTTGTTTTTCCCCATATGATTTTCTCTGCTAGGCCTCTGACTGCCATGTGCACCGACAGGCTGGACCTCCAGGACTGTTTGGAACATGGCAGAACAGCAAAGGTATTCGCCTTGTTCCCACGTTCTGACCAAACAAGATATGTAACAAAAATATCTGCATCACCTTACCAAATATAGAATAAAACTAGAGTCTCATTGAAGCTGGAGATACCAGGGACGTTCCTTATGCCGCCTATTTTTATCTTCACTCGTTGAAAAACGCTAAAATGGAAAGGAATGACACTAGGAAATTTAAGTTTTTACAGTATTGCCTTGTGACTAATGGTGTAAAACAATATGAAGACAATATGAAAAAGAAGTGGTATTTTGTTGCTAGCTAGCTAAAAATAAAGGCATGCCAGAGTTCCCATGTGTCCTGGAAAACCTGGAAATTTATAATAGTTTTCTCATCATGGAAAATGCCTGGAAAATTATAAAATTGACCAAATGTCCTGGAAATATCATTGATGTCATGGAAATTTGTAAAGATGTCATGGAAATTTGTAAAGATGGGTGACAAAACTATTTTTAGCCACTGAAATGGTATATATTTAGTGTAATTCTTAGCAGAGATGGCTTAATTTAAAGCTGTATGTTTTTGTTGCGGAGATTACACATTACTGTAGTGACCATCTATAAATTAGAGACTGACAGTTAATACTGAATAATATGACCTTCTGTGAGCTATGGCTATTATGTATATGCAAGCCAAAGTCATGGAAAATATCCTTGAAAAGTTCTCAAATGTGATTCTCTAAAAACAGTAGGAAACCCGAATCCACCATCAACAAGCCTCTCACTTTGCGTCCACGTGTTAATGATTCCCCTTTATTTGCCCACAGTTCGATAAGGTGAGGACCATCACCACCAGGTCCAACTCCATAAAGCAGGGGAAGGACCAGCACTTCCCAGTCTTCATGAACGAGAAGGAAGACATACTCTGGTGCACTGAGATGGAGAGGTACAGAGAGCCAAAGATCGACCCTTGGCTCCTCTTTGTTCATCCTTTCAGTTCAGAAATCTCAAGAATGTCTTCTCATATCACCTCTGATTCCACTTTTTTTTTGGTCTATGTCTCTGTCTGTCTGTCCATCTGCCTGTTTGTCTGTCTCTCTGTCTATGTCTCTGTCTATCTGTCCATCTGTCTGTCTCTGACTGTCTGTCTGTCTGTCCATCTGTGTGTCTGTATATCTGTCTGTCTTTGTCTCTGACTGTATCTGTCTGTCTGTTTGTCCATCCATCTGTCTGTCTGTCTGTCTGTCAATCTTTGGCTGTCTGACTGACTGTCTGTGTGACTCTCTGTCTGTCTCTTTGGCTATGTCTCTGTCTATCTGCCTGTCTCTCTGTCTATGTCTCTGACTGTGTGTGTGTGTGTCTCTCTCTGTCTATGTCTCTGACTGTATCTGCCTGTCTGTCTCTGTCTGTCTGACTGCCCATCTCTCTCTCTGTGTCTCTCTGTCTCTGACTGTGTCTGTCTGTCTGTCTGTCTGTCTGTCTGTCTCTGTCCGTCTGTGTGACTGTCTCTCTCTCTCTCACTCTCTCTCTCTATGTCTGACTGTCTGTCCATCTCTCTCTCTCTGTCTCTCTCTACGGTCTCTGACTGACTGCCTGTCTGTCTGTCTCTCTCTCTTACTGTCTGTGTGTCTCTCTCTGTGTGTCTCTCTCTATGTCTCTGACTGTCTGTCTCTGTGTCTGTCTGCTGTGTCCTCCGGTCTGCTCGTCCCCCTTGGTTTGCCCTCATCCGCCTCCTTGCCCCCGGCAGGGTCTTTGGCTTCCCTGTCCACTATACAGATGTGTCCAACATGAGCCGACTGGCGAGGCAGAGGCTGCTGGGAAGGTCATGGAGCGTCCCAGTTATCCGCCACCTGTTCGCACCACTCAAAGATTACTTCGCCTGTGTCTGAGCGACGACGACACCCGTTCGGAGGCAGTTAGGAACCGCAACTGTGCGTCGTGACTATAAACGGGAGCCTTCGGTGCTCAAATTCTACTCTTGTATAATTTGCAAGCGAAACATCGACACAGAAATTTCACATTATTTCTTGTATTTGAAAAATGTAATTCTTATTCTATTTAATTTTGATATGTCATTTTACCTTTTAGCAGTGTTATTCGGTATTTTTTATTTTTCTTTTTTTTTTTTGGAATTGATTTATTTGTGCAAGCTATACTTGAGACTGTGCTTTCTTCTCAAGACACTGAGCAAGGAAAGTGTTGTCCGTGGGATTTTCTAAAGACACAACGCCGTCATGGCAGACACCCGACAGATACCGAGTGTTTTCCAGCGAAGTTATACGTACACATCAAACAATTCGGCTGTTTTGAAGGGGGCGGGCTACGATTCCCACCAACAGCTACTGAGCCTCACCGAGATGTGATGAGAAAAAAAAAGAAAAAAAAAAGAAAAATTCGATTTTCCTCAGTGTCGAGAGAGCCAGTGTCTCTGAGAATCCAAAAAAAAAAAAAAAAACACCAGATCACATATACCTCTTTGTTTACAGGTTCTAAACACAACTGAAGGTAATAAAAGGTACTACTACTGTAATATGGTTACAATACCATGGTGCTCCGCGGTGATGGGAAACATCATAGCCCATGTGGCATCCGCAGCTTACGAAAGAGACACCCAGACATTTGCTCGGGAAAATCGACGTCTCCGCAAATTTTATTTTGATGACGCGCTGTCCCGTCGACTTCCGAGAGAAAAAGCAACTCCGACTGCAAAACAGGGCCTATATCCTCTTTTACCAGTTTTACAGCTTTTATTTTTGAGTTTTGTTTTCTGGTTTTAACAGACTACTGGTGCTTATTCAACCGCTCAGCTTTTCTACACTTAGGCCCCGCCGCCTGCGTCTGCACAAACAGAAAATTAAGCTAGCCACATGGGAAGTGATGTTTTCCGTCGTGTCCGCGATGAACTACTTTTTTCTAGTTTCATCCGGACCAACATTACTGTACAATAGTTAGTAAGCGTGGTGGCCGTTTGGAGGTCGACCGGGCGTTTCCGAATCCGGGTCAAACCTCCTCCCTCCCCACCTCCGCGAACTAGACAAGAAAAAAAAATTTAAAAAAAAAACAAACAAACAAAACTGTCAGGTGCATATCCTCAACAACATGGTGCGGCTTCACAAAGTTCTTCTACCTTTTTATAGCAATTTTGTGCTGTTTTACCAACATTATAAAGCACTTTTATATGTATAACTTACTTTTTTTCTTGATATTTTGGAAAAAAGAAAAAAAACTTGGTTCTTGTGAAATTGTTTTTTTTTTTTTTTTTGCTTTATGATGTGAACTGATCTACCCTCGTGTAATACGTTTTGTATACAGTAGGGCTGTGCCAATAGAAGTGGAAGGATGGATTGTGCTGTGTGAAGCCCGTGTGTTTGACTCGCTGTACAGGTAGACGGTGTGAACCTTGTCGACCCTCCGTTCTCTCGCCTCCATCAGTCCTACTGTCCTCTGTTGGGAAGCGGTGACACGGTTTGTTACTCCACAGATTTTAAGAATGTCTCTATTAAGATTGTACAATTTAGGGCAGAGTTAAGAATATATGTCATGTTTTGTTGTATGATATTTTGTCCACCTGTGAAAGACACAATTTGTACCCACCCCCCCTCCCCCTTTAACTTTGCCCGAGTAGTCACACAGACAAATTTACGGACTGATCCGAATTTATGTTATGTTTCACGATAATGTTAAATTCTATTGCTAATTTCTAGACGTGGAGGATTTAGGTGGCGGTTTGTCAGAACTCAGTACTGACACAGCAGGGCGTCCGGGTAGCGTAGCAGTCTATTCTGCTGCCTACCAACACAGGGGTCGTCAGTTCGAATCCCCATGTTACCTCCGGCTTGGTCGGGCGTCCCTACAGACACAATTGGCCGTGTCTGCGGGTGGGAAGCCAGATGTGGGTATGTGTCCTGGTCGCTGCACTAGCGCCTCCTCTGGTCGGTCGGGGCACCTGTTCGGGGGGGGGAATAACGTGATCCTCTCACACGTTACGTCCCCCTGGTGAAACTCCTCACTGTCAGGTGAAAATAAGCCGCTGGCGACTCCACATGTATCGAAGGAGGCATGTGGTAGTCTACAGCCCCCCCCCCCGGATCGGCAGAAGGGGTGGAGCAGCGACTGGGATGGCTCGGAAGAGTGGGGTAATTGGGGGGGGAAATACTGACACAGCAGCGGACAAATAACATGAAAGGATTCACAAATAACGTGATTTTTTTTTAAACGGAATTAATGTCATAATGTAATTAAGTTCTTAAGTGACCTTATTGCCATCATGTCAGTCCACATAGACCCTCGTGCTTTGTGACGTTCCCACCAGATTATTTGCTCCTTCCCATTTACATCCTACCATGTCTGTACATGTTGTACATAGAGTTTTCCTGTTGCTGGTTTTCCTTGTTTTTTTTTGTTTTTGTTTTTTTTCCTCTTTTTTTTTTTAAGTATGAGATGTACAAATACAATTCTTGGCTAATATATATATATCATCAAATTAGAAAATCTTAGATTCAAAATAAAATCAAGTGACAATTTGATTCAAAACATGCTTTGAGCGTTAGATGTAGGGAGACTCCAAGTCTACTTTTTAGTACTTTTTTTGTTTGTTTAAAGGTTTTTTTTAGTGTGTGCGTGCGTGCGTGCATGTACATACGTGTGTCTGTACGTGTGCGTGCATACGTGTGTGCGTGCGTGTGTGTTTGTGCGCGTGCGCGCGCGCGCGTCCGGATGAACATGTCACGTGATGTAGACTGAGGACAGCTTTAAGAGGAACGGTGTGAACGTCACTGCGCAGCCCTACGACGGTGTTGTTTTTGCCTTTGTTTCCTTTTGTAAGACTTTGGAAAAAAAGAGGGATCGTAGGTGTTTCTGATGGTGCTAAACATTTTATCTAATCGAGGAAAGTATATTTGATTGGAAGAGAAATAAACTTGTCTTGACAATGACTGTTTTTAAGTTCCTTGTAGTAATGGAAAAGCACTATTATTTCACTCATATAAATATATTAACAAAGGCATTTTAACTTTGTACTTGGAAAAAAAAGACAAAAAAAACATGATGACAAATAATGAAAGGTTTCCTATATTGTTTTAGACTAGAGATTGCTGTAGTTGGTGCTTATCTGTGGGAAAATCATGTACTCATAACGAGAAAAAAAATCCGTAATAACGTTCACTGTAGCATATTGTATGCTTAAGTACGCATTGTTTCTTAATCCTACATTCCAATGCCGTAATATCCCATATGTCTGTTCTCAGAGTGTTTTTTTTAAATTGATGCATATTTGTTTTTTGTTTTTTTGTTTGTTTTTTTTAATAGCAACCTAATTACATTTCACTGGTCAAGGCAGGTCGACTCTATATTCGGTGATACTGTGTGACTTCCTATGCTGTCATAACTGTTTATGGCCTATATGCCCTCCTCAAGACCAGTCCTTACAGCAAATGTAGCAGTCATTCTCCACTTTATACCCCATACTTATGTTTAGTGTTAAGAGAGAAGATAAAGGCTCCTTATGTACTTGTGCTGGAGAACACTTGAATAAATGTATTGTTTTTGTGCAAAAAAAAAAAAACAAAAAAAAAACATCTTAGCTGCTGTTATTCTTTATTTTCATCTACTAAGGCACACCAGACCCTGTGGATGTACTTACACAAATTCCCAGCTAGGCCTGTAGTGGCGGTCCTCTGCAGCGTGATATGGTGCAGCAAGGCTTTATTTAACACTGCCATGGGCTGTTGTGTTACCTCCCACTGGGGAGGAGGAGGGGGGGTGTCATTCTCACTAAATTTGAATGCCCTGACGGTAGGCTACCAAAAGGTGTTCGCGATAAAAGCGTCCTCTGATAAGGTTTCCATGTTGTGCATCTCCTAGCTATGCAATTGAGCTGCACCTCTTGACAGCCATATCCAAGACAGTAATTACATTAGAAGGGTAAGAACCAATAGCATTAACGAAGATATTTATCTCCTCATTTTGCGTTAAACTGATAGTGAATTGCGAAAATAATCTGGTGTACCCTCGCCCTTTTGTTCTCTTGAACAAGGGGACTTGTCAGCCTCGCATGTTTCTTGAGAGAGTGTTGCCCTGCAGCACGTCTGGTCCAAGACCTGCAATGGAGCTGCCCATAGAACCGAGCCATTCGATTACACACGAGAGGGTGCTCGATGGATTTCTGCGATTTAGACACTTTCCAATACTTCCCTAGCAATTATTTCTGGTATTAATGTTATGCCGCTTGACTGACTGATAAGTCATCTAGGGTCGTTTTGTGGTTTGTTGTTTCTCCGTGGCAATTTTTTGAACGTCGAATCCACACAATGGAGACCACAATATTTGTATATCGAAGAGCTTAACACTATAGCAATGATCGAGCCGTTAAATCGTGTCAAAACTACATCATAACAACCTGTCATGCCCGCTACGCTGCGCTGTGATAATCTGTCATGGCTCTTCTTCCCCGTGTCACCGTGCACGCGCACGTCTCGTTAGCGGCACCTCCTCTCCGGAGCGTCCGTAGACATTCTCTCTGAAACCACGTGACTGGAAGAGGCTACGCCGTGGAGCATCCTTAATCACTACCTAGCCTTAACCCTCCCTGAAATTAACTCCAAACTTAACCACCGTTTAACTCTCCAACCCTAAATTTAACTTATGGGACTGTAGCTGCCGTCGCTACTGCGCGACATTTGACTCGCGTATGTAGAGTTGTGTGTCGGCAGGTGAAACCAAAACGTGCGACCGTCACAAAACGGGGACCGTGTCAAAACCCGGGCTTGGCTTGGGTCGTGGACGCTCGGCAACGTCATCGAGGGACGAGCGTCGGGGCGTTCCCAGACAGCCGCACGGTCCCGGTTTCGGACGGCTGCGGATTTTGGGCAAACGCTGGGTCAGGTGGTTTGCGAGAGAATGTGTACACGGAGACGCTCTCCCTCTCTCGGCATCCTTTCTCTCCAGGCTTCTCCTGAGTGGACACGCCCTACGTCCAAAGCAATTGGTTTCAGCGGCGACCGAGCCTCCGTTCGCCGCCGTTGATTGGATCTCGCCGTTGCGCAGCTCGGATGCAGCGGTCGGCCGGCTGCTCTCCAGAAGGCGTATCAGCTTGGAAGTGTCCGTACGCGGGTCTCATTGCATACGTACTGTGTCGGTCAGGAAGGGACCGTCGGGAGACGTCCAGAGAAGTAGGCCCCATAGGAGAGGTACGTGGGGCGCACCGTTATTGTCCTGTAACTACATGTATGAAGGGTTACACAGGGGTAACTTTTTTTTGTGTGCAAGGTAGATAAGCCCTCTTTCGGGTGCAGCGATGCTTTATTTATCAGGGTACTTTGTCTGGGTGGCCACCCCAGCCTCCTGATGGGTAGGTAACCTGCTGTTCTCTGGCCATTGATCCCTCCAAGTCCAATATATATATATATTAAAAAGAAAGATACGGGCTACACTAGAACGCAAGGTGTGCTTCATTCACACTTGTGATCTGTCGACTCGTTGCCATAATAGACAGCAGCCGGTCTTTATCACGGAGGAGGGAGGGACTAGCAGAGACTGGAGATTTGGGACCACGGTTTCTAGGTCGGTAATGAATGTTGTGCAGCCTATCACGCCGGGTGGACGCCGCTTTCTTTGTGTCAAGTGGCACAAGTGCAAGTGTCACCGTTTCATGGCTTCCTGTATGAATGCTGAGCAGCGTGCCGGAGGAGAAGCGGAGCACCAAGATGGTGCGATAACTACAAGCTGCTCTGACACCTGAAACCGAAAACGACCACTTGATGGTTTTATACCCCCCGTGTTTATTGAATTAAAAGAAATTGGGATCATTTCAATCGATCCATAGACTAACTGAATATGGCGTTGTTTAACTTGAGTGATTCGCATACGTGTTTAACTTGAATAACCGTTCTTCAGGTTTCAATATGGTTAACAAGCGAAAGCCTGTGGCTTTGTTTTTGTTTTTTTGTGGAAAATTTCCGGAAATGCAGCTGAACATCGATTTCCCCCCTCTTGTATGTAACCTATTAGTATATCTACATGTGTATTAACAAGCCCGTTAGCCATCTTGTAGATTTATCATGATCCAAATCTGGATCTGTGGAGGAGCCCATGCCATGCGGTAAAGTTGCCGCACCCTCACACGTACACACCATTCACACCCACGCCAGCAGGCAACATGCACACACAACCTCTCTCTCTCTCTCTCTCTCTCTCTCTCTCTCTCTCTCTCTCTCTCTCTCTCTCTCTCTCTCTCTCTCTCTCTCTCTCTCTCTCTCTCTCTCTCTCTCTCTCTCACACACACACATACACACACAACCTGTCTCTCTCACACACACATGCACACACAACCGCTCTCTCTCTCTCTCTCTCTCTCTCTCTCTCTCTCTCTCTCTCTCTCTCTCTCACACACACACACACACACACACAACCTGTCTCTCTCACACACACATGCACAAACATCTCTCTCTCTCTCTCTCTCTCTCTCTCTCTCTCTCTCTCTCTCTCTCTCTCTCTCTCTCTCACACACACACACACACACACAACCTCTCCCTCTCTCGTTCACTCACACACCACACACACCTCTTTCTCTCTCTCTCACACACACACATGCACACACATCTCTCTCTCTCTCTCTCTCTCTCTCTCTCTCTCTCTCTCTCTCTCTCTCTCTCTCTCTCTCTCTTGTCTCTCTCTCACACACACACACACACATACACACCACATCTCCCTCTCTCGTTCACACACACACACACACACACAAACAAACACACACACACACACACACAACCTCTCTCTCGCCCTCTCACACACATACACGCACAACCTCTGTCTGTCTGTCTGTCTCTCTCACACACATGCACACACAACCTCTCTCTCACACACACACACATGCACACACAACCTCTCTCTCACACACACATGCACACAAACTCTGGTGCTCTTACTCACACATGCACTCAACCTCTCTCTCTCTCTCTCTCTCTCTCTCTCTCTCTCTCTCTCTCTCACACACACACACACACACACACACACATGCATGCACAACCTCTCTCTCTCTCGCTCTCGCTCTCTCTCTCTCTCACACACACACACATGCACACACAACCTCTCTCTCTCTCACACACACATGCACACACAACCTGTCTCTCTTACACGCGCGCGCGCACACACACACCGCTTAAGCACCGAAGAAAGGGAGGGATGAACGCTATCTTTAGATTATATGCTATTAATGAATTATTAATCTCTATCGGTAATTCAAAATGGGGAGAATGTTCATTGAATTGAAGAAAATAATCTTTTACGGATTCCTGTCAGTGATTCTCGCTGAATTTGTCTAAATTCAGCAGAGTAAACAGAGTAGAGGCTAGTCTACTGACAGGGATGTAGTGCATGGTAAATACACCCCAAATCTCAACCAATCCATCTTTGATTTATCACCCAGGTTTTGCCTGAATCCTCAAACTAGCAATTGACTGTGTAACCCCACAGTATTTTACATCATAGTGAGTAATAATCCTGGTAACGCAAGTCACATGAAACTGAATTCAACTGGAAAACTGAACACATCAGCACTATATTCAGAAAACTTTTTTTTTTTTGCATCGACGATCATGCTGTGATCCGGTTACAAGGAATCATAGGTTTACCCACCAGTTTAATTACATCATGGCACTGCCGGGATGATGGGTCACAGGCCGTGACTGACACAGCCTATTCAGTCTCACAGCTGATGTCACTCGCAGCTTGACTGAAGGCCATGCCAAGCACAGAACAAAGTCACTGACCATTCTCTCTGCTAGGCCTACACCACTGTCTCAGCATGAGGTACCGTAACGGCTCTTTTCTTTATCTTTCTTAGATAACTGCTTCTAAGAATTTAGAATAGCGCAAGCTTACGATTGGTGTTTAGAAGAAGGTCCACCTTCCTGTTTCATTTTTTTCTTCTTCTGCAATGTTGTACGGAGTTCCCTCTGGCAAGTCCATCATCTACTATCAAAGGGTCGATGGAAAGGGATAGCCGTAGTTCTTGCATGACTGGTGTCGGTAGTTTTGGTTATAGTGTGCCAGGTGTTCAGCTGCAGGCCGAATCTACACTTTGATGCAACCTTTTAATTCATCTCTTCGTCTCCCTTGCAGAGCTATAGCCATGTCTTCCAGCGCGGCGATGGTGCGGATCTTGATAAAGGGTGGCAAAGTGGTGAACAGCGACTGCACCACAGAGGCGGATGTCTACATTGAAAACGGCATCATCCAGCAGGTGGGGAAGGAGCTGATGATCCCCGGCGGGGCCAAAGTGATTGACGCCTCGGACAAGCTGGTCCTCCCCGGCGGCATCGACACCAGCGTTCACCTGCAAGAGAGCTTCATGAATGCCACCACCGCAGACGACTACTACAGTGGCACAAAGGTACGATTAGGCTCATACAATGGCATGCACTTAGCTTCAAGGACGAAGGTTGAGTTTGGAAAAGAAAGGCAAGGGAAGTAGACAGGTGCTGAATTCATATCGCCTCTTTTTTTGTGCGTTTCAGATTTGATGGCTATTTTGGTTGTTTTCTTTTTTGAAGTGTGCTTTCTCTATGTTGTATTTGCATAGACTGGTTTTTAAATTAGATGAAAAGAAGAGAAGTGTATTGAGAAGAAAGGTTTGTGTCTGTTTTTGGTGCCAAATGGGTCAAAGGAAGGGAAGGAGAAAGGCATGCAAGATAAAAGGAGATGAATTCATTCCTCCTGTTTTTGGTGTCATATTGACGGTTATTTTTGGCTATTTTTTTCCAAGCTTGTCCTTTATTTGCATTTGCCCAGGCTGTTTTTAAAAGAAAAGAGGGAGAAAGGGGGGGGGGAGAAGGGACAGGTGCAGAACTCATTGTCTTTGCCATGCGCGTCGAATATGTCTGGCATCTCTGACAAATCTGTCCTCTTGTATTTTCAACCACTTTTCCATGCTGTGCTGACATGAACTTAGCCGGTGATGTCATTGATGAAAGGTTGATGTAATTTTTTTTACATCCTCATGAAGTTTCAACTTCATCGCCACAAAAAACAAAGATGATGTGGCACTTTTTTGTTGAGGCACCGGCAGCAGCAAGCACAGCCCTGCGCAAGGCAGATGGATGCTAAACAGTCTGGGGAGTAGTCGGCCTTGATGGCTGCAGACTGGGGCTTACCCCCCGTTTTATCTCAGGGCGCCATGGTGACTCATCATTCTGCTACACTTAACGCTACACTTAGGAGACTGACCTAGGCTGAGCGGCACAGTTGTTTCCAGTTAGACCCACCAGACTGGAGCTGCTAGAATCACTGGTAACACGGGCACACCCATCCACCCCTTCCCATTCCCTCATTCCCCCCCACCCCATCCCACCCCTTTCCCCCCCAACTCCCATCGCCGCCGTGCACCCGACTAAGTGGGGAGACAAATGCAGATCGGTTTCCGTTTCCATGGATACCGGGGGGCTACTGCGAAGACTGCTGCAAAGCCTTTTCACTTACGCCATTGTGCTTGTAGACAATGGTTCTCAGACACACACACACACACACACACACACACACACACACACACACGCCCCTCCCTTACTAGGCACTACTCTTCTCTCTTGGGTCAGCTGGCAGATGCTCAGTGAGTGCACACTTGTACACAAAAACAGACTCTCCTCACTATGCTGTTTAATAGTGCCTGGATTATAGAGATTTAATGTTGTTCAGAATGAATACAATGAGCCTTTTGTTCTTGTGATCAAGAGTGATGAGTTACCAACAGTGAAAGCTGTTGCATGGTATACCCACGGACAAGGTCAATACTGCCTTGAACTCATGTCTACGAGGAATTCCAACTATGTCATCTATGCATTAAAATAATTAGAAACAATGTATCTTTTAACCTTAGACATAATAGCACTAATTCTCTGTGGAATACAAAGGTAATTATACTGTTATCAATATTATGTTGTAGAGCAGGGTCTTTGTGTGTAAATGGATTACCATCCCTGTCAGTAAATCTTGGATAGGGACGTGCAGGTGGT
Organism: Lampris incognitus; assembly: GCF_029633865.1. Classification (NCBI taxonomy): domain Eukaryota; kingdom Metazoa; phylum Chordata; class Actinopteri; order Lampriformes; family Lampridae; genus Lampris; species Lampris incognitus. The sequence continues at coordinate 32,422,381 of NC_079226.1, forward strand.
GTAGCGGTCTGTTCCATTGCCTACCAACATGGGGATCGCAGGTTCGAATCCCCGTGTTTCCTCCGGCTTGGTCGGGCGTCCGTACAGACACAATTGGCTGTGTCTGCGGGTGGGAAGCCGGATGTGGGTATGTGTCCTGGTCGCTGCACTAGCACCTCCTCTGGTCGATTGGGGCTCCTGTTCGGAGGAGGGAGGGGGAACTGGGGGGAATAGCGTGACCCTCCCACATGCTACATCCCCCTGGCGAAACTGCTCACTGTCAGGTGAAAAGAAGCAGCTGGCGACTCCACATGTATTGGAGGAAGCATCTGGTAGTCTGCCGCCCTCCCTGGATTGGCAGAGGGGGTGGAGTAGTGAGTGGGACGGCTTTGAAGAGTGGGGTAATTGGCCAGATACAATTGGGGAGGAAAAAAAACCCTTGGATTTTATGAGTGTAATGAGTACATACATGGATTACACTGGTCTATCACAAAGTCACCAAATACTTAAGTCGTTTTGAGTATCTCCAATTCAGTTCAGCCTATTCCGCTTTACTCAACTTTGGGTCATCTCGGCAGTGGTTGGAACAGCGAATGGCGGTCATGGCCAAAGAACATCAGAATTCAATGCAACATTTAACAAAGACAATAACATTTCACGCACAACTGTAAAATAACAAAATCAGTTCACGTTGAAGTGCTTTCATGAGTGCTGTGTTGTGCATTTCTTCTCTAGGCCGCTCTGGCTGGGGGTACGACAATGGTGATAGGACATGTGCTCCCGGAGAAGAACGAGTCTTTGCTGGAAGCTTATGAGAAGTGCCGGAGCATGGCCGACCCCAAAACCTGCTGTGACTATGCTCTGCACGTGGGAGTTACTTGGTGGGGATCCCAGGTACTGTCTCACTTTCCCACCCACAAACTATCATCATGCAAGACTCTAAAACTCTGTAGTCCAGTTTCCTCTGTTGAATCATAAAATTTGGTGCTGTCATGCTCGTGTATGTGTAGATGCGTCTCTTTCGTTTGATATTTATTTATCTTGGAGGGTTTGTTCATGGGACAGTACAGCGGTTTTGCTGTGCAGCCTTCGTGTACTACTGTTTCCCACCACAGTCAAAAACTATGCATATGAAATGAATTAGACACCCTATCTTGCCAGGATGTCTCCCCGCCTTCTACTCAAAATATGTATGGATCCACTCCAGTTCCACTAATCACTTTAAAATTCGTCAATTTTCTATGGTCCAGATGTTCTATTATGCACCTTTTTTTTTTTGTTAGGGTTTTTTGCCCATCCTGTAGTCACTATACACCCCTGCCATATTTCCAGATAGGCAGATACTCTTAAATCTTAAGATGCTCTTTTCTAAATAATATCAGACATTCGGGTTTCCTACTTTGACAGTGTCACCTATGTGCTCTGTGACATATATGTGAACATAACACTAAGTTAAAATGCTTGAACATGCAAAATTATTGGGTCGTGAATAAAACTTAGGAGTTAAGCCTGCAGAAAATAGATGGATGGGATGATTTATCTAGGATGTTTTGCTGAGCACACATAGATTATTTAACCATGTCCCACTTCATATTCACACAGCAACAAACAGACACACCTGGGATGTTCCCAGTGCAACCATGGGCTCCTGTGGTCTCCACGGCCTCCTGTAGCGCCACCAGAGCTGAAGTGTCTTGCTCAACACAGCCTTGACAGCGGGTATTTGTGGCTGCAGGGGAGAGGGTCGCTCATTCACTTTTCCCATCTTGCAGGTGCGGGCTGAGATGGAGAAGCTGGTTAGAGAGAAAGGCGTGAACTCTTTTCAGATGTTCATGGCCTATAAGGACATGCACATGCTGAGGGACAGCGAGCTCTTCCAGGCCCTCCAAAACTGTAAGGACATCGGAGCCGTGGCCAGAGTCCATGCAGAGAACGGAGAACTCGTGGCAGAGGTGCAAGGGAGAACCATTTAATTTTTCTATACTATACTTAATGTAATTATGTGTGGACAAAGTGCAACGGCACTGCAGTCTAATACATACATCATGACAATCAAGACCATCATTCAGGCTCCTGTCTCCTCCTTGGAGACATAAAGTTCCTGCAGTTGTACTAGATCAGTAATATTTTGTCCAAATATGTTATTACTGTGTTTCAAAGAGATTGTCTTTACAAATTATCTTTGTACCAATTTAACTAACAGTTATTGGTAAGTATTTTTATGGAAATGTTTTTTGCATCTTTCTAGGGTGCAAAGGAAGCCTTGGAGCTGGGTATCAGTGGCCCAGAGGGCCATGAGATCAGCAGGCCTGAGGAGGTGAGATGCTTTGCACTGGTTTACCACAAACTCTTTGTTAGTGAAATGACCGCTGATAATTAACCAGGCCATTATCACGAGTTCTCTTATTGTTTTCTAGAAGGAACTCACATCTGGTGTGCATTTACAGTGCTGGAGATTCACACAGTATTCTTCCTTTACAGTTGGAGGCAGAGGCGACCCACAGGGCAATTACCATTGCCAACAGAGTGAGTGGTCTCTGAAAGACACAAAAGTGCATGGCTATAACAGGATATGATCGTTTCCTCCAATGCTAAAGACTTAGCATGTCTTTTATTTCCCAGGCTCACTGCCCTATCTATCTTGTCAACGTGTCCAGTGTGTCTGCAGGAGATGAACTGGCTACAGCAAAGATGCAGGGTGAGGCCAGAGTATTTTCACTATACCAACAAATGTATACATAAAGTGTAGTTTATTCTGCAGTGAGATTACCATTATATTAAAAGCATTGACATCTGTATATGTACAACTAGACAGACAGATGGATAGATACACTGATTGGTATTGTCCATCTCATGCTGAGTGTTGTGGCCCGACTGTAGGTAAAGCTGTCCTTGGTGAGACAACCACAGCGCATGCCGTGCTGAACGGTGTGCAGTACTATCATCAGGACTGGGCCCATGCTGCAAGCTATGTCACCGTGCCTCCACTGCGCCTGGATCCCAACACGTCCAATTTCCTCATGAGCTTGCTCGGAAAGTACGTAAAAAGGCTTTAGCATCTGACCTGACAAAATCATTTGCAAAGCGATTTCCAGGTTCTCGGATTAAAATGGAAACTCTACTGTACTCTTAGACCCCCCCCCCCTTGGTTCAGGGATGGTCGTTCCCTCTTGGCATAGACGGCCTCTTTGACTCCCCATTCAAACCAGCATTCCTCCCTATCAAGGATGTGCACATCCTCATCCTTGAAAGAGTGGCGACTGGCCTGTAGATGGGTGTAGACTGTGGAGTCCCGGCCTGACGCTTTAGCTCTCCTGTGTTGTGCCGTCCTCTTGGCCAGCATCTGTTTGGTTTCCCTGATGTACAAGTTACAGCAATCCTCCTGGCACTTAACAGTGTACACTACATTGCTGTTAGTGCCGGAGGACCTCATCCTTGGGTGGACCAATTTCTGGTGCAGCGTGTTTTGGAGTTTGAAAGCAACTGAGACGCAGTGTTTGGAAAATACGGGTCTCAACTGTTCTGTTCAGACACTCCCGCCACATACGGAATCACCACTGGTTTACATAGAAGAGCTAATGTGTCAGGCCAGGACTCTGCAGTCTACACCCATCTACAGCCCAGTGGCCGCTCTTTCAAGGATGAGGATGTGCACATCCTCGATAGGGAGGAACGCTGGTTTGAATGGGGTGTCAAAGAGGCCATCTATGTTAAGAGGGAATGACCATCCCTGAACTGGGGGGGGGGGGGGGTCTAAGAGTACATCTGTTGCCATCTTACAATGCTGTGATTGCAACTATTCCCTAATCCTCTGTGAATAGTACACATTGCCATTGTAACTCTAGTTAATGATCAAATCAATTTGCATATGAAACCGATCATTGTTTTTGGTCGTTATGCCACTGTATTGTTTAGAAGGGTGGAGATACCGGCAGTCAGTTGAAACTGAAGAGGTCACTTAGATGAGTGATGAAATGTTTCTCTCAAATGTCCAGATGAACCGATTCAACTTTCTGTGATTTCCTTATCTGAATTATTGAGCATGCATCAAGACATCATTTCCGAGCCTTTTACTTTCATCTGTGCAACGCCCCTGCTCTTCTTAGGCTCTCCACCCAGCATTTCTCTATTATTGATGACATACTGAATTGAATGTTCTAGGGCTTCAGGAATATGTCCCCCTCTGCTGTCTCTGTTTTGTGCACCTGTTTGTTTTAATCCTCACACTTATTACAGATCACACGTTAACGTTGGCACACAGTAGGTAAGATTTGTGCCATTATGCTAATCATAATTAGTTCTGGCTTAGAGCCTCAGTTAGATGGGAAGGTTTAAAAGATGGTAGTGAAACCAGCTATGTTGTATGGTTTGGAGACAGTGGCACTGACAAAAAGACAGCAGGTGGAGCTGGAGGTGGCAGAGTTGAAGATACTCAGATTTTCGTTGGGAGTGATTAAGAAGGACAGGATTAGGAATGAGTATATTAGAGGGACAGCTCAGGTTGGACGGTTTGGAGACTAAGCAAGAGAGGTAAGATTGAGATGGCTTGGACATGTGTGGAGGAGAGATGCTGGGTATATTGAGAGAAGGATGCTGAATATGGAGCTGCCAAGGGAGAGGAAAAGAGGAAGACCAAACAGGAGGTTTAAGGATATGGTGAGGGAGGACATGCAGGTGGCTGGTGTGACAGAGGAAGATGCAGAGGACAGGAAGAGATGGAAACATGATCCGCTGTGGCGACCCCTAACGGGAGCAGCTGAAAGTAGTAGTAGCTGGCACTTCAGTTAGGGATGGGCAACATGATCCAGAAAGGGCCAGTGTGGGTGCAGGTCCTTGTTCCAGTTACACACCTGATTCTATTAGTCACCCAATAGTCTTGTTCCAACTGCTTGGTTGGAACATAGACCTGCACCCACACCGGTCCTTTCTGGATCATCTTGGCCATCCCTGAAGATAGCCACGAAACAATTTACAGCCTCTACATATCAGTTTAAGTTAAAAAGATCCCTTCCCTGAATTTTCCTTCCACTCTTTCCTGTGCATAGTGACAGTCTAAACGTGGTGGCATCCGACCATCGTCCCTTCACCACCAAACAAAAGGCGATGGGCAAAGATGACTTTACGAAGATCCCCCATGGGGTCCCTGGCATCCAAGACCGCATGAGCGTCATCTGGGAAAGAGGAGTGGTAGGTAACACAAACCAAATATATAAGCGTCTTCTTCGGTTTCCAGGTAACTAGATTGGACCGATGAAATCAAATACAAAAGGGGGGGGGGTTAATTTCGGTTAATTTAAGTCGACCATCATTCAGCATAAGGCTGTTCTGAACATTACAGGTGTTTTGTGTGTCTGCATCCACGTTGTGCTCTCCAGGTTGGGGGCAAGATAGACGAGAACCGTTTTGTAGCAATCACAAGCTCCAACGCAGCCAAGATCTACAACCTCTACCCCAAGAAGGGCAGGATCATCCCCGGGGCAGATGCTGATGTGGTGGTCTGGGACCCCGAGGGCTCCAAGTAGGAAACTCTATCCTCATCCTTGAATAATCAACACCCCTCCCTTTGGCCGTTGTCTCCCACTGCGCGTGCTGCTTAGCTTTTCCTCTGAGTTGGTGCTACAAGTTATTGCATCATCAGTCCCATGTAGGGAATTAACCAGATTACATGATACCATTTCACAACTGCACACAATTACATGGTGGGGGGGGTCACTTGAAAACAAAAACACAATTACCTTTTAAAATCGAGCTATAGATTCTCTAACACCATATGTATTTAAAAACAGAGCTTTTGGATCTGATGAGAGGGACAAGTCCCGATTGCAGCCAAGGGTAAGGTTGCTGGTGGGCAAATCTCTAATTTGGGTGGAATTCCAATATCTATTATAGATTTCTTTATATGTGCTAATAATCCTTGGTTAAAATACATCACATAGCACCAATAACCCAAAGGGGATGACAGTGTTAAAAAGGATTGGTTTTTGTCAGTTTGTTGACCAGTGAGGATGCTATCCCCTGGTGTACCCCCTCAGATTGACCCCTGCCATTACTTTAATGTGATTTATAATATACAATTGACTTTCTCATCTTACCTCTTCGCTTCTTTTCTAATAGTGTCATTTCTTTTTATACAGTCCAGTATGCGTTAAGTATGTTCTCTCTCTCTAGGATCATTTCAGTGGCTAACCAGGCCCAAGGAGGGGACACGAACCTGTATGAAGGTATTCGTTGCCACGGTGTGCCCCTGGTCACCATCAGCCGTGGGCGACTGGTCTATGAAAACGGTGTCTTCACATGTGCCGAGGGCTCAGGAAAGTTTCACCCCCTCCGAACATTCCCGGACTACCTTTACAAGAAGATGGTTCAGAGGGAAAAGGTATTCCACAAAGCTCCTGTTACTAAAACTACAATTAGCCCCACTGCAACATAACATCAAACAGGCATGTTTCGCTAAATTCACACGTGCACATTTTGGCCGCTAAGCCGATTCCCTCTCAGGAGTAGACTTACAATAAGATATGCCCACGCAACCATCAATCATTTGGTAATGGCGGTCATTGTAGCTCGACAACAGGAGTCTGTCAAAGGTTGACTGATAGAATCATCCATCCATCCATCCATTATCCAAGCCGCTTATCCCAATTGGGGTTGCGGGAAGCTGGAGCCTATCCCAGCAGTCACTGGGCGGCAGGTGGGGAGACACCCTGGACAGGCTGCCAGTCCATCACAGCCCCCCCCCATACACACAAACACACACACACACACAATTTAGTACAGCTGATTCACCTGAACTACATGTCTTTGGACTGTGGGAGGAAACCGGAGCACCCAGAGGGCACACAGACACGGGGACAGCATGCAAACACCACACAGAGGACAACCTGGGACGACCCCAGGGTAGGACATGCAAAAATAAAAAGGACCCTCTAAAGAGTTTTCCTTCCCAGAATGCCACATCTTTTGAAGCTTAACTGAAATGGAGCTGTATCATTTGAAGTGTAATACAACGACTTATAACATCCTTAATGTTCTTAAACCCAAAAATATAATGGGTGGGCATCTTTTCCGCCCCTCCTTCCCCATCTCTTAAAGTGTTTAATTGACTTAATTCAAGAATGTCAGCAGAAGAATCATCATAGCAGTCAAGTATGTTTGATGACATCCCTGTGGAAGGGAGCCAAGCAGTGCAAGAGTTTCCTCACATAAATCTTCCCACGTGAAGTAAGACTTCATATATTCAACAGCGTTAGAGTGTCGAGTGTGTCTTATGCACAGTCTCATTCAGAGATACAATTCAGAGATTCTGATACAATCAATTTGAGGATATTGTTTTGCTGGCATTTGGCAACAAAGGATTCTTGTCATTCTACAGAGTTAGCATTCACGCAGAATACCACTTCAGTTCACACAGGAAATCCATGACTTGAAATTGTTTTTAGATAGATTGATTGAAATTACACCTGTATAATAGCAACAGTATTTTTTTTCTCAAGTGTGGTAAGTTATTTGTGTGTGTGTGTGTGTGTCCATATCTATGTGCGTTGGGGTGATTGACCCGTCAGTGCCAGGTGGTGAAAGCCGTGGAGCGGGAGCCCTACTCGGGTGAAGTAGCGGTGGTGGTCAACTCAGGAAAGGACCACGGAGCTGCAGACCTGGATCCTCCAACGCGCCCCTGCACCAGACACGGGGCTATGAGAGACCTCCATGAGTCCAGCTTCAGTCTCTCTGGTAAGGCCTGGCACAGTATTCGGGACAACAGAGATAATGGATTTTAGCAAGCGCATTTAAAAAAAAAATTTTTTTTTTAAAGATAACTAAATGCACTAATCTGGTTGAGCTATGAGGATGGCACTCGTTTTGCTCTTTGTCTTGCTTTTAATTCAGGTCAAAGATGAGATCAAAGGAACGATAATATTGTTAGAATTGGGTTATCATGGGCATCCGGGTAGCATGGAGCTCTATTCCGTTGCCTACCAACATGGGGATTGCTGGTTTGAATCCCCGCATTACCTCCGGCTTAGTCAGGCATCCCTACAGACACAGTTGGCCGTGTCTGCAGGTGGGAAGCCGGGTGTGGGTATGTGTCCTGGTCGCTTCATTAGCGCCTCCTCTGGTCGGTCGGAGCGCCTGCTCAGGGGGCAGGGTGAACTGGGGGGAATAATAATAATAATAATAATAACAATAATTTTATTTATATAACACTTTTCTAAAACAATGCCACAAAGTGCTTCACAAAAAATAAAATCAGACAAGGCAAAAACAAGAGTAAGACCAAACAAGTAAGAGCAAAAACAAAAACAGCATAAATAAATAGCATGATCCTCCCATGCGCTACGTCCCCCTGGTGAAACTCCTGACTGTCAGGTGAAAAGAAGCGGCTGGTGACTCCACATGTGTCAGAGGAGGCATGTGATAGTCTGCAGCCCTCCCCGGATTGGCAGAGGGGGTGGAGCAACAACCAGGACAGCTCGGAAGAGTAGAGTAATTGGCCGGATACAATTGGGGAGAAAAATGGAGAGAAAAAAATCGAAAAAATAATTGGGTTGTCATAGAGGCAGAGGAACAGGATATAAATAAGTACAAGATGGGTATAGAGCATTTGAGGTCATTTGCTTCAAACCTCAGCCAAACTAATTTAATAGCGACGGTATAAAATCAGTGAAGATACAGGATCCTCAACATCTTCATTATCATTTATCCGGAATCGAATAGCTCTCTGGATAACAGAGCATATGCTATTTTTTTTCTTAGCAGTGTTTTCCTTTACTTTCAACAACATTCACACATTTGATTTGATCACATTAAGCCATAGCGCTCTACCGACCGGTGACAGAGACGGCAGTTATTTATCAGAAGACATGATTTTATCACGCTCACAGTAGTTTTCTTTACCTGGCTAGAGAATGCTGATGATCACGGTCTGTTCTGTTTGTAATTATCAGGCTTGATTAACACCCCCCCCCCAACACTACCGCTCGCGGCGGACGAATGGGGGATGGTGTAAGAAAGAGATTATTGGCCCCACAAATGTGCTACAAATTTGTGTGTGTGGATTAACACTTGCTCTAAGATTAACACAGTCTTCTGTGGTTGAGTGCAGCTATGGCTTAAGACACATAGACAACCATAAATGGTTTACAAGCATAAATGGTTTATGCTTTGGTTCATCAATGGCTCATCCCCGCGGGTGGTGGATCCATTGAGGTAGGGTGCAATGCAGGCCGGGCAGCAGGCAAAGGCGGGGACCGGGGCGTGCCGACTTCTGGCATCGCAGACTGGTCCAGGAGGACCAGCAGGGAGGAGACCCCGGGGTAGACCCAGAACTCGCTGGAGCAACTACGTGTCTATTCTGGCCTGAGAATCCCCCAGGTGGAGTTGGAGGGCGTTGCGTGCAGGGGAGAGGGACGTCTGAAGTGCCCTACTTAGCTTGCTGCCACTGCGACCCTTCCCTGGAGAAGCGAGCGGCTGATGATGAGAGATGAGAGCATAAATGGTTTAACCAGTGTTTCAGCAGAATGAGAAGGCTTCTTCTGCCCTGTACTGTGCCACCTTTGCATCGAAATTGAGTTTAAAAGAAATTAAAGTCCATCTGAGGGGACTTAACATAAACCCTCTCAAGGACATCTTACCCTCATTATTGTATTTGTGATCCCAATAGGAAATTACAGTACTAAAACTACAAAGGACCACAAAAACTTAATGAATCAGTTTCATTATTAAAAAACAAAACAAAAACAAAACATACTTCTGACGTTTTCCCCTCTCCTTCCTGGTCAGGTGCCCAGATTGATGACAAGATTCCCAAGAGATCCTCGGCCAAGATCCTGGCTCCTCCGGGGGGCCGATCCAGCGGGATCTGGTAAACTTTGCTGACCAATCAGGCAGCAGTTACACAAAGCCGAAGAAGAGCAAAATCTGACGGAGACATACGTGGCCGAGCAAGACAACTTGTTTTTCTTTTGAGAAAACTTAGCAGGGCAGCGGGAGGGGGATCACATTTTTGTTTTCAACTCAACACTGTTATTTAGGATGTTGTCAGTTAAACATTATCCTGTAATACATTGCCATAAAACGTGTCGGAATGTGAGCCAAGTTAACTTTGGCTGCAAAAGTGGTTTAACATTAAAAAAAAAATCAGTCAAATGAAAACGAGATAATAATGTGTTGCCAATGACTTGGATTTGGCTACTGGGTAATGTTAGTGGTGGTATGTTGTAACTTTACTAATAGTCTTAGTTTTAAAGGGGCGAGTCTCAGTCTGTATGGTATGATTGCTTTACCTCACTGTTAAATACAATTTTGCACTTGTATCATGTACTACTTAGCTGCCTTTTTGCATAACTAATCGTCACAAATGAAGTCTTTCTACTGCAAGCCATCCTGAGTGAAATACAGAAAGTAATCACGAAGGAGTTCACATGGAATTGATGTCGTCACTTAATAATGAAACATATCGTTTCATTACAGCAGGTACTGAAAATGATCAGAATGCTAGCTGATATTGTAAAACATGTTTTTTTGCATGCATTACTCATCAGAAACATGTTTTTTACCATTAGCACTCAACTCTGTCAACAACAAAAAAAATCCACACTGCGTATGAAGTACTGTACACTCATCTTTCTCAGAGTAGCATTTCTAAATCCTGTTTACAGACCTGCAGCATGCTAGCATGGTGTTCCACCTCCACCGAATGTGAGTGAACCTATGCGCTGTGTACTGCTGTGTACTCCTTCATAGGTAGAACTATTGTGATTAGCACGAACTATTACTCATGTTAAGCAGCATTCCTTGTGATCACATTCATTTTCCACTATATGCAAAAAAAAAAAAAATACTAAAGCACCCACACTGCCTTTTTTCCATCCCGAGAACTCTGACATACCATGCACATACCGTTCAACACAGTCATGAGAGATCATGGCTTTCATTTCTTAGAGAGAAGCACTTTTTACAACTTTGTGTACTTCTGGTCTTGCACTGAAATGGCAGATGTTCCCAACTGACCCTTTCCAGTTTAACATACCGCTGTGATGATGATGATGAAGCATGTCCTCTTGGTTTTTCATTCAGTTTGTAACCTTAGAGATAAATTTAAGTCAGGTGTATGTCTTTTTTTTTGTTCAGAGGATTAAATGCCTACACATGCACATACACACACAACTCAGTATATTAACTGGAAGGCATGCTTAACAAAGCTTCCTCAGAAAAAAAGCACTGATCCTTTCTAAAGTTTTATGTGTTTTTATTTTTTTAGTTCCTGAATCTTTGTGGAATTTTGTTTGGGATTATTTGTCTTAATAACTGTTGTCTGTTGTATTGTCACAACTGCACAATTTATTTTTTATTTTTTACCGCAGTTGATTAAGGAAAATTACAGGAGGGGATTCAAACTGCTAGATTTTAGTTTATACTCAGAAACTGCACTAGTTTTGGTGTCAATTTTGGAAAATTTGGGTAAAAATCCTACATCATATTTTTTATTTTACTATGACCCCCCCCCCCCCCCGATTGCAGAAGTTACAGGGGAAAAAAAGGATTGTGCAAGAAATTGTAACTCTGATCTTTAGAGTTCAACGGCCAGTGAATCTTGTCATGTCTATCCCCCCTTACAGGTCATTAGTATACTGGTGCTGAACAATGTCTTGTCTGATTATTTTACCTTGTCTTCTTGCAGCTCTTTATCACATGATTGAGTGCAAATAAACCACAAACAAAACCATAAAAGAACGTCAATTCTGTCTTTTGGGGAATTTCATCTAACTTACCTTGTTTGAGGTTCACGTTTTGCATTTTCAATGCCCTCAGTACATTAAAGCCTTAGTCACCGCTAGGCTTAAAACCTGACCAGACACATCATGTGTCTCCTAGTTAGAATAGGTGAGTAGTCCAAAATCCTATCTAGAATGGGCTTCTAACAGCATGGAGTCCTGCGCGTGCGCAGTGGGTGTCGGATTGTTGCAGCCCAGACACAGCGGCTGCAGGGGGGGGGGGCCTGTTACCAACCACTGCACCGCGACAACAGCAGCGGGCATTGACAGAAGGGACTCTGCCAGCGTGATAACAACGCTGATAGCCCCGGAATACAGTGAGTACCAATGTGTTAGTGTCTCGGCGACTCGTGTCATTTGTTCCCTCTCTTATGTTGGTCGTTTCATGCACGCCGCCGAGTTTGGGGGGAAAGCCGTTTTATTCCCGTCCAGTGAGAATATTTCACTCGCATTGACAACCCTGAGGTATGTCGAGAGGCCTGCAGAGGGGGCCGGTCGGATGGCAATTGCAGGCATTTAACAGAGACGGCAAACGGACACATTTATTGTTCTTGCCAGTCTCTAAATGTCAGCTCCCAGTGTTTGAATTCCCCATGTCGTTCAACATTTCCAGCTCGACCTTTGCGCATGGGTTTTTCAAAGACTCGGACGGAGAGAGGTTTTGGAGACTATGTTGACTTCGTTTACATACAAATTGTTTTTGTTTTTATTTATATGTTTATGTAAAGCGCCCCGAGTAGCTGTTGCAGCTAGAAAAGCGCTATATAAAATGCAACTTGATTGATTGATTGATTGATTGATACAGTGCGCTTCTTTTCTGCGTATATCTATTACAGAAGAATTGCACTTTGGTAATGATGCAAGGTCTCAACACACCAGAATAGTTGAAGGCCCGTTTAGTTTGCCTCATGAACCGGTTTATTGCAGAACGGTTATAAATTATCATGGGGGGGTGCGATATGACGATATTAGATCGTGAACGATTACGTCTCCACGATCTGCCTTTACAGAGAGATCGTCCGTGTCGTACTACAGTGCAGAGCTCTGTGGCTCATACGCGTATCCAAAGTTGTTTTCTCAGCCAAATCTGAAAATCAAACTATTTGCTAGTCCGTTTCGCGCCTTCCCTAGAGACAAGCCAATAATAGCAAACAGTAGGTAGTGCCTTCCCCCTCCCCTTTGTTAACTGACAACGTGGCGGCTGTTTTGCGCGACTACGCTTAAAAAGCCGCAGCATTGAAATCGGTTCCGTTAACAGCGGCTGTACTGGACGGCAGTTTTCAAAGTTAAATGGCGCCAGTTTATTTTTAAATGAAATAATTACCTGGGGCTACAATCACTGTTGTCATGATCACCGGAAAGTCTGGGCGTGACACGCCTTATAAATGCGCTTCAGTTACCATCAGTTCTTTGAAGACGCTAATAATTTTCATTCTGTGTGTGCTTATTCGCGCGGGTATTAGTGGATTGGACTTTTTTTGCGATGAGACGAGTGTCCACAGGCAGCAACACATGACCTTCGTTAAATTGCGAACTGCCGGGCCGATTCACGGCCCATCGGGAAACTCCCGTTTCCGTGCTTGCCAGTGACGTTGTTGGTCAGCCGACCAATCGCGTAACTTCAGTAACGTCATTGGTCGCTGCTAGCTGGAATCGTCATTGGTCATCTGATCCTTGCGGCCCAATCGTGTCAAACTGATCACTCGCTCAGTCAGGAGCGTTCGCGTCCGGCGAACTCTTAACAGAGGCGTTTTATTTGAGAAAGGCGCTCCGTTTGACGGGACAAATTAAGCCACAGAGTAAGGTAACTGATGCAGTGACGTTCTACCTGGCCAATTTTTTTAAAATACTTTTTTTTATAGGTTTTGTTACCTTGGAGGGCTATATTATTAAATAGGAAATTTGCCGTGGCGATCTCGAACGGGGAAAAGGAGTGGTAGCAGTTGGTTGTACTCAGGGGTTAAAGTGGGATTTGGTAAGTGGGGGATCTCTGTATTAGAGAGGTGGGCAAAAGTGCGGGAGTGATAGCATTGTTAGCTAATAATAGCTACCGGTAGCTAACGTTTGCTAGCTAGTTAGTTATTTGAATGAAAATATTGCATGGCCAGAGCTAAGGTTGGACAAACATAACTAGCCAGCTACCGGTAACGTAACCGGAGGCTACCGATAGTTAGCTTGCCTAGCAGCATTCAAATAACTAGCCAGCAACGTCAGCAACTAACTAGCAACGTTACCGGGTGGAAGATAGCTAGCTAGCTAACGTTAGTTGCTTGAATGAAAACCACAGCAGAGCTAGACAAAACTATTGGAAATACACTAAAGATACTCTTTATGCCCCTCAATCCAAGATAATAGTGCAGGTAGCAGGTTGACGCTCTCTCGAGTCTTGTCTGCCTGGTGCGGTGAACTGACCCTGACCCGTGAGTGTGAAGCCAGTCTCTTTTGATGTCAAGTCTGGTGAAGCCAGGCAGGTGCGGGTCACGTGAGGACGCGATATCATTCAAACTTTTAGAAAAAGTAAAGTAGTATAAAAATAGAAGAACGACTTTATTTGCGATTTATTTTGTAATGCTTGTGAATTGGCTGCATCATGTTTTTTGTTTTAAATTTTACTGTGACAAAAAGTTTGAAATTACTCCTGTCTACAGAGTGCCGGATCTCAGCTCCGGTTGACTTGGGGGAGGAGGGGAAGTGCCGGTGTCGGGATCCGGGTAGCTCCGGCCCACTTTAATCACTGGTTGTACTGCTCAGTAACTTGCAATATAGTCTTAAAGACCAACATGAAAAAGAATCGTGATAAGACCGTGGATCGTTATCCTGCATGAAGAAAAATCATGATTTGATATTTTTTGCCATATTGTAGCGAATAACCACATAAAACACTTACAAAAAATTTAATAACAACTGACAATCTGCACGCAGTGCCTGATGGGTAAAACAGGACAATTGGCACAATTCTGACGGGGTTGCAACTTCGCTACAGTATAACTGTAGGCGAGCCAAGACCCCCGGGGGAGAGTGCAGCGTTAATGCGTGTTCCTGGAGATGCCAGTATTTGTTGGCTGTCAGAAATCACAACGTCTCTTTTTTTTCCCAGTGTACTCCATGTACTCCTCACAGGTTGGAATCAAAATACAGCCTGTAGAGATAGCCTACTTCATGCTCAAAGAGTGAGGGAATGGATCAGGCTAAATTGCAGCAAATTGTATTACCGTTTCTATTACTGTGAGATTGAGTGGTATGTTCTACCAACTGTCTCGGGGGTCGAGCAGCGTGTGGCCTCCAAACAGCATCTGTTCAGTTCTAAAAGCTTTTTTACAGGCACTCATGACACTATAGGCCCATTTTCACGCCACTGGAATGTATTTGTAAGTGAGCAAAGTCAGCAGATAGACAAGTGGAGGGCCAGATGTGCTGTGTGAGCCCCCTCACAAGTAGATTATAAATGGAGACTATTTCCTCTCAGGCAGCGTTATTAACCTGGATAATGTGGTGTCACCAGTTGTTAATTTGCATACTGTGTCTGATTCAATCAATCTGAATTGAGCTAATTTAATTCATTTGTGACTGGATTAAATCTTTGTTATATTTGATGTGGATGCGCAGAATACAGCCCATATTTCTTAGTAATAATTGTAAGTGTGTGCAATATGATTTTAGCTATCATAAAAGTCAAAGAGGATTATTCACTTGTAAATCTTGTTTGTCTGCCAATTAAATAAATCATTTCAGGTAGGGGATGGCAGTGAATGTGTACGCCACATCTGTGTCCATTGACAACCTAAGCCGTCATGACATGCTGGCATGGGTCAACGATTCATTGCAACTCACCTACACCAAGATTGAACAGCTATGTTCAGGTAAGTCTCCTTTGGATGAGTTTGTACATTTATTCCCCCAAAATGGATTCACATTAATCACCAACATCACCACCATTTGATCCTCAGCGATCGTGATCAACACAGTGAACACAAAATGTTTTGATTTTGTACTCTTGTTTTCCAGGAGCGGCGTATTGCCAGTTCATGGACATGTTGTTTCCAGGTTGTGTCCTTCTGAAGAAGGTCAAATTTCAAGCCAGGCTGGAACATGAATTCATACACAACTTCAAAGTTCTTCAGGCAGCCTTTAAACGGATGACTGTTGACAAAGTCAGGCTTGTATTTTAACATCATCATAATATATAATACAATTAATTCACTAGTTTAGTCCCTGACTTTATTCCACACTGACTGTCAAACAGCTTGAGCAGCGATCATAACACCGGGAACTGTAGAAACGTTTGAAATGTTTTCTATCTCCACCCCAAACAGATAATTCCTGTAGAAAAGCTCGTAAAAGGAAAGTTCCAGGACAACTTTGAATTCGTGCAATGGTTTAAGAAGTTCTTCGACGCCAATTACGACGGAAAGGAGTATGACCCTCTACTAGCCAGACAGGGGCAGGAGATGACCCCTCCTCCCAACCCAGGTGATCACTTTATCCACAAACCAAAGAGAAACCCAGGTAACCACACGGTTTTACCTTTGCTGCACGGTCTTGCTGAGCTTTGGATGGCTCAAAAGTGCTCCCTGTGCAGGCAAGCGGTGTGCGCACGAATTCACAGCTTTCACGACTCACACAAATTCACGACTGTCTTGCTAGAACCATCTTGCTGCCCGGCATTGACAAAGCTACATGATATTTTGTAGGAATCGCTCAGTCACTGTTGACTTTGTCCTGATCCCTTCGTTGCCTTGTGGGACGTGGCATTAGTGGGGTCAATGATGCTTAAATTTCCAATTCTGATTGCTGATTAATGTCAGAAAAACAAAATTATTCATTAAGGTCTCCCTGCTTCACTGAAATAGCTATTTTGAGTGACAGAACTGAAAGCATATTGCGGTCCCAAACTGAAAAATTTAAATATTTGCGTCTCATATTATTAACAACAGTGATGCATTCAGCCTTACCAGCTTTGCTATGTCTTTGTGAAAGCTTTTTTTTTGCTTTGCCCATGGCATTAAGATCAAAATGATGGTGAACTATCTAATTTGGCATCTAGTGTGTCATAAGTCTGCTTTTTGACGTTGTAAGCCTGATTGTTCACAGGCAGATTTACAGCATTTTTTTTTCAAAATTGTTAGTGTGTGTTGGCATGTTTTAGTTTTGTGTTCATTTGACAAAGTTGCTATTGAAGTAGTCACAAGTGACAGAACACACTAGCTATTGGATTATTGATGAGCTCAAATAAGGGCAGTATTTGTCCCTGTTTGAATAAATACAGTTTTGCATTTCATTCTCCTTATAACCTTGGCCAATTAAGAGTCTAAATTTGTGTCATTTGCATAGGCTTTTCTTGTATTACATTGGAAAAAGGTTCACATGCTTAATGCCAACTCGCCATATCCAAGACACAACACTGCTACGCTTTAAATATCGCTTCTCAATAATGCAGCTCTGTCTGTCACCATAAATGCTGCAAAGCCAGTGTAAATGAATCAAACCCCTACTTAACCAAAAGCTCATCATCTCTGACCTTCTCTGACTGCTCCAGGACCACAGAGGACATCTCCAACAGTTCCCAAAAGCACGCCAGTGTCACAGAGAGTCCAGCACAACACTCCAGCAATGAGGAAGAATCCATCTTTGCCTAGAAACGGGGGTGGCGACGCTGAGATCACAGAACTAAATCAACAGGTAGTGTCCCAGGGCCAGTGCAGAGGCATTTATTTATTTATTTGGGTTCTTCCACTTTTTTTTTTTTCCTCCCCAATTGAATTTGGCCAATTACCCCACTCTTCCGAGCTGTCCTAGTCGCTGCTCCACCCCCTCTGCTGATCCGGGGAGGGCTGCAGACTACCACAGCCCTCCTCCGATACATGTGGTGTCACCAGCTGCTGCTTTTCGCCTGACAGCGAGGAGCTTCGCCAGGGGGATGTAGCGCGTGGGAGGATCACGCTATTTCTCCCCCCCCCCCTCCCGGCCGAACAGGTGCCCCGACTGACCAGAGGAGACACCAGTGCAGTGACCAGGACACATAACTACATCTGGCTTCCCACCTGCAGACACAGCCAATTGTGTCTGTAGGGACGCCCGACCAAGCCAGGGGTAACACAGGGTTTCGAACTGGCGATCCCCGTGTTGGTAGGCAACAGAATAGACCGCCACACCACCCGGATGCCCACGGTGGCATTTATTACACGTTGTAAAACCTTCGACTCACTAAGCCATGCCATTTGTTACTCTAATTTCTCTGCCCTCCACTTTTCTACTGTGCATAATTTCTCCCTCTGATGTCAAGATATATTGAATTCGACCCCTGCACCCCAACTGATGGTTGCTCTTAATGTCTTAACATGTTTGTTTTTAGCCAGTACGTGGAGAGAGATGGTATTATTGCATTAGATTTCCCCTCTTTTCTAATGACTATTAGTTTTGGGGTGCACTTTTTCTAAATAAGCAAAAGAAAGTTGAGAACATTGTTCAAACCTTTCTGTAAATCTATATTGCCAAGTTGTTGAAAACAGAAATATAAACTAGGTGATACTGTATACTCAGCTAGCTCACTTGTAGCCATATTGCTTTCCAATTTCTCATATGGCTACAAGCCTTATCTGCTACTACTACTACTACAAACTTGTACAAACATATGGCCACAAACCTTATAGTGTGCCATTTATCAAAAAAGAATAAAAAGGTATTTGAAGAAATATATATACACTACCGTTCAAAAGTTTGGGATCACCCAAACAATTTTGTGTTTTCCATGAAAAGTCACACTTATTCACCACCATATGTTGTGAAATGAATAGAAAATAGAGTCAAGACATTGACAAGGTTAGAAATAATGATTTGTATTTGAAATAAGATTTTTTTTACATCAAACTTTGCTTTCGTCAAAGAATCCTCCATTTGCAGCAATTACAGCATTGCAGACCTTTGGCATTCTAGCTGTTAATTTGTTGAGGTAATCTGGAGAAATTGCACCCCACGCTTCCAGAAGCAGCTCCCACAAGTTGGATTGGTTGGATGGGCACTTCTTGCGTACCATACGGTCAAGCTGCTCCCACAACAGCTCAATGGGGTTCAGATCTGGTGACTGCGCTGGCCACTCCATTACCGATAGAATACCAGCTGCCTGCTTCTGCTCTAAATAGTTCTTGCACAATTTGGAGGTGTGTTTAGGGTCATTGTCCTGTTGTAGGATGAAATTGGCTCCAATCAAGTGCTGTCCACTGGGTATGGCATGGCGTTGCAAAATGGAGTGATAGCCTTCCTTATTCAGAATCCCTTTTACCCTGTACAAATCTCCCACCTTACCAGCACCAAAGCAACCCCAGACCATCACATTACCTCCACCATGCTTAACAGATGGCGTCAGGCATTCTTCCAGCATCTTTTCATTTGTTCTGCGTCTCACAAACGTTCTTCTTTGTGATCCAAACACCTCAAACTTGGATTCATCTGTCCACAACACTTTTTTCCAGTCTTCCTCTGTCCAATGTCTGTGTTCTTTTGCCCATCTTAATCTTTTTCTTTTATTGGTCAGTCTCAGATATGGCTTTTTCTTTGCCACTCTGCCCTGAAGCCCAGAATCCCGCAGCCGCCTCTTCACTGTAGATGTTGACACTGGTGTTTTGCGGGTACTATTTAATGAAGATGCCAGTTGGGGACCTGTGAGGCATCTGTTTCTCAAACTAGAGACTCTAATGTACTTATCTTCTTGCTCAGTTGTGCAACGCGGCCTCCCACTTCTTTTTCTACTCTGGTTAGAGCCTGTTTGTGCTGTCCTCTGAAGGGAGTAGTACACACCGGTGTAGGAAATCTTCAATTTCTTAGCAATTTCTCGCATGGAATAGCCTTCATTTCTAAGAACAAGAATAGACTGTCGAGTTTCAGATGAAAGTTCTCTTTTTCTGGCCATTTTGAGCGTTTAATTGACCCCACAAATGTGATGCTCCAGAAACTCAATCTGCTCAAAGGAAGGTCAGTTTTGTAGCTTCTGTAACGAGCTAAACTGTTTTCGGGTGTGTGAACATGATTGCACAAGGGTTTTCTAATCATCAATTAGCCTTCTGAGCCAATGAGCAAACACATTGTACCATTAGAACACTGGAGTGATAGTTGCTTGAAATGGGCCTCTATACACCTATGTAGATATTGCACCAAAAACCAGACATTTGCAGCTAGAATAGTCATTTACCACATTAGCAATGTATTGAGTGTATTTCTTTAAAGTTAAGACTAGTTTAAAGTTATCTTCATTGAACAGTACAGTGCTTTTCCTTCAAAAATATGGACATTTCAATGTGATCCCAAACTTTTGAACGGTAGTGTATATATATATATATATATATAAATCATAAAAGACAATTTGCCAACCCACCCCATTTTGCACTCGATTGTCCTCCAGTTTAGTTTTTTAAGTACATGCATCAGGTGACCAGATACTCAAAACTTATGCAATTGCATTCTTCTCTTTCTCGTCCTTTGTATGTTGGTCTGTGTGAAGTTGATAAAGTTGAAGTTGAATGTAAACAGACGAGAGAGTGAGAGAGACTTCTACTTTAGCAAACTACGAGACATTGAGCTGATCTGCCAGGAACATGAGAGTGAGAACAACCCCACCCTCTCCAGGATATTGGAGATTCTCTACGCAACAGAGGTATTTATTGACATACCACATATATAAACAATGTAAATAAGGAAGAAACTATAATACTGTGATTACCAACCAGTGATGGATCTAGAGATTTTTTCCTGGGGTGGCAAAGGGGTGGCAAGACTGTGTCCCAGAGGTGGCAGCTGCCACCCTGTAGATCCGCGCCTGTGAGGGGGAGGGGGATTCTAAATCGGCGACTTCTGTTTGAGATGAGTTTGGTGCGGGTCTCATTGACCTTCACCATGCATGTACATAAAATATACTTTAAAAACATATTATCTGATTTATAAATGGGGTGGCAACAGGGGTGGCAAGACTGTGTCCCAGAGGTGGCAGCTGCCACCCCTTACCACCCTGTAGATCCGCCCCTGTTACCAACACTACCGCTACAGCTTACAGCTTTCACTACTACTATCACAATACTAATGCTATATCTACTACCACTATTACTATTACTACTGCTGCTGCTACTACTACTACTACTACTATACTGCTATTGTCACTGCTACTACTACTGATGATGATGATATAATAATAAGCCTCATTTACAAGGCCCTTTAAAAAACATACCCTGCTGTAAAAGAAAAAAAAAATTAAAACCATTCGAAGAATCCTGATGGTTTCCAACAGAAGAAACCATCAAACCCATCAGGTTTTAGAGTGTTTTCGGTCCCTGACCCAATGGTTTTAATGTGCTCTGATGGTTTCCATTAGACATTCTGACATAGAAACCATGACAGTTCTCAATAGAAGCATTGAAGCCATCAGAAAATGCTCTAATGGTATTTTTTGGGTTTATTCTTCTCTGCAGGGCAGAAATTACAAAAAGCTTGAACAATTAAATCACAGCAAGCATAAAAGGGGTGTCCGGGTAGTGTAGTAGTCTATTCCGTTGCCTACCAACATGGGGCTCGCCAGTTCAAATCCCCGTGTTACCTCCGGCTTGGTTGGGTGTCCCTACAGACACAATTGGCCTTGTCTGCGAGTGGGAAGCCGGATGTGGGTATGTGTCCTGGTCGCTGCACTAGCGTCTCCTCTGGTCTGCTGGGGCGCCTTTTCAGGGGGAGGGGGAACTAGGGGGAATAGCGTGATCCTCCCACGTGCTATGTCCCCCTGGTGAAACTCCTCACTGTCAGGTGAAAAGAAGTGGCTGGCAACTTCACAAGTATTGGAGGAGGCATGTGGTAGTCTGCAGCCCTCCCTGGATCAGCAGAGGGGATGGAGCAGTGACTGGGATGGCTCGGAATATTGGGGTACTTGGCCAAGTACAATTGGGGAGAAAAAGGGGAAAAAGCAAAAAAAAAAAAAGAAGCATAAAAGTATGTGGCTTGTTGGCAAAAATGTGATTTCCATGAAGAATTGGATTTAATGTAGTGTATTATATGAATTCTGCTGGCCTGAGTTTCTCATTACCAAGCATAAGCCTGATGACTTAGGAAGAGCTAGAACGGCTCTGTCTGAGAAATATGCAACATTAGTTGCAAGACACTGTATTAGATCTTCAGGAAAATTAATGTTGATTATGTTGATGTTCAGTCAAGAGGTTGAAAATTTAAACCAGTAGAGAATAATACCGAGCTGGACAGTTAGGCGAGCTACAGTCATACTCACAATCCCATATTTCTTTATCTCTGTCCTCTGTGTAAGGATGGCTTTGTTACTCCAAAGGAAGACAACTACCTTGATGAACAAGCTGACTTGGACCAGGATGAATACTGAGCCCATCATCTCCCCTCTCTCATTCCTAAATGTCTTTAGTCCTCCCCATCCTACTTTCTCTCCTCATTTTGTTTTTTTACTTTGTCTCTGCACACATTCAATGAACACCCCCCACACACACACACACACACACACACACTCTTTTGTCACTTTCCTTTCTCTCTCATATGTAGATCTGGTAGTCCTCTCCCCTCTAATCCCACCCCCCTCCCCTCGAACCTCTGGCTGTCTGCACACCAGAACTTGGCGTCATTTGCTGCTCGTCCTCCTGGCACCGACACAGTAGCAACAACAACAATAACGTGTGACATATCCCGTTTATTTTCAAGCATGAGTAATACTTAAAAAATTGAGCTAAACCGAGGCATCAAATTGCATATGATTATTACAGTGTTGGGTGAACTTAAGTGTTGTCAACATTTTGGCCTCTGAGAGAGCAGAGTTGCCGCTCGAGGCCGATATAATTATTTGGCTTTACTTTGCGTGCTATTGTAATTCTATTGTAGAGCACAGATGATCGCTGCTCACACTGTACTTTTCATCAGCACACACGCTCCTAACTATCAACTCTGAAACACAATTCATCTTTAAATAATGGCTTATTATTCATTTAACTTATGTTTCATTTAGGATGACTTTATGTAGCATAATTGGTGCAAAACCTACTGTACATAAGTGAAACACTGGGGCCCTTCATGTTATTTGGGTTACTGTGTGTGCACTTGAGTAACCGTAGACCTTTTGGTTTCTGTTATTAATGGCATGTACAAACACTGAAGGTAACAACTCAATGTGTATGTTCAATGCTCATTATTGATTCGCAACATATCTGAGCATGAGAATGTTACGCATTGACTGTGAATATATTTTGTAATTGTAATTTGTGTGGAGATTTTGTCTTATGCTTCACAATTCTGGATGGTTGCCATTGTATTTGCTTGGCCGACATACAGCAGGCTCTTGAGTTTGAGCTTCAGAGGTGGAAAACCGACACTGCGGAGGTCTTCTCTGCAGAATAACCAAATGTTTTTAGATTGTAGCTTCTCTTGTGTTTTATTCTAAACGACAAGGGAGCCTGGCACTGAGTTAGCACAATCCATCTGTAAACATGACATGAGTTTTTTGGCATGTTTGAAAGCCAACCACGCTGTATTTAAACAATTTACTACTAAAGAATTGTCCAAATAATGGGTTAATGAATTAAAGAAAAGAGCAGGGAGAAGTCAGTACGAAAGGGTCCGTGACCAGTTCAGAATGATGCTGGTCGTCATTAATATTAAGTTCAGCACCCCAAGCTAAACCTAAGGGAGCCTCCCTGTCCTCCAACCGCTTTCTTTGACTTTGCAAACTGACTGACATTTGCTCTGGAACTGACGTTCATTAACTGTGTAAATGTTTGCAAAATGGTCAGTTTTGACTAAATAAACAGTTGTGAAATAAATTGATCGTGTTTGTTTCTTTCCTTGTTATGTTTGGTAAGATATGTAGGCCAAACTATTTGGTCTTTTTGGCTGTAGCTACCATAACACGTGTAGTATGAGAGCTACGTCTACTCACAACGACTGGCACAATGATACAGGGTAATTGAATTGCAGCGAGCGTGCGCCTGGACAAGCGAGGTCACAACAGTTCTCATTACCGTACTGTAGGGGGCAGCAAAGTATCGGATCTACTGTGAGGAATGAAAATAAAACAAAACAAGAAAGAATGCCATGACGTCTGAGTAATATTTGTGACTATACAGGCAGATCAATATGTGGTGAGATTAGAGATAAAGAGTGTTAAAAAAAATCTACTTGCAGCGTTGCTCTATATGTTAAATGAGCATAGTATCACCGTTGTGCTCGGGCGGGGAATTAGCTCAAATGGTAGAGCGCTCGCTTAGCATGCGAGAGGTAGCGGGATCGATGCCCGCATTCTCCAACACGTTTTCCCTATTTTAAAAACGTGTGACGCCGTTATTACTAGCCTACAAATTAATAAAATGTTCTACCAAATGTTTTTGTTAAAAGGTTTGTATGAACATTATTTGTAACTAGCATTTATTTTTCATAACTGCAAATGAATTCCTCTTATGCATAAACTTATATTATATCGCAACACATACTCGTGTTCTCATTAGTTGCTAAACTGTTTTATTTCACTTGCACCTTCTAAGCAAACTGCTGGTTTTATCATATGACTAAATTAATTTCTTCCGATCGGTTACTGTTTTTAGCGACTCTTGATTTGTATTCTGTAAATTGTGCCCAGTGTGTACAAGCAGAATTATTTGGTCTTTCATAACATTTTAAACCACTTACTGGAGAAGATTCAGGAAGGCCTAGTGCAGTGCAGTACATTTTACTCATGTGTCACTGCTACTGCTATTATCTTTCCACATACTGTGTAGAGAGAGTAATACAGTTCAATATTCTAACCAATGGACCCCCTGGTGTATTATTTTGTAAGACCCCCCCAACACTGTTGCTTTGATATTGCATGCAATATGTTAAAGCTGATTCATCCTTGCGTCCCAAGCTGGCCAAATGTTTTTTTTTAATGTTATTTTCTCGTACATGGATATACAGACGGGGGATTAGCTCAAATGGTAGAGCGCTCGCTTAGCATGCGAGAGGTAGCGGGATCGATGCCCGCATCCTCCATTACATTTCACCGCGAGCCGATTCCGAAGAAGCACCTTATGATGAATGACTGTCAATTAAAAAGGTTCTAGAAAGTCACCGGCAAGCAACACTCCGTAAAAGAACCTCGAAATGTCTTTAATAGTAACTAAAACAAATCACCACAATAATTCTATACACAGCATATGTTGCTTTAATCTGAACACAAAATTTAAACAGGTTTTTTTCTTTCGGTTTGTGTTTTTGACAGCAAGCAAAGGTCACACATTCTTAGGTGCTGCAACTAACAAGGTCACACATGTAACAGGTGAAACTTACAAAGCAATTCCTTGACAGAATTGTAAAAAACAAAAAACAAAAACAAAATAATAATGATAAGGAGGCAAAGGGCCTCAAGCCCCCAGCATTTTCTTCACCATGTATCCCGGCGCGCTGTAGATGAACAGCCCGAGCATGGCCAACATGAGGAGAACCAGAACGATCTTGATGACCAGCCATCTGTACTGGTCGCAGATCAGGTGCTTTGCAGCTTTGAAGGGGATGAGGAACCAGAGGAGGGCGATGTCTGGGCGGCTAGCAAGACACAGATAGATACACAGTTAGTTTGGAAGTGCCAAAGAAATTCAATAACACAAATATGTAGTGTGAATCTAAGTGAGTGTGTGTAAGACATACGGTATTGGATTTTTGTCCTGATGCTCAGAGACGCTTATAAACAGGGAGCTTATTGAGAACAATGGATATCATTGGCCTGGCTGTTCGTTAGGTAGAGAGGGGCACTTATTGAATAATATCACTCAATATTATTTGATATAGCTGGTACACAGTCATACAGTGTATGAGTTTGCACTGTTGTGTTGTTTCTAGCGATGTTAATGTCCGCATATCATTGTGCTGTTTTTTGTATGCTATTGCTGCAAATTGCACCTTTTCTGATAACATTTAATACCATCTGTAACAAATCATTGTGGTTCTATGTCACTGTATTCAAACAACTCAGAAAACAATCACCCCAAGTATGACATACTATGTAGAGGTGTAACAGCAGTGCAGAAGTCTAAAATGCTACATCTATGTGTGAAAATACATTTGTTGACATGTTTATCACTCAATCGCTCTCTAAAATACAAGGTATTGGGTTTGCTTTGTGAAAGGAATTAGGTAATCCACCTTAATACAACTTGTTTTGAAATGCTACCATTTGTGTCTCTGAGAGAGAGTATAACTCTTTTTTTTTTTTTAATGGTGAATGTCTCATTCTGGCCCAAGGATTTGAACCCCATTATCATTAAATCCCATTGGCATAGAAACAGGGGCGTGTCTAAAGGGGTGGCACGGCGGCATTCCCCCATAAAATATGGTCCCCCCCCCGCCCGATGCCCCTCTCCCCCAAATGCCATTGGGCTAGAGCAGGGGTCCCCAACCACCGGGCCACGGACCGGCACCGGGCTGCAAAGCATTTGCTACCGAGCTGCAAGGAAAAAATATGATATACAATATTCGCTAGAGGGCTTTTAATTTGAAACGGATACGTGAAGCGTGTACAATGACGTAATTTTATCACTCATTCACGTGGCATTCGGCAGACCAATGGTAACTAACTTCATAACGCAGAGACGCACTCAGTCAACTCGCTGCTAGCAGCTAGCTAGCTAGCTACCATGAGTACCGGTAAAAACAAACGTCGCTTGAGAGTTTCTTCGGAAGAGGTAGGGGAGATAAAACGTCTAATGACGACGATAACGCAGTGACAGCAAAAAAGAAAAAAGAAAGAAAAGAAAGCTTCCTTCAATAGGAAATACGACGAGTCATACCTAAAATACAGCTTTATTGCGACCGGTGACTCGCATGCTCCGAGCCCCCTGTGTTGTGATATGTGGAGACAAGCTGTCTAATGAGGCGATGAAGCCTCAAAACTGCTTCGGCGCCTTGAGTCCAAGCACCCTGCACTTAAAGCCAAACCCGTGGAGTTCTCTGATGTTGCGTTACTGCAAAGCCTACTGAGGCAAATCTGTAATCTGTGACATGACATTGAGCCAAAACAACGCGAGCAAGCGGGACAGAAGCGCCTGCTGAGAGCCACCGCCTGTACACATGCTGCCGCTCTGAGAGCGCCGCGCTTAGTGGCTCGTCGTGTTGCTAAGGCTGAGAAGCCGTTCACTATCGGCGAAGAAATGATTCTGCCTGCTGCCAAGGACATGTGCCGTGAACTGCTGGAGGAAGCTGCAGCTACCAAGGTGGTAGAGGTTCCTCTTTCAGCTACCACAGTTTCAAGGAGGCTTGATGAAATTGGTGAGTTGCAATGTTGTTGTATGTCTGTTGTGTTAAGGCGAGTAAAATATGTGCTGTGTGTTTATTGTACAAACTTTACTTTGAATGTTATGATACTATTGATTTATAAGCCTAACCTATATTACTGTCGTTGTTAACCCTCCCCCGCCCCTCCCCCGGTCCGCCAGAATATTGTCAATGATAAACCAGTCCGCGGTGCAAAAAAGGTCGGGGACCCCTGGGCTACAGTACTGTCAATCTGACGATGCCCAGCGCCATTAGATGAGAGCGCTGTCAAAGCTGCTTGATTTGCGTTGCGACATCACGGTACCACATTTTTTACAACCGTCAAACAGGAGGAGAGACACGACTCGAGACGTTTTCAGCAAATTAACCACACCACGTCTCTGTTCATAACTGACTGCTGCTTTGATATAACTGACTGCTGCTTTGATATGACTGACTGCTGGTTTGATATGACTGACTGCTGGTTTGATATGACTGACTGCTGCTTTGATATGACTGACTTCTGTTTTGATATGACTGACTGCTGCTTTGATATGACTGACTTCTGTTTTGATGTGACTGACTGCTGTTTTGATGTGTCTGACTGCTGTTTTGATGTGACTGACTGCTGTTTTGATATAACTGACTGCTGCTTTGATATGACTGACTGCTGGTTTGATATGACTGACTGCTGGTTTGATATGACTGACTGCTGCTTTGATATGACTGACTTCTGTTTTGATATGACTGACTGCTGCTTTGATATAACTGACTTCTGTTTTGATGTGACTGACTGCTGTTTTGATGTGTCTGACTGCTGTTTTGATGTGACTGACTGCTGTTTTGATGTGACTGACTGCTTTTTTGATGTGTCTGACTGCTGTTTTGATATAACTGACTGCTGCTTTGATGTGACTGACTGCTGGTTTGATATAACTGACTGCTGTTTTGATATAACTGACTGCTGTTTTGATGTCTGACTGCTGTTTTGAGATAACCGACTGCTGTTTTGAGATAACTGACTGCTGTTTTGATGTGACTGACTGCCGTTTTGATGTGACTGACTGCTGTTTTGATATAACTGACTGCTGTTTTGATGTCTGACTGCTGTTTTGAGATAACCGACTGCTGTTTTGAGATAACTGACTGCTGTTTTGATGTGACTGACTGCCGTTTTGATGTGACTGACTGCTGTTTTGATGTAACTGACTGCTGTTTTGATATAACTGACTGCTGTTTTGATGTCTGACTGCTGTTTTGATGTGACTGACTGCTGTTTTGAGATAACTGACTGTTGTTTTGATATAACTGATTGCTGTTTTGATGTCTGACTGTTGATGTCTGACTGCTGTTTTGCTATAACTGACTGCTGTTTTGCTATAACTGACTGCTGTTTTGATATGACTGGCTGTTGTTTTGCTATAACTGACTGCTGTTTTGATGTATGACTGGTGTTTTGATATGACTGACTGCTGTTTTGATGTAACTGACTGCTGATATATATTGCGCTTTTCCTTTAGCACTGGTTTTGCTCTTAGATGCTTGTTTAGAGAGAAGAGGCACTTATGACCTCTGCTGACAAGTAGTTCTCCTGATTTCCTGCATTAAATGCACTTATTGTAAGTTGCTTTGGATAAAAGTGTCGGCTAAATGACAGTAATGTACACACTCATATTTTGAAATATGTGGACTGGGGTATAATTGTTCTCTGCTGCAATAATATGCATCGGTGAACTCCAGTAACAGCAACAGCAGTGAGGGATGTAGCCTACCGACGGCAGAAGGCTGCTGAATCCCCGATGGCCCTAACAAAGACAACCTTCGCAGGTGCAACAGCTTAAAAAGTTTCCAAGAGCCCCATTATATCACATAGCCAGTTAGTTAGTGTAGCTAACATAACTTCGGCAGACTAGTGAATAGCTGCAACCTATGAGTATGACTTCCCTGTGTTGTTCAGCAGCGGTGCACCATCACATAAAGAGAAAATAGATGAATATTACCTTATCATTTCTTCCTGTTGTTTTAAAGGTTAAAGGCACAATTACTTTTCCAAAATAGGTTAAAATAAAGTGGCAAACACTGAAATGTGGGATTTGAGAATGTTAATTTACCAATCTGATCCAATAATTGTGAATTTTAAGCTGTACAATGGTGTATACTGTTACATTTGTATTGGAACATAATGGTTGTTTTGAGGTGATTACGATTTTCAGGCTCTTGTGCAGTGCCACTTTTCATGTAATACCACATGTATTGGGGCACGGGGCACTGCACTAAAGCCTGAAAATCGTGCCCAGTGTTTTCTAAGCCAATTTTGCTGATAGAATTTTATGATTTCCCATGCACCCCCCAGGCTGGTTCTTTGTCCCCCCCCCCTGTGCCACGTCATTTAAAAAATCCCGGAATCGCTCCTGTGTAGAATGCAGGACAGCACAAGTACTATACCTGGTTGCAGCCTGCAGAATGGAGCGGTGTTCAATGTTGAACGTTTAATCCTACTCACTATTTGATTTGGTTGACTTGGGTTTGGGTGGGGTTGAATGGGGTTGGGGTTAGGGATGGGTGGGTGGGATTAAACGATTGATGTTGAACCCCGCCCCATTCAGCAGGCTGCAGCCAGGTACTCCTCGGACAGTGTGGAGCGCAAGAGGAAGTGTCATTCACACTGATGGTGCCATTGCTCCAACTGTTTCTATGGCAACATACATGTAGTGATGAGGCATTGGGAAAAGTTGGTTATTGTTTGTTCGTTTATTCACAAATTTCACATGATACTCACGCTGCACACTGTAAACCAAGAATTACAAATGAACACACGTGTAAAGAACCAATTTACTAAGTCTGTAAAAAGTCAGTGTGATGAAATAAAGTTCAAGCCAAAAAAAAAAAGAAAAAAAAAAAGAATAAGTGCAACGGAAAAACTAAATCAACTGTGGCCGGCCAAATTGGCAACACCACATTTAAAAAATGCACGTTAGTGATTATAATTACTATAAACTTAAGACAATGATGTCAGACGTAATGTCAATATTGTGTTGAATGATAAACACAAAACCAACTTATTGCATCACTGTTCTAATAATGAAGCATACATTTCTAGTGTCACAATGGCCAAAAAAAAAGAAAAAGAAAAAAGACCCTTCACAGACATGGAAGATGCTACTGGCTAACATGGCGCCTTTGCGGGCATGAAATGGCACATTTTGTTTTTAGATATCTCGAGCCCCCAGCATTTTTTTCACCCTGTATCCAGGCATGTTGTAGATGAACAGCACCAGGATGGCCAAGAGCAGACGAACCAGGAAGATCTTGATGGCCAGCCACCGGTACTGGTTGCAGACCAGGTGTTTCACAGCTTTGAATGGGATGAGGAACCATAGCAGGGCAACATCCGGTCGGCTGGCGGAGCACACAGATTGCCGCTGCTCTGACAGCTGGTCGGAGCAGCGGCAAATCCATTCCACAATACAAATTCATTCTGCAAAAACTCAGGACTGAAGATGGGACACACCGGATGGGAGTGCTGTACGCGGTTTCCAAGTGTTGACGTGATCCTACCCCTACTCGATCTCCCTACCCAGTATGGGATCCTTGTTGGTGTGGAGGTTGGAGGTGCTTTTGTTTGAGCTGCTATGCTGTTGGCTGTGTTGTGATGAGAGGTGAAGGGCTCAGCAGAGAAGCCTGAAAACTTTCTGCCCATCCATGCGAATGCATGGCCAAAGGGCTCTAGTTTCCAGACGGTGCAAGGCTGGTGGTAGCGCTAGTGACTGTTTCTTTGGCCGCAAGGTGGTTTTTCTCTCGCCTGGGCACGTTTGCTAATTTCCAGGCCATGACATTGTTTGCGTTGAAATGGGCATGGGGGGCGCTGTAGAGGGTGTGTCAGTCAAAATCACGTGGTGCAGTGTT
Source organism: Lampris incognitus (assembly GCF_029633865.1). NCBI lineage: Eukaryota > Metazoa > Chordata > Actinopteri > Lampriformes > Lampridae > Lampris > Lampris incognitus. Next base: position 32,453,301 of record NC_079226.1, read on the forward strand.
AGTTTGGTGTCAAATAAAACCAAATATTATGCCTGTGTCGCCGCCTGGTCAGACCACATCTTAGCGCAGAGGCAGGCGTTGTGTGGTAGTTTCCAGGCTTTAGGCGAAGGTGCATCAAGCATAGACTTATCCAAAATCACACATGCCACTTTTGTCTATGTTATAATGGCCTATTTTGTGAATAATTTAACTAATGACTACTATCCTAAACCTTTTTAATCACAAAACATCTGCATGTGTATCATTGTCTTCCAACATAAAACAGTCAATGTGCGTCATTACACAAGGGAAACAACATGGTGATGGGGATTTCAGTATTTCAGTTAACCTCATTCAACATGAAAGAACAAACCGACTGCCTCGGCTAATTCAGCCGTGATCACAACTATTTAAGGTCTCCTGCTGTGTTCATAGGAGAAAGGCGCTGGTGGGGATGAAGAACGGTAGCCTGTCAAATAATCATGTTTGTGTGGTGTCTCATGTCACATTGGAATTGGTGTTAATGTTTGTTGTATGCGCTCTTGGCGACTCTGCATCTCCCGAGCAAGGACATCAGTTTCCTCCTGGGAGAAGCTTTTCTGTCTAAGCCGGTCTGGACTTCCACTGTCCATTACGAAATTGGTGGTTCACCATGACAGAGAGCGCGCTGCTTTTAAAGGGAATGAGAGGAGCTGATCTGATTGGCCGTAACTGAAGACAGCCCCCACTATTCCTACTGATAATTTATTCCTTCTAATCGAACCCTTTTGCAACTGCGCCTCCGTTGTGTACGATTACCGCCAGCACATGTCCCGAAATTAGCAAAAAAGTATTGGCCACACCTTAGATCGACTTGCCCCATGAACTAGCGCCAGCGCCTTCAACCCATAAATTAGAGCCAAAGGTCTGATACACACACACACGCCATGTCACCCTTTACTTGTGGGGACCCCTCATTGACTACGTTCATACTTTAGCCCTTAACCCTAACCATCATAATTACATGCCTAACCTTAACCCTTACCCTAACCTTAACCTTAACCTAATCCTAATTCTAACCTTAACCCTAAACCCAAGTCCTAACCCTAAAGTCAGGGCCGGTTCTGCGGGGGTAGCAACGGGAGCAACCGCACCGGGCCCAGGTCTGGAGGGGAGCCCAGAAAAAAAACCAAAAAAACCTTTCTGCGCTGATTCTGCTGTAAGTGCAGTGGTTGTTAATTGTGTGTCTCAGCAGTGCCAAGAGGCCATGTATGTTGCTCCTCCTGGCGGTTTCCCTATTGGCCGATAATGATTTATTTTCAAAAATGTATCAAAAGTTGTGTCGTCACCCCCCTCCCCCATGAGTTAGTATAGCCTATGGTGAAGACGTGAAATTCGGTTCTACTAACCAAAAAAATGTCTGGAAACAAATCTGGTTGTAAGAAAAGAAAATTACAGAAACGTAAGGTAGAAAATACAAAAAAAGAGGCAGAAAACGCAAAGAAGGTATATGGTGCTTGGCTTACCATTCGGGCAGCAGAACACTTGGAGGATACTGTGGATAGCAATGAAGCTAGCACATCCACCACATTTGCTAACTCAGCAGCAGAGGATACCGGAGCGGACAGCGACCGTGGCGCTTGTGCTAGCACCTCCACCGCTATCGAGAATGCAAACGACCACCGAGAATCTGTCGAGGAAGAGGGAAGTCACGAAAGTGATGGATGGGGAGCGTGAGTTTGACTTATTTGATCCTGCACAGTGGCCAGACAGAATGCATGATGATGACATCAGAACGGACATAGTCAGAAATAAACCACTGCCGGTGACTGATTTTGATTTCTCTAAAATGGATGTCCATCATGTCACACCAGCTAATTACACCAGAACAGTCGGTGCTCTGAAATACCTCAAAGTCTACTCAAAGTCTGCCAATGCCGTCCTCTGTTGCTGTTGTAAGTTGTTTGGAACTGACAAAGGGATCTTCACTACTGGTTTTTCAAACTGGGTCAAGTTATCAACGAGACTGACTGAACACGAGAATTATCGTTCTCCTCTTGAGAATTTTTCAAAGTGGAAAACTCTGGAATTCGCTTTGGCTACTGGTACAACGATTGACAGCCACCAGCAAGCAGAGCTTCTCAGTGAGAGACAACGGTGGCATGAAGTGCTTAGCAGAATTTTGGATTGCATCATGTTTCTTGCATTACAAAACCTTGCATTTAGAGGAAGTGTTGATCACTTTTACCAAGAAAACAACGGCAATTTTCTTAAGCTTGTGGAATTTTTGGCCAAATATGATGCGCCATTAGCACGACATCTCAATCATTCCAAGACTACCCACTACCTCAGCAAAAACATTCAAAATGAGTTCATAGGACTCCTAGCTGAGGCAGTGTTGGAAAAAATCGTGCAGAAGGTCAAAACAGCTGGATATTACAGCATCATGATAGACTGCACACCAGATGTGTCACACAAAGAACAGCTCTCTCTCGTTTTGCGATATGTTACAACAGACCAGAAGGTAGAGGTGCATGAGAACTTTTTTGAATTCATTGCTGTGAAAAGCACAATGGGCGAAGCACTTGCAGATACACTGCTGGAAAGGCTGGCTAAATATTGCATTAACATTAATCATTGCAGGGGACAATGTTTCGATAACGGGGCCAACATGAGGGGTGTGCACAGGGGAGTACAATCAAGGGTGAAGCAGGTTAACAAGCGGGCTTTCTTTGTGCCCTGTTGCCCTCACAACTTGAATCTGGCCGTTGAACATGCAGCCGAGTCCTCGAACAAGGCCAAGAATTTTTTGGAGTGCTAAATCGGCTATACAAATTATTCAGAAAATCAACGAAACGTTGGGGGATTCTTGAAAAACATGTACGCATCACACTGAAACCTCTCTGAGACCAGATGGAGTGCTCGCGCTGACGCGACAAGAACGGTAATTGAGCAGCTACCCCAGGTCATACATGCACTCATAGCCATCAGTGAAGGAGGCACCTGTGATTCTGAGACCACCTCTGAAGTCACAAGGTCTCGTACAGGCAATTGAAACATTTGACTTTTTGGTCAGCTTAGTTGTTTGGCACAAAGTGCTGAATACAGTCAATCAGGCCAGTGTCGTCCTGCAGTCACGACATTTGAGCATCGGTGATGCAGTAAGAGTTGTCACAGCTGTAAAAGAAGAGATGGAACAATGTCGACTGAACGGTTTCCAAGATGCTGTTGAAAAAGCAAAAGAACTTGCAGAGAATATTGACGTTCCACCGGCTTTCCCTGAACATCGTACGTGACGCCGAAAACGACTTCCCAGTGAAATGTCAGTCGATGAGCCTTTGACAGTGGAGGAAAAGTTTAGAGTGAGCTTTTTCAACCGCTTGATCGACACAGTGATAACTGAGACAGAAGAGCGTTTTTCATATTTGAGTCAGTGCAATCGTCTTTGCCACATTTTGGAGGACATTAAAAATGTTAACCTGATTGACAACCACAGAGAGGCCTGTGAAGAGCTTGCGGAGTTTGTGGGGGGGATTGATGGTGGAGAACTGGACAGTGAATTTGGATTTTTGTCACGTCTGCTCCCAGCTGATGTAAAAAAAACCTCTGAAGTGCTGGATTTTTTAGTTGAGAGAGACATGAAAACGGCATTTCCGAACACTACTGCCGCTTGCCAGTTGTTTCTTACAATTCCATTCAAAGTCGCAAGTGCAGAGTGCTCTTTCAGCAAATTGAAATTGATCAAGACATATTTGAGATCAACGATGTCCCAAGAAAGACTGTCTGCGTTGACTGTGTTGTCCATCGAGAACCGTGTGGCAAGACAGGTGGATTACAATGACACAATTGCAACATTTGCAGCGGTCAAGACACGACGCGTAAAGTTTTAAGGTAAGATAATGAGGAGGACTTCACAATAGCTCGCTGTGGCATGGTTGCTTGTAACTGTGTCCTGTGGTTGATATTATTTTGAATTGGTTGTTTTCTTCTGGTAGCCTGTGCTCACCCCACACACGCCTGTGTGGTGTATGCATAGGCCTAGGCTTTATGGGTGTTGGTGATTGTCATGGTCGTACATGTCTGCAGTTTTTTTGGGGGGGGGGGGCGCGGTGAGCGACGGTTGCTCCCCGGCCCAGAATAGCATAGGACCGGCCCTGCCTAAAGTAGACCCTTTTCCTCATTGGTCCCATAAAATCTCCCCACAAGATAGGTGGTTGTCCCCATCCCCATTAGGATAGAAAAACCTGTTACACACACACACACACACACACACACACACACACACACACACACACACACACACAACAAGAAACATCCGAATATTTTAATTAGCTAATTCCAAGTCTTGTTCTAGGGCCGACTGCACCCTGTTGCCCAACAAATACAACTAAATGTGGCTGTAACCACACAAAATAAATCAGTTCAGACTCAACATTCAACTTGCAAAAGAAAAAAAATCACTGATGAATTTCCATTTCCACCATCTATCAAAGCTACTCCTCCTCGTCACATCATTCTGAAGCAAACCTTCTCTCTCCAGTCAACAGACATGCAGTTTTTTTTTTGTTTTTTTTTTTGACAGACAACACACGAGACTTTAAGCAGTGGGTGCTGAAAGGATTTAATCAGCTTAAATTCACAAAACATTCCTTATAGAAAACCACAATGCAAGAGAAAAAAGTAAAAGCGGGATATAAAAATCATATCACACAAGGGTGGCCATACCCTGAGATGTTCAAACAACAGCCTGCATGTAGTATCCAGCTGTTAAACCCACCAAAGATTTCTTATAGTACTGCTATTCTACAAAATACCACGTATCAACACAGAACATTTTCATTAAACAGGTGCAGAGACGTTTCCCGAGATCACAAGAGATACTGATTTGCGGAATGAACGCGCATTGTTTTAAAGACGTTGCTATCTTTTGGTTTTAACTTAGGCCCCCAACATTTTCTTCACCATGTAACCAGGCGTGTTGTAGAGGAAAAGAGCCAAGATGGCCAGCAACAGGAGAGCAGTGACGATCTTGATGGTCAGCCACCGGTACTGGTTGCACAGCAAGTGTTTTATGGCTTTGAAGGGAGTGAGGAACCAGAGGAGGGCGATATCTGGACGACTGGTGGAGCACACAGATAAATAACAGAATGAACAGATGGTTAGAGTTGGTTATGTGGACAGTGGTCACCGGCAACAAATCCTATCTTTTTTTTTTTAATTTACCCCTTTTTCTCCCTAGTTGTACCTAGCCAATTACCCCACTCTTCCGAGCCGTCCTGGTCGCTGCTCCACCCCCTCTGCCGATCCGAGGAGGGCTGAAGCCTACCTCATGCCTCCTCCGATGCATGTGGAGTTGCCAGCCGATTCTTTTCACCTGACAGTGAAGAGTTTCGTCAGGGGGACGTAGCGCATGGGAGGGTCACACTATTCCCCCCCAGTTCCCCCTCCCCCCTGAACAGTTGCCCCGACCGACCAGAGGAGGTGCTAGTGCAGCGACCAGGACACATACCCACATCCGGCTTCCCACCCGCAGACACGGCCAGTTGTGTCTGTGGGGACGCCTGACCAAGCCGGAGATAACACGAGGATTCGAATCGGCGATCCCCGTGTTGATAGGCAACGGAATAGACCGCTACGCTACCCGGACTCCCACAAATCCTGTCTTTAACCCAGATCTAGTCAACTACCAAATGAATCCTCTCCCTCTCTCTCCCGCTCACTCACAAATGATATATATGATATATGTTTGTTGCTGCCATTTTATTCACAGGTTCATATGCTTCATGTTTTTGACCAAAAAATGCAATAAAAATTCACGTTAACAGCTGCAAACCTAATAATCGATGTATTGCCATTGAAAGATTGACAAAAGCATCAAAATTGCAACTTAAACACCATCAAGTCCAAACCAACACATAACTGCAAGAGTGCTGCATATGATCCAATAGAGAGCGGTGGTAGTACAGGTTTGGTGAAGTCTGATGGTGTGCTCCTTTGAGAAACTCCTGCTCAGCCTTTATTCCCGTGTCCTCTTTCAGCTGTCAGTTGATGGTTTCCTTACCTCAGATTCCTCTTGACTAAGTCAGCTAGTAAGCAGGTTTGATACCAGCGTATGGACTGGAGCAAGCTCGGATTTTCTCAGTGTGTCTTCTCGATGAGCTCCACGATTACATATGAAGTACGGCCTGGGCACCTGTAGCTTATCATTTTCCTTTTTCTATCATTATACTATTACTGATTACCTCAGCAGGCAGAAACCATATCCAGATAGGGTCATTCAGGGTCACACCACTCCTTCATATGCAGCCTCCTCTCTCCATAAACTCTCGCCTGTCCACCATGGTGATAAAGGTAGAGTCATGTCTCAAGTGTGCATAAAACATGCTTCCAGATCTCATCAGGCCTATATTTTTTTTCCATCTTTTATTTTCCTGTTTTTTATTTTTGCATTTTTGTGCCCAAACTGGCTGTTGTTCCTGGAGGTGATGAGGGGTCATCTTTGACTCTTTCCTCCTCATTCCTTAATGCACACAGTTTGTCACGCATTTCCCTCAGTGCTCTTTGGAGATGACGTGACATCTGTGGAGCTAATTTGTTTCTTTTTTTTTTGAGGTGTTTTTTGCACAGCTGTCGTTATTTTGTGTGTATTTGGACATGGATTTCTCCCTTGGACAGTTTGATCCTGAATGACTGCTGACCGCTCACTCCCCAAGGAGGTTCCTCCTTCCTCAAAACACATTATCGTTGATTTTGAAAGACCCCGATTAGTCTTCAATAAGCTCCTATTCAGATGTTGTTTAGTATTTTTACCAAGCGTTGTTTTTCAACGATTGGAAAACTTTTTTTCTTCAATGCACACCTCTCATCTTCATCTTGGTTCATTGTTTTTCATTTCTATTCTAATGGCTTATAAGGCTATAAAACTATAACCTTTAAAATGTGGTGCATTCCCTGGACCGTTAAAAAACATTGGCTGAAAAAAAAGATCAGTTAACTGAAAACTGGCATTCTGCATGATGACATAGTCGTCAACATGTCTTGATGCATGCTCAGTAATCCAGGTAAGAAAATCAAAGAAGGTTGAATCAGTTCACCTGGATACAACGTTTATTGACAAATACGTTTCATCACTCAACTGACATCTTCAGTCTAAACAGACTAAGGGTATCCCCACCCTTATAAACAATACAGTTGCATAACGACCGAAACCAACGACCATTTTCATATGCAAATATGGGTGTGAGCATTAATTAGAGCTTCAAAGGCCATGTGTACTAGTCACAGAGGACCAGGGAATGTTTGCAGTGATATTGGGCTATACAAATAAAATTGACTTGACAGCATTGTAAGATGGTGACAAATGTACTTTTAGGATCCCCCCCCCCCCCCACACAGTTCAGGGATGGTCTTTCCCTCTTAACATAGATGGCCTTTTTTTCTTTTCTACACCCATCTACAGGCCGGTGGCCACTCTTTCAGGGATGAGGATGTGCACATCCTTGATAGGGAGGAACAGTAGTTTGAATGAGGAGTCAAAGAGGCCATAGGGAACGACCATCCCTGAACCGGGGGGGGGGGGTGTACACCTGTTGCCATCTTACAATGCTGTGATTGCAAACGTTCCCAAATCCTCTGTGAATAGTGCACATGGCACTTGAAGCTCTAATTAATGGTCACACACATACTTGCTTAATTAAGAAGCTGGTCGTTGGTTTTGGTCATTATAAAACTATTGTATTTTTTTATAAGGATGGGGTTACCTGTTGCAGGCAGTTTAGACTGAAGATGTCACTTAGTTGAGTGATGAAACGTATCTGTCAATAAACGTTGTATCCAGATGAACTGTTTCAGCCTTCTTTGACAGAGTAGTCAACGTTTGGTCTGAAAACTTAATGGAGTAAATACACAGCAACAAACAAATCAATCACCATCCCAGTATTAACACCCCTGATATGGGCTCCAGAGATGTAGCTATATTATAACAAACTGATCGATGAAAACAAATGTGCCCATTTAAACAGTGATTTTTAGATTTTTTTGGTGCAAAAATATTTTAGGGAAGAAGTTTTTTCAAAGGAATATTTTTGGTGCAACGTGTACTCGAACTTGCCACTTGTTTTTCTTGTTTGTGCTGAAAAAGACTGAGCGCAGAGCAAACGCAGACAGTGAGGAGACAAAGAAGCTCAAGCCAGAAGCCGTCATCTAGCTGGTTATGAACATTGCTGGGAATCATCTGAGGAGGTCTGTGTGCAAAACATGTCAAGCGCCCAGCATCTTCTTCACCATGTAACCAGGCATGCTGTAGAGGAAAATGGCCAAGATGGCTATCAGCAGGAGAACGGTGACGATCTTGATGGTCAGCCACTTGTACTGGTCACAGATCAAGTGTTTTATGGCTTTGAAGGGAGTGAGGAACCAGAGGAGGCTGGTGTCTGGCCGACTGGAAGGACAAAAACAGACGCGTTTAGCAAGGCTGACCACCACACACCATATAGAAAATGTCATATGTCCTGATAGAGCTAGACAACCGTCGCTGTTACTGTTAACTTTTGCTACGAAGCTATTTTAGACAATAGCTGAATAAATACTCTGAATGAAAAGGTGGTCTAATGTAAATATAACTGAAATTGCTGAAATAAAGACCCAGATTCAGTAAGAAAGATAAAATACAGTCTAGAGCTCAAAGGTACTGGGTATTCACTTAAAAAAAAGGTGAAAGAGGAAATGCAACTTACCATGTAAAGTAAGTAGATCCTAGGTCTAAGTCCAGAAATCGGTTGTAGTAAATGCATGAAAATGTTTTTCCTCATTTCAGAAAATGTATTTTCATTTTTTTATGTAGTTTATTTTCACATTTATTTTGTGTTTATGATTTTTTATGTCTTATTTTATTTTCGGTTACAAAGTCATTTCATAGTTATGTTTATGAGTAATTTATAACTTTATTATGTCAATTTATTTTGCTATTTATTGCAGTTAATTTGATTAGGTCCGAGACTGGATTGGGATTCATGCGCGTGTGTGTGTGTGTGTGTGTGTGTGTGTGTGTGTGTGTGTGTGTGTGTGTGTGTAAAAAGTGTGCCTGCATGCATGCATATATATGTACATATGTGTGGCAGAAGAGCGGCAGACAAAGAATAAGTTGAAACAATTAGTACTGACTGAAGAACATTTAGGATAACAGGCAGAAAATGTAAAAAAGGGTGAGGATGTCAAGGAAAGGGTCATGGGTGAACACCCTCCATACTTCGGTTTCTCCAGCGGCTCTGGTTCATTGCGTCCTTCGCCAACGGGGTTTTTCTCTGCTTCCTCTCCGGTCAGGAGGTGCAGCTCGGCCTCCACTTTTCCCTGCAAAGACAAAGAGTTTCTCGTTCTTGTTCTTACTCTTTCACGCTTATTGGTTTTACAATATAAGCTGCAGTCTGCATTAATGTTATAGGTTTCATTGCTAGCAAAGGACTGCAGCTCTCCCTCACACTGGGTCCCCATCCTTGTCTTTTTTGCTGTACTGGTCAGAATAGAAGACGGCCCCATGACCAGTGGCGGGCTGTCAGGGCCATCAGGGCCTTCTCTGCTGGCCCTGTCAAAATCTAAAATCACAATTTGTTTTTCATAGTTAAACTGAAATGTGTCTGAATTAAAATGTTTTCTCCTGGAGCTGAGCAGGGATTTCCTATATCATTTAAACGCATCACAGCTCCTTGGATCGCTAGCCTTTTGTTGAAGCCCGAAGCTGCAAACTGACAATCTTGAGTGACCGTATCATCAGCCAATCAAATTTTGATGTGTAGTGACAGAGCGCCCCAGGGGCCAGGGCTTCAGCAGTGTATCGGTGTTGGCCACGGTGTCGTCAGCAACGTTGAGTTTGAGCGTTTGGCGGGTTGTGAGTGAACTAAGTGCAATGGCTGCCTCACTCGGATATTGACGATCTTGTTGCCGATCTACTTCGTGTTTTTTGCGAATCTGGTAGGATTGTCTGCATCTTTTTTACGTTTTCCCAAACGGACTAAATTATTAGATGAATTTTGCGAGAGAAGGCTGCCACGAGTCTCTTAAGTGAGGTGGAACTTCAGCTCAAGGTTGGTGTACACATTTTTCTTATTGAATTGAAGGCGGTGCACTGATAACATTGTGACTATACTTAACTGAATTGGGTGACTGATGAACGCTATAACTGTGGGAATTGTTCGTTATCTCCACCAGGTGGTATGCCTTTGGTTGCACGTGTATGTCTGTCCATGGCTAATCTCGCAAACTACCGGACCTGTCAGCCTAATCTTTTTTGTTGTTTTTTTTTTGTGCACAGTTATGACTGTATGATCAAGAACCTTTCCTGGTTGCGGTAATTAAAAACCCTTTGGAAAATGTTTGTTCCCACTATAGCCGCTCCCTATCTTCATTCACTATCTAGCTCGCTTGACCAAAGTTGCGTTCTGTTGCTGTGCGCATGCGCACTGTTCGGTTAGATCAGGTGACAGTGCCCATGATGTGTTCGGGTATGTGTTGAAAGTAAACGAGATGTTGATCGTATTTCGCAAGTCAGCAAATAACTCACTACTGATCTCAGCACAGGAGAACTGGAGGAACACTGGAAAAGCCAAAAATAATTGGCTTTATTCACCACCGTGTTTGCTTAACTGACATCAGGAGGGAGATTAGACACGGAGGTGCAATAGTCTCCAATGGTAAAACTTCGCCATAAAAATAAAATTTCAAGAGTAGGACTAATCACAGTCCCAGCTGGAAATCACCTCAGTAGCTACAATAAAACATGTGCTATGTTTTCTTACCTTTTTTATTGCTTTAGAATGAGTGAAACTCATTTGACTACATTCATTTTATACCATGAAAACCGTGATGGTTAAACCCATTTGAAGTGTTTTAATAAGGGCCCCTTCTCCCAGTAGGCGGGAAAAGGGGTGGTTTGTCGGCAAGTCCAAGGACTGGAGAAGTGAAGATACGGTTGGTGGAGATCTGTACTCTACTGAGCACACTCTTCTAGTTGTTTTTGTGCCAAGGTGTGTGTGTGTGTGTGTGTGTGTGTGTGTGTGTGTGTGTGTGTGTGTGTGTGTGTGTGTGTGTGTGTGTGTGTGTGTGTGTGTGTGTGTGTGTGTGTGTGTGTCCAATCTGGTTGTTGAGTGACATAAAGGAAGATCTGATGGTGATGCTGCAATGGCTGCTACAGTGCACAGTGGTGTGCATTGTGATTTTTGAAGATCAGCTGTCTGGTTGGTGTTGATCCAGTGGTGCATATAGTGCATGTTAGTGTATTTTGTATGTGGCTGTTTTGGCTGTTTCGGCACCAATACGAGAAATGTGTGTGTGTGTGTGGGGGGGGTACAGTTAGTTACTGAAGGCCCTGACTGAAGCCCCATGGTACACTACTGCCCATGACCAACTGAGCCAAAATAAAAATGTGCTGTCTAATAAGAAAAGGGATTGCATTTTAACCAGAAGAGTGAGTTTAATCAACTTCTCCATCTCCTATAGACTTCTACCACTTAACCCCATACATCATAAAATCAATCCCAGTTGGTGAAGTCCAGGTTATGGCTTTGTTGCAACATGAGTCTTTTGTAATACAATAATAACAGTTTACTTTTGAACCGTCCCCTCCATAACATTAAAGTCCAATTTTATGCTTTCTAACAGTGTCTGTGAAAGCCAATAGGCCACAGCAAACCATACCCCAGACTGAGTTTCAGCTTACTCATTTGACCAATTTAGTCTTTCACCTGACATTAATAAGGGCCATTTTGACTCATTAGACTGATTCATAAATCCAGATTATTTACAGGATGATGCAATTCTAATTTTGGTCAATCTTGGCTACCATTTTGGTTAATTTTGACTAATGGGGTACCTACCGTGAGTTCAAACTCATCATTTTCATCTCTGGCCACGAATGGCCACCAGCCTTTAATCCTCTTCTGTTTAAAGATGGAGACCGTGGGTATCTCTGCCTCATTTGTCACCATTTCGATGGTGCACTGTTTTGCTGTCTTAGCGCCCCGTGGGAAACGATTTAGGTCCAGCTCGATTGCACCTATAAAAACAACGCATTTAATAGTTTTGTAGAGAATATACATCAGGTAAAGTCAACAGCACAGCAAAGATACTGATGAAACCATCTTCTAAAAACATCAATTTTACAAAACAAAACAACCAAACAAACAAGGAAGCTTCATTATCTGATGTCTCTAAGATATTAAGACATTATTTGATTGTCAGATATTCAATGTCATATTCTCAACCCTACTAAAATCCTCATATTTTTTCTAACTCTATATTTGGGATTGTGGTTTGAAAAAGGCAGATGTTACTGTAATGGATTGACCACCACACCTAAGAAATCATCTGCAGAGAAATGATCGGCATCCCACACTTGCAGATTGAGGCGAGCTGGGATCTTGTACTCGGTCTCATCCCAGGCAAACATGGACTCCTTTTTTGAGATGACGATCTTCTCTTCGGCCATGAGATAGTCGAAGGGGTAGACGAAGCGCCAGTTGAAGTTGCCTTCCCCCGTAATGGAGTGGTAATGGACGTCGGTGTCCTGCTTGTCCTCCTGTTGTCCTTTCAGCCAACTGTTCCCAACAAGTAGACAACAGATGTTTGAGCGCAGACTTCAGCTGAATGAGCGATACTATATCAGCATCCAAAATTAAAATCGCTTTAATTTCAGCCATAGTGCAAAATGAATTTTCCCTGCTGTGAGTCATTGCAATGGCATTGCATTGCAAAACAAATGCATAAGTAGACAGGACATGAACAAGGAGCCTGTGATAGTTACCCTCGAACAAATATATCACTGGACTTCTCGCCCGTGAAGATATCGTCATCCTCCAGGACGACCTCATCGGTGTTCCAGATTATCACTCTTAATTCAAACCTGGAAACAGGAAGAAAGAACAATCGCCAACAAGATGTATGACATGACACTGCGTTGGTTCATCTTCAGATGAATAACTTACTTTAGTGAAATTATCTCAGTGCAATAGTCAATATCCTGTTTATATTATTATGCTTACAATACCATATTTATATCACTAGCTGCACTATACTGCTGTACAATGTCACTTAATTCAGTACATAACAGTGTTAATTTACAATGTTATTATTGTTTTTTTTTTGTGGGTTTTTTTGGTATTCTTTTGTTTTCCCCATTTTTCTCCCCAATTGTAACCAGCCAATTACAGCACTCTCCCGAGCCATCCTGGTCGCTGCTCCACCCCCTCTGCTGATCTTGGGAGGGCTGCAGACTACCACATGTCTCCTGCGATACTTGTGGAGTTGCCAGCCACTTCTTTTCACCTGACAGTGAGGAGTTTCACCAGGGGGACATAGCACATGGGAGGATCATGCTATTCCCCCCAGTTCCCCCTCTCCCTCGAACAGGCACCCCAACCGACCAGAGGAGGCGCTAGTGCAGCGACCAGGACACATACCCACATCTGGCTTCCTACCCGCAGACACGGCCAATTGTGTGTAGGGACGCAAGACCAAGCTGGAGGTAACACGGGGATTCGAACTGGCGATCCCTGTGTCGGTAAGCAACGGAATATACCTCCACGCCACCCGGGTGCTGTTAATTTACAATATTCCCTAAACCCACCCAACCTTTACTATTATTGGTTAACCCTGCCCTAGCCTCAACCTTGTTTGTTGCTATTGTACTGTGTATTGTCTAATGTTGATCCATGGGAGCCAAACCGAATCAAATTCCTTGTTTGTGGAAACACATTTGGCATTAAATCTGATTCTGATTCTCATGAACATCTGGACATTGCTGTCGGAAAATGCATTAGTGAGCAGTAGTCCTTGGTGCAATAATATCTGTGTATAATTCTGACCCTTTACATGGCTGAATGCCAGAGTGTTTTCAAATATAATAAATATTGGAACAGCAAACACACTTCTTTGGCTTCCTCGGTGAAATGTCAAGGGCAGGCCCGGGCGCCGTCATGTCTTTGGGGAACATGTCCACCCACATCTCAATTCTCCCCTGAAAAACAATGGGGAAAACCTGAGTTGGCAAACGCCGCTGGTTCAGTCAACTGTGTCAACAGAGACTGTTCGAAGGGTCACGGCTGCTGGGAGCAAAGCCGGCATGGATATGCCACGTACCTGTTCGATTCCCGGCTTATCGGGGTGGAGGAGAGGCCTGGTCTCCACATGCTCTGGGATGAGTTTACAGCCCACCCGTGGGATTTCCTCCCAGTGTTTCAGCACTGTCAGGGCCAGATGTTCATCTGTCTGCTTCTTCAAGCCTGGCAAACATTGTTGAATTAATCAAATTCAGATCCAAGTATAGACGATCGAACTTTCTGTCTTTGATTTTGAAATGGGACGTTTTTTGAAACGAGGGCAGTCCATTTAACTTCTACTATTATTTTTATTCATTCAGGCAGTTGTGAATCCTAAACCAGATCAGACGCAAGTTGGACTCAAGAGGTGGCAGATGTAATTGTGCATCTATCTGTGATATCAACACCTTGATTTTATATACTTTAACCAGTACCAGTTATGTTCTCACTTTTATTGTTGTTATATGGTGCAAATGCATAACTAAAAAAATCCCTAAACCAGATATCTGGGGCTGTGTTTGATAGGGCAATACAATGCAAAGCCACACATGATGGTCACTGTTTCTAGCACAAGAGGCCACATTGGTCCAATGTTAATATCTGGCTACCTTTCACTTCACTTAAGTTACGTGGTTGCATTTTTGCATTCACTGATGCTGTTATTTAGATCAGTGTACATGTAATTTTGGTGCAATAGTAAAATAAGGGGGAAAAAACTGACAGACATTTTCAGCAGCTGGCATTTTTGTGTCTCCCAGAAAATGTTCAATTTAATTCAGTGGTAGAGTGAAGGGTAGGCCATACCATTCTCATCCTCTATCTCGGTGTGAGCCATGAAGACGCGGTTCGCCACCTTCACTCTTCCTCCAGGGCCATAGTGAGGTCCATCCATCTTGCCATCCTTGCATGCTTTAGCCAAAATCTGTGTGGGTTTCATTGGGTCTCGCCATACATTGTAGCCATGACTACAGAAAAAGAAAAAAACAGAAGAAATGTCACTCGCTTGTCATATTTGATGTGTCATATCAAAAGGGTAGACTGCACACCAAGACTCGGGCCATATACTAATAGCAAATACTCCCCCCCCCCTTTTTTTTTCTTCTCCCCAATTGTACTTGGCCAATTACCCTACTCACCCTTCTCAGTCGCTGCTCCACCCCCTCTGTCAATCCGAGGAGGGCTACAGACTACCACATGCCTCCTCCTGTACATGTGGAGTCGCCAGCCACTTCTTTTCACCTGACAGTGAGGAGTTTCGCCAGGGGGATGTAACACATAATGTGGGAGGCTCACACAATTCCCCCCAGTTCCCCCTCCCCCCTGAACGGGCATCCCGACCAACCAGAGGAGACGTTAGTGCAGTGACCAGGACCCATACCCACATCTGGCTTCCCACCTGCAGACACAGCCAATTGTGTCTGTAGGGACGCCAGACCATGCCGATGGTAATATGGGGATTCGAACCAGCGGTCCCCATATTGGTAGGCAACGGAATAGACCGCTACACTACTTGGATGCATATAGCAAATACTTTTAATGGTTGGTTTGAGCTGTCTTATGTGCCAGATATTGTGCATGTGTTTGCAGTGTAGGATGAGGCACTTAGCATCAGAAGATTTAATAAATAACAGGGAAGCATTTGAAAGTCATTTTAGTGTTTCTGTGATAGCCAACATGCTGATACTGTCTGAAATGACCTGATGCTGTAAAGTCCACCTATCCCATATTGCAAGGAGACCTAAACCGACACTAAAAAATATCAACAGCTAACACTTGACTTCCAGAAGGTCCTTTTTGATTCTTACATGGCGTAATTAGACGCAATACCACATGTGGCTCTGTGTTTGCTGTAGTAGCGGTTCTCCAAGTCGATTTTGGTTTCGCCAATGAGATCATCGGTTCCCACCAAGTCCCAGTCATAAATCGACACGGTTAGAGTGGAATCCATTGGGAATGTGGCCTCAATGTCAAATGATCTGATGAGAGGCAAAAATCACATTAATTTCCTAGGAAAAATACCTGCTTCCTGTATGAATAATTACATTATTAGTCACAGTCAGCTTTCTCCTTACTTGCCAAACAAAGGATTCAGTTGTTTTGAGATGTAGTTTTCTTTGTCTTTAATCTCTGACTTTCCCAGTTTTATTGCAATGTACGGGTCTGCTTTCCCATTTATATCTGCCGGATGCAGGTCAGTGGCCTGTCAAAGACATTTAAAACTGTGTTCAAAGGGTAGGTTAAGATAGGGCTCAGGTGCATTTGTGTTATTTCATAAACTGTACAAAAGTTATAACATTTATTTAACAATTTGAACATGATGAACAAAATTCTGCTTATGAGAATGATATCGTAGACCACCTTCATTAGCATACAGCGGCATCACATCTGTAACTCTAACACCATTAAAATACATCAATACCCTGATGACATAGACACGGACGAGGACGTTGATCGGGTCATTATGTGGAATGTTCTGGAAGGTGCCCATGTTGGAGTCGAAGCCCATCTCTCTGGTTATATCATCCAACAAGGGCACTTTGTACATACACAGTGAGCCCTGAGAAAGAGTAATAGAGGTAGATAAAATTACACGAGGGAACAAAATGGATTACAGCTTGATAAAAACCAACTGATAACGTAACACAAAGACAAATGCTTTATATGTATGACACGCTACACTACCAATTCTTACTTTAAATTTTCCAATGACCCTGTCCTCGTCTGCCACATTTTGGTCATCATCGTCGCCACTCTTTCCTCTGTACAAGTTGAAAGTGTGGAGCCAGTCTTCAAAGTTGTCAAACTCACCCTCCAATTCCTTGGGGTACACCTTTTGAGGGAGGTTGAAGTTGATTGATGAGAAAAGAAGTACGTGCACATCCAGAAAAGAATATTTAGACCCAAGACAAAAATAGCAAAACACAGAACAAAGGAGTAAATGTTGCCGAAAACATAAGTATTGGGAGCATTTCAGTGTCAGACCTCACAACTTTGTTCTATGAAAAAAAAGAAGAAGAAGAAAACACAGATACACACAGGTTTGTTGATGATGCCATTTACCTTGTTCTGTAAAATTTCTGTGGTTTTTACTTGCTTATGTCTTGTTCTTGAATACTTGTATACTATTTGTGAAATTTTCTCCATGTTGTTCTGTTTGAGTCTGTTCTATTCTGTTCTGTTTTGTTCTTTTTTGATATGTTCCATTTTCGTCTATGTTCTATTTTGTTCTATTATGTTCTATTTTGTCCTGTTTTGTTCAGTTTTTCCTGTTATGTTCTATTTTGCTCTGTCATGTTCTGTTTCATTCTGTTATGTTCTGTTTTAGTGTGTTATGTTCTATTTTGTAGTTTTATGTTGTATTTTGTCCTGTCATGTTCTATTTTGTTCTATCATGTTCTATTCATTCTGTTATGTTCTAATTTGTTCTGTCATGTATTTTGTTCCATCATGTTCTATTTCATTCTGTTATGTTCTGTTTTAGTGTTATATTCTATTTTAGTCTGTTATGTTCTTTTTTGTGATTTTATGTTCTATTTTGTCCTGTTATGTTCTGGTTTGTTCTATTTTGTTCCATTTTATTCTGTTTTGGGCTATTTTGTCCTGCTATGTTCTATTTCAGTCTGTCATGTTCTAATTTGTAGTTTTATGTTCTATTTTGTCCTGTTATGTTCGAATTTGCTCTGTTAAGTTCTATTTTGTATTACGTTCTATTAGCTGGTCCGATGGTGGTGAGCTTTCAATGAATTGTATTTAAATGAATTGTACTTAAATGAAGCCCTGTGATGGCTTGGCGGCCTGTCCAGGGTGTCTTCCCGCCTGTCGCCCAATGACTACTGGGATAGGCTCCAGTATCCCTGCAACCCTGAGACCAGGATAAGTGGTTTGGATAATGGGATGGGTGGATGTTCTATTTTGTCCTGTTATGTTCTACTTTGTTCCATTATGTTCTATTTTGGTTTATTTTGTCCTGTTATGTTCTATTTTAGCCTGTTATGTTCTAATTTGTAGTTTTATGTTCTATTTTGACCCAATATGTTCTATTTTTTCTGTTCTATTTTTTCTGTTCTATTTTTTTCTGTTATGTTCTAATTTGTAGTTTTATGTTCTATTTTTTCTGTTATGTTCTATTTTGTTCTATGTTCTATTTTGTGTTGTGTTCTTTTTTGTTTGATTATGTTTTATTTTGTCCCGTTATGTTCATTATGTTCTATTTGTTCTGTTTAATTTTATTCTGTTATGTTCTATTCTGTTTTCTTATGTTATGTTCTATTTTGTTCTTTTGTTCTGTTTTTTTCTATTATGTTTTGTTTTGTTCTGTTCTGTTCTTTTCCATTTGGTTCTGTTTGAGTTTGTTCTGTTCCGTTCCATATCTACAAAGATGTGACTACGTGTTGAGAAAGCTTTGCGATGGTCCTGCCTGCCAATGGATGGAACTGGTTGCTGAGTACACGTCAGTACCTGAAGCTCATCCAGTTTGGGCTTTTTCTTCTCAAATGGATCAACCACAGGCTTCTTCTTTTCCTTCCTCCCTTTTCCTCTTTTGTTCCCTTTCACGGGAGAGTCGTCAGGTTTGATGTCTGAGTATAGGTTAGCAGTAGGAGTGGAATGGAGGGGGAAGGAGAGATGCAGAGGAAATAGAGCAGAGCACTCGAGACATGAATTCCACATGAACGTTGCCAAACCATTTGCTACTGTTTGTATAGTATACAGTGCATATACTATTGAACAGAAGGGGTACTTGCCCTCTAGGTAGCAGGTAACAGCTGGTGCAGCCTGACTAAAGGCTTATAGGTCACACCTTGGCTGGTGCTTGTCATTATCAAACACAGTGAAACGTTCCTTACAGGTATTGTCCAATTAGCACACCATACAGTACTTTACATAACATATACTGAATACACAAAGTAATATATTTACAGCACATTAGCATGTGATCACACGTGATCCTGTGTAGTCTGGCTGGTGCAGTATATGGATGCTGCACAATAGTTGGGCACAATCCCATAAATAGGTCAGAATTGGTTTGCGTGGAAACTAAACAAGGAATACGCTATGCATGTTTGTTGGAAATATATTTAATTAGGTTTTTGAAATGTGTCTTGCCTTGCTAATTGACAACTTTCATGGCAGGCATATGGATAATATGCACCATAGAAAGAATGGGAGGAATCGACATGAAAGTTTGGATTCATGTCAGCGTCTACCTGTAAATATCCTTGAGATTTAGTCCTATGAGTGTTAATATACTGAATAGGAAAGCAACAATCTACACTCACTGGCCACTTTATTAGGCACACCTGTCCAACTGCTCGTTAACGCAAATTTCTAATCAGCCAATCACATGGCAGCAACTCAATGCATTTAGGCATGTAGACATGATCAAGACGATCTGCTGCAGTTCAAACCAAGCATCAGAACGGGGAAGAAAGGTGATTTAAGTGACTTTGAACGTGGCATGGTTGTTGGTGCCAGACGGGCTGGTCTGAGTATTTCAGAAACTGCTGATCTACTGGGATTTTCACGCACAACCATCTCTAGGGTTTACAGAGAATGGTCCGAAAAAGAGAAAATATCCAGTGAGCGGCAGTTCTGTGGGCGAAAATGCCTTGTTGATGGCAGAGGTCAGAGGAGAATGACCAGACTGGTTCGAGCAGATAGAAAGGCAACAGTAACTCAAATAACCACTCATTACAACCGAGGTATGCAGAAGAACATCTCTGAACGCACAACACGTCGAACCTTGAGGCAGATGGGCTACAGCAGCAGAAGACCACACCGGGTGCCACTCCTGTCAGCTAAGAACAGGAAACTGAGGCTACAATTCGCACAGGCTCACCAAAATTGGACAATAGAAGATTGGAAAAACGTTGCCTGGTCTGATGAGTCTCGATTTCTGCTGCGACATTCGGATGGTAGGCTCAGAATTTGGCGTCAACAACATGAAAGCATGGATCCATCCTGCCTTGTATCAACGGTTCAGGCTGGTGGTGGTGGTGTAATGGTGTGGGGGATATTTTCTTGGCACACTTTGGGCCCCTTAGTACCAATTGAGCATCGTGTCAACGCCACAGCCTACCTGAGTATTGTTGCTGACCATGTCCATCCCTTTATGACCACAGTGTTCCCATCTTCTGATGGCTACTTCCAGCAGGATAACGCGCCATGTCATAAAGCTCGAATCATCTCAGACTGGTTTCTTGAACATGACAATGAGTTCACTGTACTCAAATGGCCTCCACAGTCACCAGATCTCAATCCAATAGAGCACCTTTGGGATGTGGTGGACCGGGAGATTCGCATCATGGATGTGCAGCCGACAAATCTGCAGCAACTGCGTGATGCTATCATGTCAATATGAACCAAACTCTCTGAGGAATGTTTCTAGTACCATGTTGAATCTATGCCATGAAGGATTAAGGCAGTTCTGAAGGCAAAAGGGGGTCCAACCCGGTACTAGCAAGGTGTACCTAATAAAGTGGCCAGTGAGTGTAGATTAGTGAGTCGATGAGAGTTAAAATGCATTTACTTGCATTTACTTGATTTGAAACGAACACTATGGAGCCAACCGAGGTAAAACATTATTTGAAGATACTTTTTAATGGTTTTTTTCCCTCCTCCTTATTTGGTGCCAAATGGGTGGGGTTTCCCTCTAAAGGATAGTAGTATTTGAGACAGACAGTGACAGGAAAATTTAGTAAATCAGGTCATCTAACAAACTTCATTATTTCAGAGCTTATGTGAATCAGGTCAGGCTAAACAATTCAATATATATCGTCATCATGCAGTAAACCTCACCCATCTGGTACTCTGAGCAGGTATAAAATTAATCGTTAAAGAAAAAGCCCAAAAGTATTTGTTGCTACTCTTTAGACCTGGTCTGGTAGAGAAGCACACAAACACTACATATCAACCCAGTTTTGAATTTGGCCTGACATTTGACATCAAAAACCCTTCTCCTTCTTTCAGCTTGTTCCCTGTTTCTCAGGGGCCACCACAGTGGATTTTACAGTTTCTATCAGTACCCTGTGAGAGCACAGTACCAATGGTGGTCATTGTTAACTCAGGCCTCGACCGATCCGGTATGGTCTACTAAATCCGCATAAGTATTTGGCAGAATTTTATGTCGGATGCCCTTCCTGATACAACCACTAACCCTATGGATGGAGGCACAGGTAAAGCACTGGATGCCATCCCAGTATTCATAGACTTGCACCCATTCCTGTCGCGCTTGACATCAAAAACCCTGTTCTAGTCTTATTCAAGACCTTCATCCAGTTTTACCTCCACCATCTGCAAGGTCCATGTCATCCCTGTCCTCTGAATCAGAAAGAGCTGCTTCTTGAGCCTTCAGGTGCTGTGGGATTGACATTTAATTTCCCTGAATTATTTCTCTGAAGCACGATGAATTGCATTTTGACAGTTTTGAAAAAGTTAACGAGTGAAAAAGCAAAGTAGGCTGGGAGGAAAGCAGCTACACTTGTTGAAAGAACAGTGAGGAAAACAAAATGACAAAATTATTTATTTTGGATATCCTTAGACTTTTTTCCCAGTTTACTTCACAACACTTCTCTGAAGGTGTGCCAAATGACCATGCTCATATCTCTCACCTCTGTCAGAGTTTCAATGGAGGCAAAGTACTTCGACCACCAATCCAGCATGCTCTCATCAAGTTCTTCTTCTTCATTCTCATCACCCCCCTTCTTCCTCTTCTTTTTCTTCCCCTTTCCATCCTTGTCATCGTCCTTCCATGCAAAAATGT
Organism: Lampris incognitus; assembly: GCF_029633865.1. Classification (NCBI taxonomy): domain Eukaryota; kingdom Metazoa; phylum Chordata; class Actinopteri; order Lampriformes; family Lampridae; genus Lampris; species Lampris incognitus. The sequence goes on from NC_079226.1 coordinate 32,475,105, forward strand.
TTTTAAAAAATGTCCAAGATCACCACATTTCACTTTCTTAAAACCCTTCAGTTCTGATTTCTGTCATACTGTAAAGCAACAGAGGCACATTCACATCACACTTACCTCGATTTTCACCACGGCTTCTGAACCCTAGGTGGAAAAGCCAAATTAAATGTATATCTTATGAAATCGTGTAAGAATATTTTATAACTCTTGAATGTTCATCCAGATATTCATGTTGTATTTAGTATGTGAATGTGAAATGCTATGTTTGTTGTATGTTTTTAGCATCCAGATTTGATTTTCATCATTGTGTTGTTTTCTTATTTCCTTAGCCAAGTATTATTAGAAAAAGGTATGTCTTTTTTTTTATTCTTCGAGGGACACCTTGGTTAACTGAATATAATATAGAATGAAAAAATGGAAACTTACTGAGTCTAGCTTGACCACAGTGTCAACCTTCTTAAAAGTAGTTTCTGGTTCCATACTGACAACAACAATTTCCTCTGAGAGAGGAGACAGGGACATGATAAAATGCATGAACAACAAAGTTGAACAAAGGTACAGAAAGTCCCAAATGAGTGGTTTTGTTTGTATTCTGCCATGAATTTGTTGTACGTACGCTAGCATTAGTTCCTTGTAATAACTTGCGCTTCCTCGAGAGGTTACTTAATGAAGGGTTAACCGACCTGTAGTAGACCAGTTGTTGGCCTGCTTGTCTGATGCCCTGTAGATGAACTTGCGCAGGCTGGTGACAGCATGGGAGCCAACCAGGGTGTAGCGTCCAAACGCCCTGCAGTCCACCACGCGGATGTTAAGAGGTGGGTGGAGCAACTCGTTCTCAGGCAAATCCTGACAAAAAAACAACAAAAAAAAAAAAAAAAGCAAAAACAATTTGAAATCACTTTCAGTGCACATTGCACAGTGCTCAAATGCAGGTGGTAGAAGGATATATGCACTTAATGTACAGATATAGAGACTATGAATAATAAATTGCACACTTTACTTAATCTTGATAAATTCAGCTTTCTATACCTGATGCAAAAACTCAAGTTCGGAGGTTTAAGGGCTTTGAAAAGTGTGAGAAATATAAATGAAAACTTTGTAAAATCTGATGGTGGACAAATGAATGTTATTGTGACGATTAGTCTGATAACATACCACTTCGAACCACTTGACGAGAGTGCTGAAGTTGGGGTTTTTCTTGTAGTTTGGGATGAGGGCAGACTGGACCCCTTTGCCGGCGCATTCGATATCGACGCGAGGCCTGTCCACCTGGGCCAGGTTAACTCTCTTCAGGTCCCTCAAGCCCCAGAACAACACCTAAGAATTAAGGACATTCATTATTATACAATGATACCGCTCAGTATCTTCCTGATACCACAGACAACATAGTGGCTGGGCCCCGGGCCCTTTGATTCCTGCTGAAACCCTGTTGTATAATTTTGAAAGTACATCGACACCTGTTAATGTATAGAAATATCATTATATTATCATAAAAACATAGAAGTATGCCTTGAGTACTTCTCCATTCTTGAAAAAGATATCATTCTTGTAGATACGGGAAGATTTGTGCCTTATTCTTTTTAAAAAAAAAATTTTTTTCTCCCTTTTTCTTCCCCAATTGTACTTGGCCAATTACCCCACTCTTCCGAGCTGTCCTGATCTCTGCTCCAGCCGCTTCTTTTCACCTGACAGTGAGGAGTTTCGTCAGGGGGACATAGTGCATGGGAGGATCACGCTATTACCCCCAGTTCCCCCTCCCCCCCGAACAGGCACCCCGACCGACCAGAGGAGGCGGTAGTGCAGTGACCAGAACACACACCCACATCTGGCTTCCCACCTGCAGACACGGCCAATTGTGTCTGTAGAGATGCCCGACCAAGCCGGAGGTAAGGCAAGTCAAGTCAGTTTTATTTGTATAGCCCAATATCACAAATTACAAATTTGCCTCAAGGGGCTCTACAGCAACACAACATCCTGTCCTTAGACCCTCACATCAGATAAGGAACAACCCCCTAAAAAAAAACAATCCTTTAACAGGGAGAAAAAATAGGAAGAAACCTCAGGGAGAGCAAGGGCTCTCTCTCCCAAGACGGACAATGTGAAATTGATGTTGTGTTTACACAATACAACATTGAAAGAACATTGAAAGGTAACACGGGGATTTGAACTGGCGATTCCCGTGTTGGAAGGCAACGGAATAGACTGCTACACTACCCGGATGCCCATTTGTGCCTTATTCTATAATGTTAGTTAAATTGCAGTAGCTGAGGTCTTTTAATGTTATGCATTTCATATCATGGTAAAGTACTTCCTCTGTGTGTGATCAGAAAAAGAAATCTTTCACCTCAATCCTGTACTTGCTGAGGACCGGCCTGATGCCCAGCGGCACGGGTAGGATGGGGCCGCGGTCCATGTCTGTGGGACCATCTATGGGAGGTAGGTCAGCTTTCCCGTGGGGGCCGATCTGACGCACAGCAAAAGCATCCATCACAAAACACAAACCTCCAATTTGATGACTGACTCAAAGCAGCAAGGCACGTAGTGCATTAATCGTACGATCGGGTTGTGTTTCATCACTTTGGACACACGAACCTGCAGCAGTTCAAAGGCTGCCAGCATTTCTCCAGCAGTGCAGTTCCCACGGTAGATCTGATAGTACTCCAGCTGGGGAGGGAAGCGCGGGGGACCGTAGTGCTCGTCCGCCATCTTAACAATGGGCTTGGCAAAGGTTCGGCCCATGAATTCAGCTTTGCCCTGGAGTTACATGATGTGATATGAGAGCATTAGCAGGTGGTTTGAACCTTGGATCAAGGACCAGGCCCACACGTATGAATTATGGTTTCAACTATTTGAAAGAATGATCTTTTTGGCCTACCATCTTCAATCCAGGGCAGGTCATTGGGGGTTTTATTTACAACAGTTTTGTAGGAAAAATTAATGTCAATTTAATAAAGTTGTATATGGTACATCATCAATCATTTGACATACTGTAACCACAAGAAGAAACATGGCGTCAGACACGCATGTTTCCAGGTAAAGTGTACACAAAAGAGCAATGAGGACATCAAGCTAAAGAAACAAGATGAACAAAACAAAACGAAACAAAATGACAGCAAGACACCCAACATAACCAGTGAACTGCAAAACAGTGCTGCTTCTCGAGCGACGGATAATCTTTGAGGATTGTTGCAAAGTGTCGTTGCGTCTCTCTTGCAGTTAGCGGTTATGAGGAGTCCAAGTGCTCTCTTGACAACATACAGTAAGCACAACTGCCACTTCAAGGAATGCAACAGGGATAAGATGGCGGAGGGCACGCCGCTGGCCCCCGTGAGCCGCAAATGAACGCAAAGCCCACGGAAAGGGTGTTATTCCTCTTGCATGCCTTTGGACAGACAGTGGGTCTTTACTCTGCACACAATGCAGTACGCGTCTACAGTACTTCAAACCATAAGAATCCACACTCTACTTATCCCAGAAGTCATCCAAACCAATGGTGTCAAAGAAAGAGGCAAATATAGAACTGTTAAGCAACAAAAGCATTCTTTCAAATATAATTCATATCAACTTACTTAATAACACCAAACAAAAGTCATATATCTTTAAACTATAATGAGTTCAAGTAAAAATGAAAAAAAAAAACACAGTACACAAAGTGGTATTATGTACAGATTAATACAAGTTTCCAAATCATTATTCATAGAATTGTGATCTGTCATTCAAATGCTGACTGTCCTGTGTTTGAGTGACATGTTTATTAGCCTTACAGGTAGGGCTGCTCATTACTTCAGCATCATTGTTTACCGTCTTTCAATGGTATTGTATCGGGATGAAATGTAGATGTTGTCATATGGTGATACAAAATTTTGTTGTCAAAATTAATGATAACGAGACTCTATAACCTAAAATTTCTGATAAAATGAGGTCTGAAATTAATAGTTGAAAACAATTTTTGGTTTGATATTACACTTTACATTTCCAAACAGTTCAACACGATGAACCTCAGCTGGATTACTAGATATGTTTTTTTTTTTTGGTATTTGTAAGCCGATATCGTGATATATACTTATATATTGATATTCTGTAAAATGGTTATCGCGGTAATAATATTTTCCATATCGCCCAACACTACTTACATTTCATGTGGAAGACAGACAAAACTATTCATTAGGGTAATCTGAAGAGCAAGGAGAGACCGTCCCTATCTGGAAATTCAACCTGTGTGAAGTCAGACTGCTTACTTCCATTACTTCATATGGAAACAGAAGTAACTCTGACCAAAATTGTCCCTTACCACTGTGTCTTGATCATAGACTTCAATGACTATAATTGGGGGGTCGTCTCGCAGCTCACTGGCCTCTCCAAACAGCTCCACGTTCTCAAAAACCAGTAGCTGGTCCCAGGTAGGGCACAGAGTCTCAGCCAGCACCTGGGAAGAAACACATTGTCAACATCCGCTTAATCGTTTCCTTTCAGGACCCCAAACACCAGTCAACCATGCACCATTCATACCATTTGGTTACTTAGTGTGTCCAATTCACCTAACCTGCATGTCCTCAGACTGCGTGTGGAAGACCACCGTACCCACACAAACGCAAGCTCACCGATGAGCCACCACACTGTCCCATTTTTTTTTAGAAAAATAACTATTCTGAGTTCTCTCGCTTCACCCACTGCCCAAGATAAATTAAACTGAATAAGTAAGCAATGTTTAGGTAGTGAGTTAGACCCATAAACAGCAAAATGGGACCTTTTCAATGGAAACCCCTGAGCCTGCAACGCCATTAATACACTTAAAGGTCTCGAGAAAAGAAGAATATATTTTCATTCCTGCTACCCGTTTTATCTCAACTTACTTTACATCTGTTTAACAAGATGTTCTAGAAATTCACAAAAGAACAATATTTATTTTTATTTTTGTGTATATAAGAATAGCACTTTTTCTCTTCCCGACTACTACAATAATTTTTTAGTTAGATCATCCTGTACTTGTGAGCATACACTAACAAAAATGTCCAATGACTAGGAGAGAGAAATCTTTTACCACCGTTCTTCTGAAAATAACCTGTCAGCATTGTCAGTTTGACTGTTAGTTAAATCAAACTCCCTCCCTTCACTAAACCCCACCCAACTGTTCAGTTTCATTCTCACATGCGTTAAATTGTGGTTGCTCTAAATGGTATTTCACAGGACCTTTAGCAGCTATAGAGTTACTTAATAAATGCGTGGGACCTACTTGGAATACAAGTTAAAGAGCGAGGTCGTTGAAGATTGTTGATCCTGTAAATTTAACCTTCTCACCTCGGTGACCTGGCTCTGCGTGGAGAAGAAGACCCTGGCGAAGGGGTCAGACAGGCCCGTGCTGTCAGCGGCGAACAGGCTTCGAGCCTGGTACATATGAACCCTCAGCTGGAAGATCTGTTTCACTAAGGGAGGGTTAGACAACACTGAAAATCAACCAATCTATAACAAATGATGCATGTTGTATTACTGAATAGTTAATTTCCCTTGATGATGTACTGAAAAGTTAAAAAAAATGCCTACAGTTCAACATTCACTATATTCTAAATACAGCACATCGAGTTGATAAAACTGTTATTCTTTTGTAAATTAAAAATCTTGATAACTATGACTTAGAGAGCACTAAGATTTCATTTTGTACTATCATGATCCCCTCCCCCTTGTTTTGTCCCCAATTGTATTAGGCCAATTACCCCACTCCTCCAAGCTGTCCCGATCACTGCTCCACCCCCCTCTGCAGATCCGGGAAGGGCTGTAGACTACCACATGCCTCCTCTGATACATGTGGAGTTGCCAGCCGCTTCTTTTCACCTGACAGTGAGGAGTTTCGCCAGAGGGATATAGCGCATGGGAGGATCATGCTATTCCCCCCAGTTCCCCCTCCCCCCAAACAGGCGCTCTTGATCAACCAGAGGAGGTGCTAGTGCAGCGACCAGGACACATACCCACATCCGGCTTCCCACTCGCAGACAAGGCCAATTGTGTCTGTAGGGACACCCAACCGAGCCGGAGGTAACACGGGGATTTGAACTGGCGAGCCCCATGTTGGTAGGCAACGGAATAGACTGCCATGCCACTTTAATCAAAGTGGCATGGCACCGGTAACCCTAACCCTAAAAGTGCCACTTTTAGGTGCCACTTTAATCAAATAGTGGATGAGCTCATTCTGAATTGAAGGTCTTCATTTCATAATGGGAAAACAATGGAAAGTGAAGACATAGTAGGGTGTTATATGTGCTGCTGTGCACCCGTACTCATATAGGTGAGGCTGATTGGAGGGGAGGACGGAAGGCCGGGTCCCTTTGTCAACTTGTTTTCCTCAAAGCCATTGGGCAGGCCGCTCAGGTAGTCTTTGCGCTGCTTACTCAGACCCAGCCACAGATAAATCTCTGTCTTGGCCTGCACTGTCCAGCCAGCAGGCCCGAAGCCTTTCTTACCAGGGATCTTTCATAATTGAGAAAAAATAAATATGGAAAGTGAACAAACTGCATAGACTGCTTGGCAAATGTTGAATGCATCTTAATGGAATATTTGAGAGTATTTGAAAGTATTGAACACAGACAAACCCTCAGAAAAATTGTTTTGACTTTGCCACAGTCTTTTCCAGTCTCCTCATCCACATTAGAATAGAGGATGTCTTTCGAGGGCACGCGGGCATAAGCGATACGCTTGCCATTGCTTATCATCCAGATAAAGATATCAGGAACACTATGCTGAGGCTGTAACAACAAAGAACTTATTATATAAAAAATTTGCGTTACAAAAAGGCAGACTTTATGAAGGGTTTATAAGTGGTGAGTAACTACTTCATTAATGGTTAATAACGTATTTATTAATGTGTCACACAGCAGTAATAAGATGTTATAATGCATTAATAAGACTTTTGGGTTGCCAAGTTGGGCGGAGAGTCTCCATAGCTATTCTCTCGAAAACCATAGTATGGCAACCTCACTAACCATTACTTGACCTTAACTCTAAACTTAACCACTACCAAACCTTAACCCTAAACTTAACTGCTGTAACTGTGGTTACTTTCGATATTAAGTAAAAACCAATTTTTGTATATGTATTGTATGACATTTTCAAGTCATGTTATTTCTATGCTGCTCACTGACAATATGAATCAGCACTCCTCACCAGTCACGTGGCTTCTGAGAGAATGTCTATGGAGACTCGTATATTGATAAAATGTGGGCTTCCGACATGGCAACCCAAAAAAGTAGTTTTATTAATGTGTTATAACATGTTATCACTGATTTATAATAGATTACTGAATGTGTTATTAACATTAATAAAGTATGCCTTACTGTAAAGTGGTACCAAATGTGCAGTGAGATAAATTTCTACAAATGAAATATTCCACCCTATCCACACCTTATACATTTGACACACACAAAACAGTACCATTTGCATGGGGCAGATACAGATAGTGTAACGCGTCTTACTTCATCAGCCAAGAAGCGCAGCTTCTGGAGAAAGTTCTGGGCCAGCTTGATTTTATCCCTCACCGTACTCTTCTTCACCTGTGATCTCATGGTCTTAGCTTGCTGGCCCATGCTCTCCTACAAACAGAAGCATTTTACCATGGCTAGAGATAGCGTTACAGTCAACAAGAGAAAAGGAAAAGACTCTTATTAAGTTAACCGTACCAGTTCTGACATGCACAACTTCAGTCTCTCCCTGTCAAGTTTGGTCCTCCCAGCCTGATTCTGGTCCTTGTTTGCCAGTGAAAGGAACTGGCTGAAAGAGTTAGGGCTCAGTCAGTTTCAAAGTCTACAGTGATCACAAGATGACATCAATGAAGACTTTCTTTCGAATATGACAGTAAAGTGTGCCATTACAGACCTGCATCCTTGGCTGAGTTCCTCCAGGACACCCCTGAGCCTACGCTCAGGATAAGCCTTTTCTGTCTTGATGATCTCTTGCACATCATTTAGACCATCTTCCTGTAAAGGCAGTGGAAGAGGTAAACACAAAATAACTGTTTTTTTAATTTATGTTTTTAGATTTATATTGTTGATTGCATCTTTTCTCAACAAAGTTACAAACTACCACAAAGTCAAAGGGAAAATAATCAAACATGTATAAACAACCATATATAAACAACCCTGTCACTGGGGATGCACAAGCCAGTGCATTCTTAGTGCTGGTCCCTAGTCCAGATAAATGGGGAGTGTTGTGCCAGGAAGAGCATCCAATGTAAAACCTTTGCCAAATCAAATATGCGGATCATTAATTAGATTTCCATACCAGATCACTTGAGCTCGGGTTACCAACAACTGACACCAGTACTGTTGGCCAGCAGGGTGCTGGTGGAAACTATGCTACTGTTGGGCAAAGGAGAGGGGGAAGGCATGTCCATAGGCAGCGGGAGAGGAGGAAGGGTAAGGGTGTGGAGGTGAGAGTCGGAACTTTGAATCTTGGCACTATGACTGGTAAAAGGAGAGAGCTGGCTGATATGATGGAGAGAAGGAAAGTAGATATACTGTGTGTGCAAGAGACCAGGTATAAGGGGAGTAAGGCCAGGAGCATCAGAGGGGTGTTCAAACTCTTCTACCATGGCGTGGATGGGAGGAGAAATGATGTAGGGGTAATTCTGAAGGAAGAGTATGTCAAGAGTGTGTTGGAGGTGAAGAGTGTTGGACAGAGTGATGAGTATGAAGCTGGAAATTGAAGGTGTGATGATGAATGTTATCAGCGCATCTGCCCCACAAGTTGGGTGTGAGATGGAAGAGAGAGAAGAACTTTGGAGTGAGTTGGATGAAGTGGTAGAGAGTGTACCCAAGGAGGAGTGAGTTGTGATAGGAGCAGACATCAATGGACATGTTGGTGAAGAGAACAGAGGTGATGAGGAGGTGATGGGTATGTATGATGCCAAGGAGAGGAATTTGGAAGGACAGATGGCAGTGGATTTTGCAAAAAAAGATGGAAATGGCGGTGGTGAATACATATTTCAGAAAGAGGAAGGAACACAGGGTGATGTATAAGAGTGGAGGAAAGTGCACACAGGTGGACTATACCTTTTTTAGGAGGCGTGATCTCAAAGGGATTGGAGACTGCAAGGCAATGACAGGGGAGAACATAGCTAGGCAGCATCGGCTGGTGGTCTGTAGGATGACTTTGGAGACCCAAGAAGAGGAAGAGAGTGAAGGCAGAGCCAATGATCAAATGGTGGAAGTTGAAGAAGGAAGACTTGTGTGGAGTTCAGGGAGGAGTTAAGACAGGCACTGGGTGGTAGTGAAGACTTGCCCGATGGCTGGGCAATCACTGCAGAAATGGTGAGGGAGACAGCTAGGAAGGTACCTGGTATGCCATCTGGACAGAGGAAGGAAGACAAGAAGACTTGGAGGTGGCACAGCAAAGTATACAGAGGAAGAGGTTGGCAAAGAATAAATGGGATAGTCAGAGAGATGGAGTACAAGGAGATGTGGCGTAAAGCGAAGAGAGAGGTGGCAAAGGCAAAGTAAAAGACGTATGTTGAGTTGTATGAGAGGTTGGACACTAAGGAAGGAGAAAAGGACTTGTACTGATTGGCTAGACAGAGGGACCGAGCTGGGAAGGATGTGCAGCAGGTTAGGGCGATCAAGGGATAGAGATGGAAATGTGCTGACAAGCGAGGAGCGTGTGTTGAGAAGATGCAAGGCGTACTTTGAGGGGCTGATGAATGAAGAAATGAGATAGACAGAAGGTTGGACGGTGTGGGGTTGTGAATCAGGAAGTGCGGTGGATTAGCAAGGAGGAAGTGAGGGCAGCTATGAAGAGGATGAAGAGTGGAAAGGTGTTTGGTCCAGATGACATACCTATGGAGGCATGGAGGTGTTTAGGAGAGATGGTAGTGGAGTTTTTAACTAGATTGTTTAACACAATCTTGGAAAGTGAGAGGATGCCTGTGGAATGGAGAAGAAGCATACTGGTACCGATTTTCAAGAATAAGGGTGATGTGCAGACCTGTAGTAACTACAGAGGTATACATTTGACCAGCCACAGCATGAAGATATGGGAAAGAGTAGTGGAAGCTAGGTTAAGAGGAGAGGTGATGATTAGCAAGCAGCAGTATGGTTTCATGCCATGAAAGAGCACTACAGATGCCATGTTTGCTTTGAGAATATTGATGGGGTTTTAAAGGTTTTTTTCCTATTGAGTTGTTATCCGATGCGAGGGTCTAAGGACAGGATGTTGTGCTGCTGTAAAGCCCCCTTAGGCAAATTTGTAATTTGTGATATTGGGCTAAACAATGTGCATATTAACTTCTGGAGTGATTCTGAATTGCTGGCTCATCTAGTATAGAGTAAGTATCATCTTTCTTGCTTAACAAGTTGCTATTAGTCTTATTCAAGCTGCTTGAGCATTAGTCCTTTTCTCTATACATCTGCTGCTGGTTCCTAGTGGGATCTTATTCTACCTGTAGCTGTCTTATTCTGTTTACTTATTTACTTAATGTAGCTGTAGCTGTTTTTTCACCTAGTGTGCCCTTAAATATTTCTTGTTGCCTAGCTGTTTTGACTTAGTTATCCTTTTAGCTTATAAATATATTCCTTGGTAACTTGCTGTTTGCAGTTTTAATAGTATTGTGTGAGGTTTGATAGAGTTTTACATAAGTGTCCAGTTTCTGGGCAATAAGCCTATTTTCAGTGTACCTCTTTGGCCAATTGGGTGTTAAGTGGCCAGGGTGTGGCCTGCACTCATGGCAGCAATCAGTGTTCTTTAAATCACTGCTGCTACTTGGAAGCGTCAGGCAAACAAGCCTAGGTTGAACGAAGGCTAGAGTGAACAAAGGAAAGCACAACTTTTTCAAGCCAAGACTTCGTCAAGCACGGACTGCTCTTTTTAGATCCAGTCAGTCATCTGTATTTTGTGTACCTGTGACCCTACCAATCTCATCTATCCCACTCTCTCCACTCACGTTGAGCAAGTGGTGACGGGAGGGCTCTGGACTTGCCAGTCTGCAGTGATGAAAGCTGAGTTTATCTCAGGCTACGCATCCTTGCTCTCCCTAAACTTTCTTGCTCTTACTGAGACCTGGATCATGCCAGAAAACACTACCACACCCGCAGCTCTGTCTGATGTTTACTCTTTTTCTCACACCCCCAGAGCTGGGAGGCGGAGTGGTGGTACTGGCCGTCTTATCTCCCAGAAATGGAAATACTCTTGTTTCCATTCCACAATTTTCTCCGCCCGCTTTTGAATTTCATACTGTTACTGTCTCTTATCCAGTCAAACTCACCATCGTAGTTGTGTACCGCCCACCAAGCCCCCTTGGTGAGTTTCTGGAGGAGCTTGACACACTTCTCTCGCACTTCCCTGTTGATGACTCTGCACTTATCCTTCTCAATGACTCTGCACTTATCCTTCTTGGTGACTTCAACATCCACACTAACAAGCTAGATCCTCTTCTCTCTTTCCTCTCCTCCTTTGACCTTCACCTCTCACCCTCTCCTCCTACCCACAAGGCCGGCAACCAGCTGGACCTTATCTTTACTAGACACTGTCCTATTTCCAATCTCTCTGTTACTCCCCTCCAGCTCTCTGACCACTATTACATGTCCTACTCTTTCTCCCTCTCTTCACCCCCTCAGCCCCTTCCTCTACCCACATGGTTTCCACCCGTAGATACCTCCGCTCTCTCTCCGCCACTGATCTTTCTTCCTCTGTGACGTCTATCCTCCCTACACCTGAATCTTTCTCTCTCCTACCCCCTGACACTGCTACTGATCTTCTTCTCTCTACCCTCTCCGCTTCTCTGGACAATCTCTGTCCCCTCACCTCCAGGCCTGCACGTCCAACTCCACCTGGCCCTTGGCTGACCGACTCAGTACGTACTGACAGACGGAGCCTTGGAGTGGCAGAGCGCAAATGGAGAAAAGGCAAACTCCCAGATGACCTTCTCAACTTCCAATCTTTTCTTTCCACTTTCTCCTCCTCCCTTTCTGCTGCTAAGGCTGCCTTCTATCGCTCTAAAATCCTCTCCTCCCTTCTCTCTGATGACTTCGCTAACTTCTTTGACAAGAAGGTAAACGGCATCAGATCCTCCTTTTCTCACCACCCGGTTAGTGCTGCTTGCACTATCCCACCTTCTGTACCCTCCCTCACCTCTCCAAGTCCCACCCTATCCCACCTCGCTCCCCTCTCCCCCGATGAGATTCTAAACCTCATCACATCCAGTCGCCCCACCACATGCTCCCTTGACCCGGTCCCCTCCCCTCTTCTTCAGTCTATAGCACCTGAACTCCTTCCCTGTCTAACCCACCTCATCAACACCTCCCTCCAGGCAGGATGTTTTCCATCTGCCTTCAAGACTGCTAGAGTCACTTCTCAAGAAACCGTCACTTAACTCCTCTGACGTCAGAAACTACAGACCAGTTTCCCTTCTACCCTTTCTATCCAAAACTTTCGAACGTGCTGTCTTTAACCAACTTTCTTTGTACCTCCACCAGAACAACCTCCTGGACCCCAACCAGCCTGGCTTCAGGGTCGGTCACTGGACAGAGATGGCCCTCCTTGCAGTGACAGAATCGCTGCACTCTGCGAGAGCAAACTCTGTCTCCTCTGTTCTGATACTCCTGGACCTGTCAGCTGCGTTCGACACAGTGAACCACCAGATCCTCCACTCTCAATGTTTGCAACCTACCTGACGGGTCGCTCCTACCAGGTGACATGGAGGGGATCTGTGTTGGAGCCTCGCAGACTGACTACAGGCGTTCCACAGGGTTCGGTTCTGGGTCCTCTCCTTTTCTCCCTGTACACGACATCCCTGGGTTCTGTTTTTCGCTCGCATCACTTCTCTTATCATTGTTATGCCGATGACACCCAGCTGATCTTGTCCTTTCCTCCCTCTGACACACAAGTAGGGACACGCATTGCTGCGTGCTTGACTGACATCTCGGAGTGGATGGCGACACACTACTTGAAGCTCAAGCTGGACAAGACAGAGCTGATGTCCCTCCCGGGGAAAGGTTGCCTGCACCGAAACCTGGCCATCACCATTGACAACACCGTGGTGACGCCAGTTCGGACTGTGAGGAATCTGGATGTGATCCTGGACGACCAACTGTCGTTTGCTGAAAACGTTGCATCGGTGGCTCGCTCCTGCAGATTTCTCCTCTATAACATCAGGAGGATTCGCCCATTCCTCACCGACGAGATGGCACAGGTGCTCATCCAGGCTCTGGTCATCTCCCGGCTGGACTACGGCAACTCCCTCCTTGCTGGCGCCCCGGCGTCAGCCGTCGGATCTCTGGAGCTTGTTCAGAAAGCTGCAGCTCGTCTGGTGTTCAACCACCCTAAGTTCTCCCACACAACTCCCCTTCTCATGTCCCTACACTGGCTCCCAGTAGCTGCTTGCATCCAGTTTAAGACTCTGGTGCTAGCCTACAGGGCAGTGAAAGGAACAGCTCCTTCCTATCTCCAGGCCATGGTGAAGCCCTACACCCCCGCCCGACCACTTCGCTCTGCTGCCTCAGGACGCCTGGTTGCCCCATCGCTCAGAGGCCCTTGCTGCCGATCAACTCGGTCACGGCTCTTTTCTGTCCTGGCCCCACAGTGGTGGAATGAACTTCCCACTGATGTCAGGACAGCGGAGTCGCTGCCCATCTTTCAGCACAGGTTGAAAACTCAACCTCTTCAAGAACTACTACCCTGTTACTTGTTCTTAGCACTTATTGTATTCACTCTTCTTTTTTTTTTTAAAAAAAATCTCATTCTTGCACTTTTACTTTAGCACTGGTATTGCTCTTAGATGCTTGTTTAGATGCACTTATGACCTCTGATGACTAGTAGTTCTCCTGATTTCCTACGTTAAATGCACTTATCGTAAGTCGCTTTGGATAAAAGCGTCGGCTAAATGACTGTAATGTAATGTAATGTATACAAATAAAATTGACTTGATGGAGAAGTATAGAGAAGGTCAGAAGGACTTACATTGTGTCTTTGTGGATTTAGAGAAAGCATATGACAAGATGCTGAGAGAGGAGGTGTGTTGTTGTATGAGGAAGTCGGGAGTGGCAGAGAAGTATGTAAGAGTGGTTTAGGATATGTATGACAGCAGTGTGACAGTAGTCAAGTGTGCGGTTGGAATGACAGATGGGTTCAAGGTGGAGGTGGGATTACATCAAGTATCAGCTCTGAGGCCTTTCTTGTTTGCAATGGTAATGGACAGGTTGACGGATGAGCTCAGGCAGGAGTGTCTGTGGACTATGATGTTCGCGGATGACTGTGATCTGTAGCGAGAGTAGGGAGCAGGTTGAAGAGAGCTTGGAGAGGTGGTGGTATGCACAGGAGAGAAGAGGAATGAAAGTCAGTAGGAGCAAGACAGAATACATATGCATGAACGAGAGGGAGGACAGCAGAATTGTGAGGGTGCAAAGAGTAGAGGTGACTAAGGCAGATGGGTTTTAATACTTGGGGTCAACTGTCTAAAGTAATGGGGAGTGCAGAAGAGGGTGCAGGCAAGGTGAAGTGGGTGGAAAAGTGTCAGGAGCGATTTGCGACAGAGGGATACCAGCAAGAGTTAAAGGGAAGGTTTATAAGATGGTAGAGCGACCAGCTATGTTATATGGTGTGGAGATGGTGGCACTGACAAAAAGACAGGAGGCAGAGCTGGAGGTGGCAGAGTTGAAGATGCTAAGATTTTCATTGGGAGTGATGACAGGATTAGGAACGAGTATATTAGAGGGACCACTCAGGTTCGACGGTTTGGAGACAAAGCAAGAGAGGCAAGATTGAGATGGTTTGGACATGTGTGGAGGAGAGATGCTGGGTATATTGGGAGGAGGATGCTGAATATGGAGCTGCCAGGCAAGAGGAAAAGAATAAGGCCAAGGAGAAGGTACATATATGGATGTGGTGAGGGAAGACATGCAGGTGGCTAGTGTGACAGAGGAAGATGCAGAGGACAGGAAGAAATGGAAACGGATGATCCGCTGTGGCGACCCCTAACGGGAGCAGCTGAAAGTAGTAGTAGTAGTAGTAATGAAGAAAAGACTAAAAGTCTATTCATGTCAAAGAACACCTTGAAACTCAGTAAACAAATTGGGAGAACTACTCGATCTGTGCCTCCTTTTTACACCCATGTTTTGTTGGGGTTTTTTTGTTTTGTTTTTTTTGTTTTTGGGCTACATCATTCAGTCCCATTAGTAAATTGTCTAACTTGCCAGTTTATCTGCGATGTTGTCTATGATGTTTGCATTGTACAGCCTCCTTCTTTGGTCCTGCCACCAACTTTTGATGTAGATGCATGGCTTCCTCTCAAAATATGGCAAGTGGAAGTAGTTCCTGCCAATACAAACCATGTTACAACAACATGATAAACTTTATTTACATACCACAATATCAAGCAAAGTGACAGAAAACCAGCCCCGCTGGTTACAACTGGCATACACAGTATGGAGCAAAGTAAACAGATTGGTAATTTAACACTGTAATTTACTTTAAGATCTGGAGTGCGTACAAAATGAATTGAGACCTCTGGAGCTTTACGCCTCAAATAGTCTGCTGTGACACACACGGACTGTATTATTGCGATATCAGTAAAGGAGATGTAAGCATTTCTTCGTGCACAGGCAAGAGTACCTGGCTGCATCCTGCAGAATGGGGCGAGGTTCAACGTCAAATGTTTAATCCCACCCACCTATCCCTAACCCCAACTCTGTTTAACGCCGCCCAAACCAATGAAATCGATGTTTAACCTCGCCCAAATCAATATTTAACCCTGCCCAAATTGACATTTAACCCTGCCCAAATTCGACAGTTAAACCAATCAAATCAAACAGTGGGTGGGATTAAACATTCGATGTTGAACACCGCCCCGCTCTGCAGGCTGCAACCGGACAGGAAATGCCAATCGCTGCAAGGCACGATAAAAATGAGCGAAGGATTTTAGATTATTTTTTTTTTCTTCAACAATGGCTTTGTAGCGTGCACGGATGAATAGACTCGCTAACCCCCAGAAGTCAGTATTCTAAGAAAGACATATCGTTTAATCCTTTAAAATAATATTTTGAGAGGAAAGCCCCAAAGCTACTAACAACCCCTTCTTGACAGCAAACCTAATGCATTTTTAAAATATAATTTCATATAATTTCTGTGTCGTCTGTTGTTGTTTTTTCATATTGACTCTGACCGGTCAGTGATGACAGGTTTCATGGGTGGAGTGGAGGCCACCGAGGCCAGGTCCCCGTCGTCCTCCATCTCCTCCTCACTGGAGTTGTGGATCAGCTCAGTCTCCTCTTCGTCGCTGTCTCCTCCGGCCTTCTTCCCTTTGGTTTTTGGCTTGATGACGCCATCAATCTCGTTTCCATAGTTACCTGGCAATTAGAGATTACGTTGTCAGATTTGCCGCTTTATGGGCCACATTGATCTTCAATGGAGATGAGTAGACCCAATCACATCTGTGTGCTCCTTAAGTGTTTTGCACTTATCTACTCAAAACCATGTTGGGATTTCACGTATAAAAAGTAACTAATAGCTGCTCTTAACCATAAAAAGAAATGATTTTTGAGGAAGCTACAAATTGACCATACAGTTTGTTCAAAATTAGTGGAGGAAACATGAAAGCAGATTCTGTTTGGGCCTGATGATGATGATGATGAGACTGCTTCAGATTGTGATAATGGGTAGAAAGTGGAAGTTACCTATTGTGACCTCGAAGCTGATGGGCTTGTCACCTATCTTTCTGTCTATCATGGTGGCTTCGAGGAATGACCCGAAGAGAAAAAACTCCTCCACCTTGCCAGCAGCAGTCTGGGAAATTAGACACACAAAAAATCTATATGAGAAGAATCCTGCTTCCACCTGCAACTACCCCCATCGGATGGAAATAAAATGGGCTCCTTGTCAATTTGCTTAAGTAAGATGTTGGTTAAATAAGAGCTTGAAAATATATATATTTTTAAGTCACCTAAAATTACTAAAGAGCTTTTGCAGTGTATATATATATATATATATACACATACATATATACACATACATACACTCACCGGCCACTTTATTAGGCACACCTGTCCAACTGCTCGTTAACGCAAATTTCTAATCAGCCAATCACATGGCAGCAACTCAATGCATTTAGGCATGTAGACATGGTCAAGATGATCTGCTGCAGTTCAAACCGAGCATCAGAATGGGGAAGAAAGGTGATTTAAGTGACTTTGAATGTGGCATGGTTGTTGGTGCCAGACGGGCTGGTCTGAGTATTTCAGAAACTGCTGATCTACTGGGATTTTCACGCACAACCATCTCTAGGGTTTACAGAGAATGGTCCGAAAAAGAGAAAATATCCAGTGAGCAGCAGTTCTGTGGGCGAAAATGCCTTGTTTATGCCAGAGGTCAGAGGAGAATGGCCAGACTGGTTCGAGCTGATAGAAAGGCAACAGTAACTCAAATAACCACTCATTACAACCGAGGTATGCAGAAGAGCATCTCTGAACGCACAACACGTCGAACCTTGAGGCAGATGGGCTACAGCAGCAGAAGACCACACCGGGTGCCACTCCTGTCAGCTAAGAACAGGAAACTGAGGCTACAATTCGCACAGGCTCACCAAAATTGGACAATAGAAGATTGGAAAAACGTTGCCTGGTCTGATGAGTCTCGATTTCTGCTGCGACATTCGGATGGTAGGCTCAGAATTTGGCGTCAACAACATGAAAGCATGGATCCATCCTGCCTTGTATCAACGGTTCAGGCTGGTGGTGGTGGTGTAATGGTGTGGGGGATATTTTCTTGGCACACTTTGGGCCCCTTAGTACCAACTGAGCATCGTGTCAACGCCACAGCCTACCTGAGTATTGTTGCTGACCATGTCCATCCCTTTATGACCACAGTGTTCCCATCTTCTGATGGCTACTTCCAGCAGGATAACGCGCCACGTCATAAAGCTCGAATCATCTCAGACTGGTTTCTTGAACATGACAATGAGTTCACTGTACTCAAATGGCATCCACAGTCACCAGATCTCAATCCAATAGAGCACCTCTGGGATGTGGTGGACCGGGAGATTCGCATCATGGATGTGCAGCCGACAAATCTGCAGCAACTGCGTGATGCTATCATGTCAATATGGACCAAACTCTCTGAGGAATGTTTCCAGTACCTTGTTGAATCTATGCCACGAAGGATTAAGGCAGTTCTGAAGGCAAAAGGGGGTCCAACCCGGTACTAGCAAGTGGCCAGTGAGTGTATATACACATACATATACCCACACACACACACACACACACACACGTATGTATGTATGTATGTATGTATGTATGTATGTAACGCTCCTCATTTGTTGAGCACTTTTATCAACACTATTGGCGGTTTCCAGAAGAAAAACCCCCCACTATATATATAAAGGATAGAAGGAAGGATATAGAAGGGTTTTATTTTTTGTTTTCTGTTATTTTTCAGTGTTTGAGCAGCAATTGTACATTATGCAACACAGTACTCTGAATGACTGGGCATTACTATTACTATGATAATTCTGTAATATGAGCTATTCGGCGGCCTCGTTTTAGTAAGAAGTGAATCTGTACGTCAAGGTGGGCTCCCACCGGGCCGTGGGGTTACAGTCTGTGCTCAGTTGATTCTGTTGTGTGACTTACATTGTCCACTGTCCACTAACAACAAAAAAAGGCCACATTAAAGCAAATGACACTTTAATAATGCACCAGGTGGGCTAAGTAAAGATGATTAATAATTCAATGTATGAACAGCACAATGACCTGTCACTGTCAGCAACAATGGGCTTCCTCTGCTTGGCTGCCCATCCAGGGACCCACCTCTGAGATGTTGGGCACTCCATCCACCTGCACTTCGGTGGAGCTGGATATGTCTGGCGAGGAGGTGTCTAGGATCTCCATGCCCAGGCTGATGAGCAGGCGGGCCCTGAAAGACACCCCCTCACCAAGCCCCTCATTCAGGTCCTGGTACTCGTCCATCAGGGTGTAGTGGCGGGTGGAGCCGTACATGTTCACCCAAGCCGGACCCAGCGTGGGGAGAAAACCTGGGAGTTGTGGGGCAAATGAACATCTAAAAAAGGATCTCAGAGGCATTATAAACCTTATTACTAATCCAAAGAAACTATTGATTGAAGTAAAGCTGAAATATATCTCTATGTATTTTGAATGTGGTGGAAGGGGTGGGATAACCACAAACAAACAAGTTAGCATAGGTAACAGTGTTTCAGGTGTCTAGTTTCCCCTAAGAATGGTTTATTTTTTTCCGCACTAAAGCAATGCCATAACCTCTTTGGATGTTTTAGTGCAAGGAATATCCTTCTTAGTATTAAACACCTGAAAGCTCAAAAATAAAGCAGATCAGAATGGACCAATTGGTGGTCACCTTTTTCCCCATCATTGGCAATCTTCCTCAGGTCAAGAAAATGCGTTCCTATGGCGACGTCATTTACTTTGTCTGAGTCTCGGAGCTGGAGCTTCATGCGCTTGCACAGCGGCGGAAACATCTCGGTGAAAACGATTTGCTCGTTCCAGATGGGCTCATAGCTGCTCTTTTGGATTGAGGTCTTTCCCTGTAATAACATATGACAACCATATATATATATATAACTGAACAAGCTCAGTTTTCTTTGAATTCAGTCAGTCAAGAGATGGATTTTTTTTCAAAGATTTCATAGATGGAAATGGCCAACGTCTCTTTCCAGAAATCATGACTCGGTTACTCAAGATCCACACAGTTTGTGAGCAGTTTCACGGAGGTGTAGTTAGGTGTAAGAAAATAGTTCCTACATGAACCTGCTCACAACAAGGTCTGTGGATTATCTTGAGTAACTGGGTGATGATTTTTGTAAAGAGACATTGCTTTTTTGTTTTTCAAAAGTGTTTTTTTGGCACTTTGAACAACTTAAGTCGAGCGCCATCCAGTTCCATCCAGACATCTCTATGGCCGATATCTCCAAAACTCGGCAGTTCACACCAAAACGATCGAGATGAATAAATAGCACTACAGGTAAGAGGAAAAACATGTATTTTTGATTTTGGGGTGAGCTGTCCCTTTAACACTCCATTAGCAGCCATAATACTGAGCAGTCTTCTGTGTGTCTCTGAAACACTCTGTGAATCGTCATCTTCAATGGCATTCACTAAAAGATCTGTATGTAGCATTGTTACTTACATGTTCTTATACAATATAGCCTATTCCAATGTAGCCCACCGGAAGCAACAGCAAACAAGGAAGTGTAGTTTTTTTTTTTCCCCTTTTTTCCTCCAATTGTATCTGGCCACCCACTCTTCCGAGCCGTCTCAGTCGCTGCTCCACCCCCTCTGCCGATCTGGGGAGGAATGCAGACTACCACATGCCTCCTCCGATACATGTGGAATCGCCAGCCGCTTCTTTTCACCTGACAGTGAGGAGTTTCGCCAGGGGGGACATAATGCGTGGGAGGATCACACTATTCACTATTCCCCCAATTCCTCCCCCCCCGAACAGACGCCCCAACCGACCGTCCAGAGGAGGCGCTAGTGCAGTGACCAGGACACATACCCACATTCGGCTTCCCAACCGCAGATACGGCCAATTGTGTCTGTAGGGATGCCTGACACCCGCAGGTAACACGGAGATTTGAACTGGCGATCCCTGTGTTGGTAGGCAATGGAATAGACCACTACGCTACCCGCACGCCCAATATAGCCTATTCTGATATAGCCCACTGAAAGTAGCGGCAAACCAGGAAGTGTAGTTTTCATAGTCATAGATTGCCAGTAATGTCACCAGTGGCCGTAATTTTGGTGGTGTTTCAGAGACACACAGAAGACTGCTCAGTATTATGGATGCTAATGGAGTATTATTTCCAAAATGTAAAAATAGAGATACTGTTGGGAAGAAAAAAACCATGATCATTTCCCTTTAACATCGAAACAAAAAAGGAGCCACTGGTGCTTTTGTTTACCTTCTGGCCAGCAAACTGTACTTGGACATAAGGATCGACGAGGTCCTTGTTCTCTCCTATGAAGGCCTTTTTGACGTTGGCCATGATGCTGGTGTTCATTTTGGGCAGTCCCTCTGCTCTGTAGATCTTTAGGTAATAGCGAGCCCACTGCCGTTCGGAGGGCACTCCCTCTGGCAGCAGCAGATTGCTGTAACAGAGACAGAAAAAACGCCAACAGGATTTAACCATAATGTGACGTGTCTTAACAAATCCACACTGACTCACAAACCTCTCCGTTACATGTATCGTGCTGACGTGGAGAGTTAAGAAATGTAAAGTTGTAATTTAAAAAAAAGCTTCATTTTTTGTGCATTTGCATGTGAATTTACCCCTCGATGTCATCTTCATCAGATTCATTGGCCTTGTGGGGAGTTTTTATATTGTCTCCTTTGCCCACAACGGCAATGTCACATTTGACGTAGCCCTTACACCCAGCTGTGATGTCATCGGGGTCGGTCAGAAGGGCCCACTTGTGGTAAAACTGATGTTCTGAAAAGTAGAGAAGAAACGAAGACATTTAAAATCTATGCAATCATCTGTACGATTATGTATCGGTAAGGCTAAGCTTTGTCAAATGCTCTACCTGGCTGGTGGTAGATTGTTCCCACATCCAGCTTAAACATCCCAACCAATGTCCCGCTGCGCAGCAGGTTTTTGGAGTGGATCACCTTTGGATTGGGACAGGGAATAAAAGATTGATACACAACATGAAATCCAGTGTCTTGTATCGGTGGTAATGATGGTAACTGTATGAACAAGTTGAGCTGTTGTGGGTTTGTCAACTCACAGACAGCTTTAAGATTTTGTCGAACATGACATCTGGCGGGACGTGGAAGTCAAACACAAAATACTGAAGGAAGAAAAAAAACAGAAAAGGTTAGGACATGTAATTCCCTGCTTTTGAAGACACAGTGGATTTGTTTACTTGGAAATGCATTACACAAAGAAAGCAGCTTACACAACTGATGTAGATTTCCATGTATGATGTTTTAAGGACTGATGTACTTTTCTGTATTGTGTATATAATGTATGAATTCATGTGTACATAGTCTATGTAGGTCTGTAGTGGGGTTTTTTTTGGGATGGATTTGTATGTAGGTAACTAGTACTACCAGGGGCGTGCGC
Organism: Lampris incognitus; assembly: GCF_029633865.1. Lineage (NCBI taxonomy): Eukaryota > Metazoa > Chordata > Actinopteri > Lampriformes > Lampridae > Lampris > Lampris incognitus. Next base: position 32,497,156 of record NC_079226.1, read on the forward strand.
TGATTATGGTGAAGGGGGCGGTCACCCCCCCCCCATGATTGGCAGCAATCATGGAAAAAAGGGGAAAAAACTTTAATCGTATAAAACGTGTAAAAATATTTTTTACACACAATCTGACCTGATGTATTATCACAATACAAAATAGGCCTAACTCATGCAACGTTCCCAACAGATAGCCAGGTTATAGGCAGTTCTCTATCTAACCCACCCAGAAGATGGTGTTAGTATACAAATTCTATTAATAATGCTGTAATATACCAATGTACTACAATTCCTTTCATTTAAAATGTGAGTGCTTACTAAACAAACGTTAAATATGCCGTGGTTTAACTTAGTTTGTTTGCCCCCTGCCCCCCATGAAAGGTTTATTCCCAGTTCTTGTGTACACCCCTGACTACTACTGTGATTGTGGTCACCTCATTATAGTATGGGCAGTTGGTTGATTCCTTCATTGACGTGTACTTCTTATCATCTCCAATTTCCACACAGACCACTGGATCCATGTTCAGTCCCACGAGTTGTCTTGCCTCTATTACTGTCACACTGACCTGTAAATTAATGATTTAAGGAATTTTCTCATTGATTGATTGTTTTATTAAATGAATGACTGACTGATCATGCGTCAGTGTTGCCCTCTTATTGAATTCAGATTAAATATGCTTGCGTCAGTGTCATAACACTCGAACAGATTGGATGGTGTACGATAACCTCAAGGTGTTGGGTTGTAACTTTCTCTTACTTGGTAATCCATCGGTCTCCCAGCACTGGGTTCCATCTTTATGTCAGGCTTCGATCTGTGTACAGTGACGAAATGTTGGGAGACAGTCATTATATATACTAAATCAAAATAAACGTTTGAATCCAGTCGCAAATAAAAGTCGTTTGAGGCGTCCAGGTAGCGTAACGGTCTATTCCGTTGCCTACCAACATGGGGATCGCCGGTTCGAATCCCCGTGCTACATCTGACTTGGTTGGGCGTCCCTACTGACACAATTGGCTGTATCTGCGGGTGGGAAGCTGGATTTTGGGTATGTGTCCTGGTCGCTGCACTAGCGCCTCCTCTGGTCGGTTGGGGCGCCTGTTCCGGGGGGGGGTAGCGTGATCCTCTCACGTGCTACGTCTCCCTGGCGAAACTCCTCACTGTCAGGTGAAAAGAAGCGGCTGGCGACTCCACATGTATCGGAGGAGGCATGTGGTAGTCTGCAGCCCTACCCGGATCGGCAGAGGGGGCGGAGCAGCGAGCGGGACGGCTCAGAATTGTGGGGTAATTGGCCAGATACAATTGGGGAGGAAAAAAGGGGGGGTCGTTTGAGAAGAAAGTCACTTTTTGTCATTGTATTCTTACAATGAATATGTTCTCTGCATTTAGCCCATCCTATTGTATAGGAGCAGTGGGCAGCTGCAGCACCCAGGGACCAACTCCAGTTCTCTCCATTGCCTTGGTCAGGGACACAGACAGGATTATTAACCCCAACATGCATGTCTTTTTGATGGTGGGAGGAAACTGGGGCACCCGGAGGAAACCCACGCAGACACGGGGAGAACATACAAACTCCACACAGAAAGGACCTGGGACGGCCTGGGGTTTGAACCCAGGACCTTCTTGCTGTGAGGCAACAGTGCTAACCATTTGGCAAACTGTGCCAACACAACCTTAAGCTACACAGACACTTGTCAAATAAGAAGACTGACGTCATAAGATTATGACGTATTCATATGGATAAGGGAAATATACTGACCTCTTATTGGACACATTGGTGGTGACAGCTGTGACCGAGGCCAGTGAGATGGTGTCCGCGTGTGGGCCTCCTCCCATGAACATGCCCTGACGATCCAAATCCTCTGTCTCCAGGATAGCTGGTTCATCTGGAAATCACAGGAAAAAAATACACTATATTAAAAATCTTCATCCTACTTAGTGAAGCTACTCTTAACAAAAGAATGGAGCTCTTTAAGTCTATAGTTGCAGTATGATGCCCCCTGTTGGTTCACGCCCCATCAAGTCTGTTTACATTGGATCTTATCGGATGGAAGACTCTTATGTGAGCTTGTGATACAAGGACTAAAAGGATGATACAGCTTAACTTTTACATGTAATCAAAGGTGGTAAAAAGCACTGGAATGAAAAAGACTGCTATTGTCGTTTAAAAGTGAAACTATTTTTCTCCCCAATTGTATCCGGCCAATTACCCCGCTCTTCCGAGTCGTCCCGGTCGCTGGTCCACCGCCTCTGCCGATCCGGGGAGGGCTGCAGACTACCACATGCCTCCTCCGATACATGTGGAGTCGCCAGCCGCTTCTTTTCACCTGACAGTGACGAGTTTTGCCAGGAGGACGTAGCACATGGGAGGATCACGCTATTCTCCCACCTGAACAGGCCTCCCAACTGACCAGAGGAGGCGCTAGTGCAGCGACCAGGACACATACCCACATCCGCCTTCCCACCCGCAGACACGGCCAATTGTGTCAGTAGGGACGCCCGACCAAGCCGGATGTTACATAGGGATTCGAACCGGCGATCCCCGTGTTGGTAGGCAACGGAATAGACCGCTACGCTACCCGAGTGCTTCAAAAAGTGAAACTATTTAAGCCCACGTGTAAATAGAACAAAATATGTAAATTGGAATATCGTATTTTTAAAGCTGTATCCCTGCACATCATTGCTGTTTTGTTTTCTGACACCTAGTGGTAACTGCACCGTAAACACCAGGGAGCCCTTCAGAATGACACGCTATGGCGCTGTTGGGTCAGCATTAGCTCAACGCGGCAGCAGTAGAAAACACTGCAGAGCACCTGTTGTTAGCATGGGAAGTCTTCAGGATAGTAGCGTGAAGGATTGGAATCACACTCGCAAATGCACGAGAGATATGCGCGTTTGTGCTTTGGGTTGACAGGGTGTCTTTTAACGGATAGCATCGGTGATCGAAGGGCCGGGGGCCGGGCTCGGAGGTACTGGCGTTACTAAAGGACGCCTTGAGAAGATGCAGCTGATACCTCCGTTTCTCTCCTCCTTGTGTCCGCGGTGCTTGCTGCGCTTCATGCTTCACAGCGGCCCTTTCCTTGTTCTGGAAAGGAAGTTGATGGTTTGTGTTCAGCAGCGTCGTAAACTCGTTAGGTTTGCATTCTGATGGAGGAAATATCACACATGTACATGTTATGCATTTAATGGTTGAACAGGATGCGGTGTTGCATTCTAGGTGCTGCAACCGTTTGAAAGTATACGCCAATGAAAACTGTCCATGAAGCATCGCCGTTACAAGCTATGCCTCAAGTCTCGGCGTGAATTATTGAATTAGAGCATTGCAAACCAATGATTTATGTCATTAAAAGCACCTCTTCTGAATGTGAAAACTTGCACGTATATGCTACATTCATCCAATTGAACACATGCCAGTATTTTCTAGGAGTTGTCTGCACTACCACACCCCCATTTAGCCTCCAATAGGGGCTTTTAATTATTCAAATCAGCTGACCTTAATACATCAATTAGAAGAGGATACATTTCACATTCACTGTGGAAAATAAAACACTCAGAATAATTAGTCTGCATGGTGCATTTTCCACGTGACTTAAAAATGATCAGACATCTCCAACGAGGCTTTTTATCTGCAAATATTACTACTTTGAGTGTACGTGTTAAGCTTAATTCAGATATAGACAGAAGGCACTATAATTAAAAAAAATCCACGTGTACAATCAGACTATTTACTACAAAATCAGAACTAAATTAAACTATATATATGTATGTAGAAACCACGAAGTGACATGTAAAATAACTAGAATATAATTCATAGTCAACTGGTTGGTTCAAAGGCAATGAGTGGAAAATGCAAGTCCGAAAATACGTAATCCATACAAATACATGAGCGATAACAGCCGAAGTACAACAGGCATTGAAAAGGTTGTGATATTTATGCAGATTTACAATAACACTTTCTTATTCACCGATAGAGGATGTTGATGAATCAATCATGAGCTGCTGAAAACGCATACCACAAAAAAAACCAGATTTAACCTTTTGCAGGCATAAAAAAAATTGTCAGAAACAACCAATCGCAGATGTGCTCTGTTTGGCGTTGCAGACAGGTTATGATGATACCATACATACCATACAAGAGAAGTGTACTGTCTCCCCTTCCCACGGCTAGCTCCAGCAGGTCCCTTATGAGGAAAATGACCCTTAACTTGCTTCTTTTTTTTTCTTTCTCCCCGAGACTCAACAAAACTACATGACCATTTTACACATTTACATAGCGGTAACAATAAGGCCACAACTAAAGTTGTGCAGAAAATAATTTGGTTCGTCCAAGTCTGAAGTTGGGCAAGAGTGATGTGATACGTCAATGAATAGTGAATGAGTGTTGAACCCGAGACTGGTAACTATAACTAGGGACTGCTGAGAGACGTCACTGTGAGCAGAGTCTTCCAATCCAGACGGGCCTTAGACGGGATATGCACTGTCTAGTAAATCCACAGTCAGTCAATACGTCTCATCAGGGACAGGTCTCTTAGAGTCATCCTTTGACTCCAAATTTTTAAGCAACGATCTCGCCCTCAAACAGACATCACTTTGTGCCCTAATTGCACAATTACTGGCTAAACTTGCAAAACAAAACTGTGGTTAGATTAACCAGAGGTTGTATATGTGTGATGTAAAAAAAAGAAAAAAGACGAAGAAGTGTCCCCCTTACTCATCCAATTGAGTACATGAAAGAAATTGAAAACATGAGAGAAAAGTATGTAGAGAACAATATGAGAATTGCACGGCGCACCAAGGCGGTCATTTTGCCGGTTTTGGATTTTCTAGGGTTTAATAACTTTGTAAATATTCGAGGGACCGCTCAAGTTGGACGGTTTGGAGACGAAGCAAGAGAGGCAAGATTGAGACGGCTTGGACATGTGTGGAGGAGAGATGCTGGGTGTATTGGGAGAAGGATGCTGAATATGGAGCTGCCAGGGATGAGGAAAAGAGGAAGGCCAAAGAGGAGGTTTATGGATGTGGTGAGGGAAGACATGCAGTTGGCTGGTGTGACAGGAAGATGCAGAGGACAGGAAGAAACGGAAACAGATGATCCGCTGTGGCGACCCCTAACGGGAGCAGCCGAAAGTAATAGAATAACTTTGTGGGGGGGGGGGTACAGACCTGTCGCTCCCTGAATGTGCCTAAAATTGCATATATTTTGCATTAAAATGAGTTTTAGATCAATTGCACAAAAACGTTATAAGATCTACCTAAAACGACCATGAGCGCAATTTGCGCATCATCGTGCACATCATGTCACTATTTATGACGTTGTGGGAGTGCAGGAATGAGGAGACGGAGAGATCGAGTCGAGTCAATTCCGTTTACTCGCCACACAAAACAACACCGATACAGCACAATCTCTCGTGGCAACCTGCCAACCGCTAGGCTGCTGCAAACATGGCTCACCCCGGAAACCCTCTGCAGTGCCTACGTCAGCACTCTGAATGTCCGCCTTAAAGGAGCAGCAGCCCCTGGTGAATCTACCCTCATTTGTGTATCACCACACAGGCCCCCCCAGAATTCACCATCACGAAAAAATGCAACACAACAGTACTCAGCGAAACACAAACAGCCAACAGGTGAACAGTCCTCAGTGAAACCGTCAATGTCTCGGAGGGCGGACCAGGCGGCCAAAACGGCTTTGCCGAATGGGTATGGGGGCGGGGGCAGGGGACAGAGCCGGAGCCCTGGCAGGGGCCGAGGCTGGGCCAGGGGCCTGAGAAGTGGGGCGTCCATGCCGTGAGGGCAGGGCCAGTTCGACCGGCCCACCCAGGTCCATATGGGCAGGCTTGAGATGGTCCCCCGAGACCCGCTCCGGCTTGCCCCCATGTCCACCACAAAGCTCTTAGGCCCCGCTTCCAGGACGTGAAAGGGCCCGTCGTAGGGGGTCTGCAGGGGGGTATGGTGACTGTCGTGGTGGATGAAGACGAACCTGGCCAACAGCAGATCCTTGGGGACGTAGGATTGAGGAAGGCAGTGGTGAGATGTAGGGATCGGAGCGAAAGCGTTGGCACTGTCCCGGGCCACAGCCAGACGAGAAGCTGCTGACCAGGGGGCCACAGCGTCCGGGAGAAACTCACCCGGGACACGCAGTGGCTGGCCGTAAACCAGCTCGGCAGACGAGGACTGGAGGTTTTCCTTGGGGGCATGACCCACGGGAGGCGATCACCCAGTTGCTGTTTGTGAGGCTGGCATGAAGAGCGGCCTTCGTAGACCGATGAAACCGCTCACAAAGTCCGTTGCCCTGCGGGTTGTATGCTGTGGTGTGGTGGAGCTTCACCCCCAGCTCCTCCGCGACTTCAGTCCAGAGCTCTGACGTGAACTGCGGGCCCCTGTCAGAGGTGAGGTCAGCCGGCGTGCTAAAACGGGCCACCCAGGACCCGATGAACGCCCAGGCCACCTCAGTAGACATGGTCGATGACATGGGAACAGCCTCCGGCCACCTGGTGGTCCTGTCCACCGTGGTGAGAAGGTGAGTGAACCTGTGGGAGGGGAGCAGGGGGCCTACCAGGTCCACATTCACATGGTCAGAACGCCTCTCGGGCACCAGGAATGGCGCCAAGGGGAATTTGGTATGACGGTGTACTTTGGAACGCTGGCACGCCACGCAGGAGTCAGCCCAGGCCTTGACGTCCTTCCTGAGGCCGGGCCAGACGAGCTTAGCCCCCACCAGCTTAGTGGACGCCTTCACACCCGGGTGGGAAAGGCCATGGATAACGTCAAAAACACGGCGCCTCCAGCCGGTGGGCACCATGGGGCAGGGCTGGCCCGTGGAAACGTTGCAGAGGAGCATGGTGTTGGCGCTGTCAAACACCACATCCTCCAACCGGAGCACAGTAGCAGCTGTCCGATAGGCCTGGATGTCCGCATCAGCGGCTTGGTCTGCAGCCATGGCAGCGTAATCGAGTCCCAAGTGAACGGACCCTGCCACCGCCCGGGAGAGGCAGTCAGCGACCAAGTTGTCCTTGCCAGCCACGTGCCGGATGTCCGTGGTAAACTCCGAGATGGCAGAGAGCTGACGCTGTTGGCGCCCAGACCACGGCTCGGAGGTCTTGGCCATGGCAAAAGTCAGCGGCTTGTGGTCGACGAAGGCAGTGAAACGGTGGCCTTCCAACAGGAACCTGAAGTGTCGGGAGGCGAGGAAGAGACCCAGGAGCTCCCGGTCGAAGGTGCTGTACTTCCGCTCATTGTCCTTAAGCTGTTTGCTAAAGAAGGCAAGGGGCTGCCAGGCACCGCCCACTCACTTCTCGCACACCGCCCCGACCGCATAGTCAGAGGCGTTGGTCATGAGAGCAATTGGGGCAGTGAGGGACGGGTGCGCCAGCAAAGCGGCATTGGCCAGCGCAGCCTTGGCGTCGTCAAAAGCTACGTCCATCCCCGGGGACCAGTCTACCTCGCCCTTGGCTTCCTTGCCCCGCAGGGCCTCGTACAAGGGCCACATGCGGTGAGCTGCGTGGGGAATAAACCTATTATAAAAGTTCACCATGCCCAAGAACTCCTGCAGGGACTTCACAGTGCAGCAAAAACTGGCGACGGCGTCCACTCTGGCAGGAAGTGGAATGGCTCCTTGCGGGGAGATGCGGTGGCCGAGGAAGTCGATGGACGACAGGCCACTCTGGCACTTGGCTGGGTTGACTATGAGCCCATGTGCAGTGAGCCGCTCGAACAACTGCCGGAGCTGCATCAGGTGCTCCTCCGCGGATGCGCTGGCCACAAGAATGTCATCCAAGTAAACAAACAAGAACGGCATATCCCGTAGCACAGAGTCCATCAGCCGCTGGAACGTCTGCGCTGCGCCCTTGAGACCGAAGGGCATCCGCAGGAACTCGAAGAGTCCAAATGGCGTGATGACCGCTGTCTTGGGCATGTCCCGAGGGTGGACCGGTACCTGGTGGTAGCCCCGCACCAAATCTACTTTGGAAAAGATGGTGGCCCCCGCCAGGTGGGCGGAGAAGTCCTGTATGTGCGGGACGGGGTACCGGTCTGGGGTTGTGGCGTTGTTCAGACGACGAAAATCGCCATAGATGCGCCAACCGCCGTCAGCCTTCGAAATCATGTGCAGGGGGGAGGCCCACGGGCTGTCCGAGCGGCGCACAATGCCGAGGCGTTCCATGGTGGCAAACTCCTCCCTGGCGATCACGAGCTTAGCAGAGTCGAGCTGCCGAGCACGTGCGTAGACCGGGGGGGCCGTCGGTGGCAATATGGTGCTCCACGCCGTGCTTAGCCACCGCTGACGAGAACGTGGGTGTGGTGAGGTCAGGGAACTCTGTGAGCAGTCGTTGATACGTGTCTCCGGCGGCGAGCATGTTTGACAGGCCGAGCGTCCCTGCACCTCCCAGTGTGTACGGGTATGTAGCGAAAGAGACAGCATCGATCAAGCGACAGTTTGTAACATCCACCAGCAGCCTGAAGGCGCACAGGAAGTCCGCGCCCAGGAGGGGAACCGACACCGGGGCCATAACGAAGTTCCAGCAGAAACGCCGCCCGCCGAAACACACCTCCATATACCTGGTGCCGTAGGTACGTATGGGCGTGCCGTTCTCGGCATCCACCCGGGGGCCTTGACCGCCAGCCATGGTGTCCGCGGCCGATGCAGGCAGGATGCTACGCTGAGCGCCCGAATCGACCAGCAGCCGCCGGCCAGATAAGGCGTCCTTGATAAATAACAGCAGGCTGGCCCTGGCGCCCTGGCGTTTCCCTGGACGCTGAAGCTGCATGGTGGGCGACACTGTTTGGCCCTGGCACCAAACCTGTTGTGGTAATAACACAACCCGCTGTCACGCTGGCGCCGGGCAGCCACCGCAGCCGCGGTGCCCGCTGCGTCCTCCAGAGGCGGGGGCGAGATTTGGGTGGGGCGCGTCGCATGAACGAACTGCTGCCGGTTGGCAAGGAAAATCCTGTCTGCTTCCGCACCCAGAGCACAGTAGCCTTTGGTGGAGGAGAGGGGGGAGCTGGCTAACGCTGTGCGCACAGGCGCTGGGAGCTGCCGCAGAAAAATATGGGTGAACATGAAGGGGGGGTCCGCCGAGCCCAAAACGGCCAACATCTTCTCCAGCAGCTCAGAAGGTTTGCTATCGCCGAGTCCGTTGAGTGACAACAGGCGATCCGCCTTCTCCATCTCCGACAGAGCTGCAAAAGGAATGCCTTGAATGCGCCGTATTTTCCTACAGCCGGGGGGGGGGTCTTCCAGTCGCCCCATAGCTCGGGCCGTCGTCTGGGCATCCAACGCCGCCACCACATGGAAATACCTCGTAACGTCCCCCGTTATTCCTCCCAGCTCGAACTGGGATTCAATGTGCTGAAACCATGGCCGGGGACTGTGCTGCCAAAACTCGGGCAATTTCACCGTCGCTGCTGAGATGCTAGCACTAACATGAGCCATACCGTTAGCATCGCTCGGAGCCGGAGCGGTGTCGTCATCGCTGTGGGTCGACATGTTCGTTGTCAGCGTGCGGGGTCACCAATGTGGGAGTGCCGGAATGAGGAGACGGAGAGGTCGAGTCAATTTCGTTTACTCGCCACACAAAACAACACCGATACAGCACAATCTCTCCTGGCAACCAGCTAACCGCTAGGCTGCTGCACACATGGCTCCCCCCGGAAACCCTCTGCAGTGCCTACGTCAGCACGCTGAATGCCCGCCTTAAAGGAGCAGCAGCCCCTGGTGAATCTACCCTAGTTTGTGTATCGCCACAACGTATTGTTTGCGTCATTTCCTTCGCGAAGTTCATTGCGCTGTCCTAGAAACACACTAGCGTTCTCCAGTGCAGAGAAATAGTCTAAACTTGATTTCTGATTATTTCCAACATGTCTGGATACAGACGCCGTTACAGACGCAACATGACTACCACCGAGGCGTTGCAGTATTTACAGGCGTTGGACAGCGGCGATTTTAAATTGTTTGAAAAATAGTATTGTAACGACCACGCATGAATAGGCTCGGTAGCCCTTGGCTAACGGGTCGGACCCTTAAGTCGACTGGTTAACGTTGTCGCCCGCGGTGCGGGAGATACGGGTTCGCCTCCCGGCTGTGGCGACGGTTCCTGGGCGGCCCTGCCCTGCCCTGCTCTGCCCTGCCCTGCCCTGCTCTGCTCTGCCCTGCCCTCGCTACATTGCCCCGTTCCTTTGGGGAGGGCGTCCCCGGCCAGACCGTCACATTTGGGGCGCGAACCCGTGGCTCCCCAACGTTAACCAGTCGACTAAAGGGTCCGACCTGTTAGCCAAGGGCTACCGAGCCTATTCATCAGTGATCGTTACCGTATTAAAAGTTGTTAAAATGTTAATGTTGGTGTCAGTCGTTTCTTAACAGACATACAAACATATACCAATGCATTAATATCTTAATTGGGTATTTATCTTGACAGATGGGCAATTTGACCACCCATGGTCGTTCTTAAGTTGTTTGGGACTGTTTCAATGGTTATTTTCAGTTATTTATTTTTTTTACATTTCACGTTAGGCCTTGTTACGTTTGTTAGGTTAGCAATATGTGTTTTCTGTTTTGTTTTTCAGGTAATATTTTCACGTTTTCAGTTTTTTTTACCATGTCTCCCTGAAGTTTAAATTGTTTAAAAATAGTATAGTTGTTAAAATGTTAATTTTGGTGTCAGTCGTTTCCTAATAGACATGCTAACATATGCAATGCATTAATATCTCAATTGGGTATTTATCTTGACCGAATATAAAAGCAATACTAGAACATGTGTGTTTGAAACAAATGAGGGATAATTAATAAATTGCTGTGTCACATATTATAGAATTTCACACAGGTAAACAAAACGTCAGTCCAGCCAGGATGGAGGAACGCTCCCGTTTCAATCATTAATCGTGCACTGGCCCGAATCAGGCCTCGATGCAGACACACTGGCCTGTTTCGTGGAGCAACCAAATGGTGTCAAGTCCTATTTACATCACCTCATGTCTTCAAAATCCTCGATCTTTAAGACCTGCTTGAAAACACCACAGAGGTTGGATAGAGTACCATTTTCACTATTTTGCATAATTGGCACATTTACTGATTTTTCTTTGCTTTAAATAAACCAGGAGGTGGTCTAGATGGTCGTCCCTCTCCAAACCGAAAAAGGAGAAGTGAGTAAAAGCATTGATTATTGTTATTCCACTAAACCGAGGCATGCTTTGGCAACTTTTATTCAATACAGCGTCTGCTGAACAGTGAAGTACAGCTGATCATCTCATCAATTACACATGCAGCCAGCCTGTAAGCCATACGTCAGTGTCTAAAGTTGCTGGTGTCCGATGAAACAAGGTTTTCAAATATTTACACGTTCCAGTCAGTGTTGCGTGTGTCATCCTCATTATGTGAAGGTATCACTGCTCACAACAAAATAGATTTTACGCATGAGGAATATCTGGGAGACATATATAATCATTATTAGAAAGCGGGGGACACATGTCAGAAGTCTGCCCCTTTGAAAATGTCAAAATAGAGTTGCACAGGCAGACAGACGTGCAAGTAACTCATGTAAACCTCTGATCAAATCAGAATAACTGAATATTTAGTTACATATCCCTACCAAAACTGTGTAATTGGCAGTATATCACTGCTGTTGCATCATCATTAGCCATATCTGCACTGGCTGTGTCCTATCCCACTAAACAGCTGCACGTTGTTTAGGCAGAGGAATCCAATGTAAATGTGTGACGCTAATGCTGACACCAACCTGGTGGTACTGTTGAGTGATTCTGCTCTTAATTACATGATTCGGTACAGGAGAAGGGTTGAGGAGATGTACTGCTGTCTCCAGCATCGCAGGTAACCGCGACACCACCGGTGTGTGTGTGGTTTCCAGTTGTCACTGAAGTCTGCTATGCCAGCTTAATTCTCTAGTGGGTGATTCCTTGCAGCACGGAGAGACATTCTGGAGCTGTGAGTTGATTCGTGCATCAGACCAGTCCATCGCAACTCTCTTTTCTATTCATCCTGCTGGATAATAATAATCAGTTTGGATAAAGCACTCTGCATTGATCCAGTGCAATAAATGTAATGTGCACATGTCATTTGAGTTGACACTCATTAGATTTGTTGGCGCCGATGCAAGACATTAGTTTTAAACATGCACTTCAAGCATATTTTCAATTTCTTACATTAACTGAACATTAAGGGTGGCATTCATATTTTAGAGGAATATTTAGGTTACAATAATGAATACGTCTGAGCATGCAACTGAGCCCTTAAAGTGACACCTTTTGCAATATTGTCTAGGGTAAGCCACAGAATGACCTGATACCAACTGTGCAATCTTATCCCATGCAGGCCCAGTGTCCAGAGAGTTCTTTTGGCAGTGTTGGTTGTATGTGGGTTACCGCCATCCTGTTTGTGCTCTAGAGGCTTTGTGGGTACACCATCTGACTGTGGTGTAGTGTGTCGACTTGACACATTGCAGACTCCTGTGAGGGTGGGGTCTGGCTGGCTAAGTCAGTGAAACGGAGACACCATCCATTGTTATCATTGGCGTTCATGTTAATACCTGTGCCTAAGTCAGGGCCATTGAGGACAGCAACACGTAGCACCTGTATGTCTGACCTAAGGTGACCCTGGTTCTAAAGGGAGGTATTCCAATATACCCATATTTGAGTGAATTACTCAGAATTTAAAGGATTGTTCATTGTGATTTATGATTTGAACCACTACTGTATCAGTAAATTTGTCCAATGGTGTTTTAGCCCATATAAGATGGGGGAAACTAAGATTTACCCTTCTTGTGGAACAATGACTGTATTGGAAGTCTCTCTGAAACAGAACTTTATTCGGTAGATTACAGTTAGAAGAAAGAACTCAGTCATCTGCCCAGTGCCTTCATGATTTCCAGCTTTGGATCTATGCATGGATGAATTACCAAATGGGCCTTCCAGGCACAGGCCCCTGGGGTCCAAAGAATCAGGGGGGCTCAGCCAGAGTCTCTGTGTGAAGTAACATTCATTTGTGTCATTTGTGTCAACAACAGTTTACGGTTACTTTTTTTTAAAGGATACATCAATGTTAATATTAAAGCTGAAACGCAGGATTTTTTTTCCATTATTGAATTTTTTTTTTTTTTTGGCCAGGTTACATAATAAGTAGCACCTTTAGCATGGTTGGGGTCTCTCTCCATAAAACATTTGACCCGGTAGAACGAACGCTGGTGCAGTGGCAAACACGTTCCTATTCAAGCAGGAACTGAAACGTGATGACCATGTGGCAATGCCGCTGTAATCTACCAGTTCTACAGTCAGTATTACAGAACAACAGTGTTTCCACATTGTTTGATGTAGTGTTTGTAATACATCAGATTGCCTGTGTTAGCTTCGGTCAAAGGATGCAATTTTTACAAGGGTGGGGACTGTTTACTGCTGAGCTGACGGCACACAAGCAGCAATGGCTTAGCCTTAAAAGTATCTTTAAAACGGATCTCATAGTTGTGGTTGAGAGAAGCGTATTTTGTTTCTCTAGCTGAATGTATTGCGGTGAGGCTTTAGGCGTCCCTGCTCAGGCGCCCATTGACTCAGTCCGTTTTATGGATCTACCATAGTCATGATGCCTTTGGCCTCCACCACTACTGATAAACGGGTTGTACCGGAGCGCCCTCTGGCGGTTGAACAGATGTCAGGGTTGGCTTGACACTGACTCGGCCAGGCTATTTTAGCTTTAGTGGGATACTCTGCGGTGTCGGGCTTGCCGAAGGTCGCAGTCTTCAGCGGCTCCGCAGTCATTTTGCAGACAAGCTGATCAACCGCGACTACAAACTGACATTGTAGAAACTGGGGGTGAGTAACTTAGCCAGCTAACAAGCTCGTCAAGTAGCTTAACTGCGAGATCAAATACCCTGCCAATTTGTCACCTGGCTGAACAACATAGGCAGCCCGTACGCTTGCCGTCCGGCTACATGTTTAGCTATAAAAGAGTGGGTTGGGGATTGTTGATCATTTGTTTAAAAAGTCGCAACAGCTAAAGCAAAGTAATACATATTGTGTTAAAAGTTTTTCACCAACGTCACCTTTCGTTTAGTTCTCCAGCTAACGTTAGCCTAGCTAGGTTGTGTTTTTGCTAGCTGCTCCTCATGCTTAACACGGAGCGAACCAGACGCAAACAATATCGCGTGTGTTGCACGCTAGCTAGCACCCACATGTAGCATGTAGACATGCTTCTTCGGAGACCGCTGTCCAAGTACTTTAACGACAGCTAAATTCACTGCGGCTCATCAACTCGTTTTTACTTCGCAGACACCCCATCGCCAACAGAATGACTGACGACGAGCCTTTGCCCAAGAAGGTGGGTCAAGAGTATCACCATGGTTGTTTATCTGCTGACCCAGTTGACCTTAAGCTAGAGTAGCTTTAATAATATCGGTTTAACGCCTGTCTCCTTCCTGACATTTGTTCTCGGGGGGGGGGGGCACAAAGTGAATGCTATAACTTTTAAGTATTACTGCATACTACAGCGCCTAACTTACATGTCCCCAATTTTTGATGCAGGTCTGTCTCAGTGAATCAGATTTTAAGAATATGACTCGTGAAGAAATCTTTGAAAGGTATTACTCACACAATGCACACCTGTCGTCTTTGAGTTTTTTTTAAAAGAACATGGGCTGTTCTATTTTATGTAACTAGAGAGAAAATGACATTCAATCTTCTTTCAGGTGGAAGCAGGAGGAAGCCTTTATTGAAGTGCTAGAGAGAAAATATTCCCAGTTGAATTGTAAGTTCTCTCATGTTTCTCCCCGTCTGTGATCATTATGACCTGAACTGTTAAATGTGGGTTTTCTCTTTTACTATTGTGCACCCAGATTGAAGTTTTTGTCACGCAACACTTTCTATCCCATAGCAAATGATGTCACCAACCTTAGGGAATCGGAGGAGAAACTGAAGCAGCAAACACAGGAGGCAGCTCGGAGGGAGAACATCCTTGTTATGAGGCTTGCCACCAAGGAGCAGGAAATGCAGGAATGCTCTGTGAGTATGCCCAATGCGTTTGTACAAGCTTATTATCACTTTCACTGTCAAGCATAAATGGAACAGTGAACTCTTCAGCGATGGGGAGCTGAGTGGATTGAAAGTGATACGTCACTGTTCTTTCCCCAGACCCAGATTCAGTACCTCAAGCAAGTTCAACAGCCAGGTTTGGCCCAGCTGAGGTCATCCATGGTGGATCCTGCTGTCAACCTGTTTTTCCTCAAAATGAAGCGTGAACTGGATGAGAGTAAAGACAAACTGGACCAGGCCAAAAATGAACTCAGTGCTTGGAAGTTTACACCTGATAGGTAAACTAAACCAAAGTCCTCCAGCCAAGACATGGCCCAGGCAACTCTCCTCTGCAAGAATGCAAAGTGTGGTGGGGAAAAGGCAGAAAAAGCTATATGTTGAAAAAATGACTGACTCTTTAATTTAAAAAGAATAAGCGAGACCAGGCAGATATGGTTACCCGATCCAGTGCCCCCTATTCTTCACTCGATGTTCATCATAGACTTTGTCAAAGACTGTCAGGTGAATTGATTACAGCTCAAAGGGGCTTGAAGGAAACGGGACTCTTCAGAAGAGATGATGACTCTCCACCTCCGAATTAGACCCCAGTATCAACAGTGCTATACTCTTTGTGAATGGGAACATGGGTTGGAAGGTTACATTTTACTATGGTTGTTCAGTTATTAGCAGTGCACACCCTTGAGTGTTCTGTAAACAAAACTGGTACATTCAACAGTCTATTAAGGTTCACAAACATTTTAGACATCTAATGTGTTCTGTTGTTCACAAAGTTGTCAGATGAGTGGTTATGTTGTTTTCATTACTGTGTCAGTGATGCTCCTGGTAAAAGCCATTCATTCCTCCAATCCACAAAGAGTATAGATGTTGAACATTAAGTTGATGGGGAGGAGTGCCCATCAGACCCCAGTCCAGACAGAACCTGTTAAATGCTAAAGACTGTTGGTCTCTGAAGTGATCTTGGGCTTGCCTCACCTTGAGCTGACACAGGAGTCATCTTGAGCATCACTTTGTCTGTAATCTGAGCCATGTGCAGGTACGACTTTGTTTTATCAATGAATTCTGAAGCTTTGTTTTCTCTAACTCGTGTGTTCACAATTCTGATGTTTCTTTCCTTTCACTGGTTAATTAAGGTAAACTGTATTTATATGGTTGATATTTGAATCCATATGCAAAAGAAACGGGCCACATAGAAAGCTAGAGCAGCAGTATGGTGTTTTTTACCTTCATTTTTAAATTGATAATTTCCTACATATACAGACGATTAACTGTGACAGCTCAGACAGAGCTATTTAAAATCTTTGTGGAAAAGTTTTTTTGTTTTTTACCAAATGTCCCATACTGTTTGTTCTATGTTTGTATTGTTTAAAGTATAAGATGTAAATGTATTATTTTGAGATGTAATATTGTTAAAAGATCCCAGTATTCTCCTTCCATAAGTTCAGCTGTTCATGAATTTTAGTCTGAATATTGGTTTTTCTTAAGGTCAGGGCAGATTGGGAGTTGTAAATTTGCCTCGAACAGCTGAAAATATTAGTGGTTTAAGTCACGTAGATCAGAGCATTTCCTTTTGGAAAAGAAAAGCATAATTGAACTGTATTTTTGATTGAACTTAACATAAACAAACACCAGGGAACTGCAATTGGAGCTCCCACCAAATATTTATTTTAATTTCAAAATTTAGAAGAAATGATAGTGTATCTAAATCTCTTGAATAAGCCTGAATGAAAGCGATGAAATAGCAAGCTGCAGGAATTATAGTTGACAAGTTATTTTTTCCTTTGAGCCATGTTGTTGTATGTTATTAATCAGATCTCTAACTTTCATTGCAGTCAGACAGGGAAGAAGCTGATGGCCAAGTGTCGGATGCTGATCCAAGAGAACCAGGAACTGGGCCGGCAGCTGTCCCAGGGGCGCATCGCCCAACTGGAGGCTGAACTGGCATTGCAGAAGAAGTATAACGGAGAGCTCAAGAGCAGCCAGGATGGTAAGTAGGCTTGCAAAGTCCAGCTGATAAGATTAATTTCATATGTAATTGCTCAATGTATGTTTGGGTGTGTACTTGTACAAAGCTTTATCATCATCTTACCTGCAGCTGTTATAAGTATTTGCTTCACAGTTAAGTGTGTGTGTGTGTGTGGGGGGGGGGTCCTTGGATTTTATGTTTGCACTGTTAGCGCCAATTGTAATATAGTGTATAGAGGTAACACCTGCAGAGTTGCCCAGGGCCAGAACCTCCCTCTCTTTTTGAAGTTTGTGATGTCAGTGTTGTTTGGTCCATGTCAATTCTATCCAATCATTTCTTTGATGGCCCATTCTGGTGTACGATCTGCCACAGAGCTCAACGATTTCATCATTCAGCTGGATGAGGAGGTGGAGGGCATGCAGAGCACCATCCTGGTTCTCCAGCAGCAACTTAGGGAGGCCCGTCAGCAGCTGGTCCAGGCTCAGAGCGCTGCAGTGGGCTCGGCAGTCCCAAGTCAGACGGAGCATGCCCACAACAAGGATTCTGGAGATGGAGTGACCAATGGGCCCAGAAACACCAGCCCTATTCACAGGACAGCAACAGAACCCTCTGGGGAGATGAGCAACAGCAGCACAGGGCAGCATGCTGAACCGTCCCCCTCCCCTAGCACAGAAAGAAAACTCTCCAACTATAATCACTTGGGGAATGTGAACCAGCTTAGCCAGGCTTATGAGACAGTTGACTCCCCAACTGGTAGTGAAACCTCCCTCACACAACATTCCACTGGCACAGACTCAAACCAAGACTTGCAAGAAGATCAGGAAGATGGAATGCCTACAGGAAATGTAGTAGGACTACAAATGCACAACATGCTCAGAATGGCTTGAATGTTAAATTACAGGGACCCTATGAATCTTAGGATCTCTATATATTTGGACATGAACTTCTAGGTTGAAATAATTGGGGAGGCAGCATTCTCAGTTATAGAAAAGGTGTTTCCATGTCAATAATGATATAACCAACCAACCACAGATCAAAAATAAGTGCTGCAGCCTTTTATTTTTCTCTATGATTTTGATTAAAGCGATATGTGGAGTTGGTGGATTCTCGACCAACTTAAAATAAATTTAACGTTGGACTTCTTTGGCCATGGTAGTTGTATTGTGTTAATTAGCCATTTTCTGTCACAGCATTTCGGTGTTATGTGTTGGAGGTTGGGTCAATGAAACAAGGAGTCAATACCTAGGTTTAACATGGAAACCAAAAATCTGACTTCCAGCGTAATATGACCTAGAATTGATATTTTCATTTGTTTTTTTATTCCTGATGGGGAGGGGGGATATATATATATATATATATATAAAAAATTTTAACTTTTGAGTAAGCAATAAAAACGTCTCTGGTTGGTCCAAAAATCAATTAACCTTTGTCCTGATGTAAATCCAGCCCTTGCACATGAAAGATATGGTTGAATTCAACTAGAAAGGGAAGTCCTCCATCTAGTGGCTCTTATAGTTTCAGACACTAGAGGAGCATCATGGGTAAAAAAAAAAATCTTGTTTTTTTTTTTTTGCCTCACATCTATTGAGGACACTGAGAGCATCAGAGCGGGTTAATGCACTAGTAATACATGTTATTACATACTGTACCACCGTAGCCCTGGTAACCATCCACTTGAACGGACCCTCGGCTCCGGCTCCCTCCTCCTGCCCTGGAAACGCTTCATCCCCTTCAGCTCCCTGCATCTAGCACAAAGTGTGGTGGGAGGAATTAAAGTGACACCGCTTTATCACATGAAAGTAAAGCAGAGCAGCTCACAAGGGTGAGATCTTTAAGGGGGAGTAACCTTTTTCGCAAAGACTTGCAGAGGAATCCAAATCTCTCCAGACTCCCCATAGCCTACAAGGACCTTGGTAGAGGAAGCCTGTATTCCTTAAATTTTCCTTTGCTGGATTACATAGATTTAATTTCTCTCTACTTTGCCAGATGGGAGTATAACTAGAACAGACACGCAAGTCAGCTGCTCTTCTCTCTCAAACCACAGGTTTGTTTTTTGTTTTTTTCCCCTCATCTCAGTTTTATATGTCAGCTTGCGATGCCAAGATGAGCAAGCAGCTGATGTAGAAAGCAGTTCACTGCACAGCACGCACTGAAGGCGAGGACCCAAAGGCATCTTGAAATAGAAATTAAAGAGGAGGAGGAGGGGAGTTCTGAGTACCAGAGCGGCAGTATGCCAGACTCACTGCCCAGCATGGCCGTGCAGAAGAAACAAATTGTTATCCCTCCACCGAGGGGTCCACTTTCTGTCTATACCATAGACAGCCAGAAGAAGAAAAATGGCTCTAAAACAACAGCAGGTTGGTAACCATTTTGTTGTTGTTTTATCATAGAAAAAGGATCTGTATGGTTTGCAAACCAAAACAAGCCTCTTCTTTTTAATTTTCTTTGGACTATCACCGTTGCAGCAGCGTCTGATCATACAATGATGTATTAATTGAGCATAATGATTTAAATCCATATTTCCTTTAATTAATCATCTATTGTCATTTTTGAGGGAATGCTCAGCAGGGGCATCCGTGGGGCTGATTACATAACATGGGTACAGAGAAAAATGACAGCGTCTCTTCCTCAGTGTGTGATCCTATAGGAGGATCGTTCTTCTGTTGTTATTTTTCCCCCCCTTTTTGCGTGTATACCAGTCCCCCTTCAGTTTTGCTCCTGTGGTGCCTCCACGCCTTCATTGTCACTCGATGTTTGTGTTCTGTCATCTCCGCGAGGGCTGGTCAGGTGCTGGCATGTTTCTCTACGCATCTCGCATGCAGCAGTTCATAATGGCTCTTTCAGCTGCTCTTGACCCCCGAGGCCATCATCCATGACAACCACCATTTAGGACCCAGCCAGCCTATCTAAGGAGTCTCTTATAAAGTAGTGTTTACAAACAAATTGTAAAAAATTTCTCAAATTGAAGACTCCTAACTCATCAGTCGCTTAGGCATTTGTATTTTGGATCCTCTGTTGTGTTGAGATGCATTTTAAGGGTTTGTGTTCTGTAAAGAATTGTAGATGGTAAACTATCGACAGTTTTGGATCATAAGGAAACTTAATCCCAAATTGTTGGATTTCTTTGTTTCTCACCAAATAAGATAATATGCTTACCATTTTTTCCTCCATTTCAGAGAGAGGCAATGATGTAAAACCAAATCCACAGACAAAGAAAACAGTGTGTTCTCCCTCTGTCGTCAAATCTGCACAAATGTGCAACACCACTGGTCCTCGGATCACTGCAGGTTTGATAGTTTTATTTTTGCCTGCAGTCATTCTTGTCCTTTTATCAGGCAGATGTCATGGGATTTCTTTTCCTGACAAATTATTCCTGGCAGGAAATGACTTACAGACTACCATAATTTTCTTATTCACAACTTTTAAACCAAGCAAACTGCGTCAAACTTGTGACTGCACTGTAAAAGTATTCCTCTCCTCATGTTCTAGGGGCCAGTGGAACCAACATAGATGAGAGGTTGAGGTTAGCACGAAAGAGGAGAGAGGAGCATGAGAAGGTACTCGGTATGTCGGCTCCTGAGGTGGCACCCTTCACAACATGCAAGTCTGAGACATGAAGATGCACCCAAAATGGTTAAGACGTTCATACTGGCTTGCAATTTGTTCACAGCTTCTCGAGAGCTGAGCAGGTTGGAGCGGGAACAGCGTGCCAAGAGGTACCATGAGCAGCAGCTGGAGGAACGCAAGAAGAGGCTCCTGGAGCAGAGGATGAAAGAGGAGAGGAGGCGATCTGCCGTTGAACAGAAGCGCAAACAAAAACTCGAGGAGGAGATAGTGAGTTGGGATGGCTCGTAACGTTAGAAAAGGAATCCAACAAAACAAACAATTTGTTTACAGTGAGGCCCACAATTTCACGAGTGTTTCCCATGACGGGGACCAAGCCGTAGCATCACTGAGGTTTGTTTTTCTCCGAATCAAGGAGCGATATGAATTGGCAGTGCGCAAGACCCAGGAGAAGAGCGAGAGGGCTCTGCAGGGCCTCCTTCAGAATGCAAGAGGAAGGAAGCCAGCCAAGAACAATGGTAAGGATGGATGGAGAGACAGGTTTCCAGTCGTTTAACTGCCCTTAACTTTCTTTTTCGTCTCTGTAAACCCTTGACACCCCGCTTAGCTTTGCTCTACCCAACATGTCTTAACACAAGCACTGTTGACTGGTTTTATTTAAGCTGTTTGTGCTTCATCTTGCTCTTTAAACTGATTAAAATGCTAGTTCCACGCCGCTTACCACTGACCACATGGGAGAAGAATTTGGTCAGTCGCCTCCTAACCCCCACCTGCTCTTATTTGGCCAGGAGCAAGAGTGCTGCTTGTTATTCAGGAGAAGAAGGTACTTCCTTCCATCTTGATGTAATCCGTATGTCCCCACTTGTTTTACATGGCTGATCAGAGTTTCAGTGCAATCTGCAACTACCTTGTCCTCTAATGCAAATGCAACACACAATTCAAACAAATATGGCTCCAACAGTTGACACCTCCAGGCCGTTGGAATACAGCGCTTTGATTTCTAACCCTTTTTCCTCTCTGCTTAATCATTACCCGCTATTTACATCCTTTCCACCTTTCCATTTACATCCTGTCCATCGCCATTTGTACGCATTTCTCCGTTCTCTCACAATAAATGGCTCAAACACTGGCTCAGTTGTCCATGTTTGTCGCCGTTCAGTTTCATGTCACTCCATGAATACCACCACCCCTCACAAACCTCAGCATCACCCTGGTCCAGCTCATCACAGGACTTCTGCCTCTCCCAGCCCCAGCAACAGCAGCCACAGAAGTATCAGTCTGTCTCAGGTAAATCCAGCTGCTACCTTGGGTCTTCTACCATCACAATACTGCTCTCACACACTAGAGATGATAATGACAATTGAATCAACAACGATGACAATTTTTAACACTGTAGTGGTTCCTCCTTGGTTCCCCACTTGAAAACCCTCTCTCGGAGGCGTCTGGGTAGCGTGGAAGTCTATTCCATTGCCTCATTAGTTCGAATCCCTGTGTTACCTCCGGCTTGGTCGGATGTCCCTACAGACACAATTGGCCATGTCTGCGGGTGGGAAGTCGGATGTGGGTGTGTGTCCTGGTTGCTGCACTAGTGCCTCTGGTTGGTCGGGGCGCCTGTTCAGGGGGGAGGGGGATCTGGGAGGAATAGCGTGATCCTCCCACGCGCTATGTGCCCCTGGTGTCAAGTGAAAAGAAGCGGCTGGCGACTCCACATTTATCAAAGGGGGCATATGGTAGTCTGCAGCCCTCCCCGGATCGGCGGGGGGGGGGGGGCGGGGGGTGGAGCAGCGACCAGGACCGCTCGAATAATAGGGTAATTGGCCAAGTATACAATTGGGGAGAAATGAGGGGGGGGGAACCCTTTCTAGTCTGATTGTCAGACCCAAAAGTGTTGCAAAACTGACATAGAGGAGTAGTTCTGCACACTTTTTCTTCCCTTTATTCTTTTTTTCCCATCCAGACTAAACCAGGAAAACGGCAAGACGGCAGTAATGTCAACAAGAAAAACACCACCACCACCACCAAGAACAAAATTAACAGTAAATCCCCCATCACCAACGCTAGAGTGAAACCAGCTCAAAAAACCCAGAGCAGAACGGGGCCCCCCTCACCAGAACGGTGCGAAAGCACACCTCTTCATTTTGGTGTTTGCATGTGTGTTTGTGTCAAACATCCATATTCAGTTTTAATAACCACTATTTGGACAAAAAAATAAACCCAAGTTAACCTGATTTGTTTGAAGGACTCCTAGAAAACCAGTCAGCCGGCATGCCACACCTCTGCAACTGGAACTCCCATCAGTCCCTGAGGAGCCCCCTGCTTGTTGCCGTGACCCCTCCCCAGTCGCTGCCAGCCCCTCCAGGACGCTGCCATCCAAAGTTCGGAGAGTTGAGACGAAGGACACGAGCCCGACACAGACTCCACGCCCGGGCTCAGCGGGCTCTCATAGGGAAACTGTCACCAGAACAGAGCCAAACAGAAGTAAGTGACCAAAGACCAAACATTTATCTGGGAAATAGGATGTGCAGTAGGACCTGGCAGTAAATCAGTGTTAATTGTCTTTAAAAGGTATTGTATCGACATGAAACTGGGATATTGTGACAATATCAAACATAATTTTGTTGTTTAAATTAGTGATTGTGAGAATCTACTACCTAACTTCAGATGAGGTCTGAAATATTTGAGGGAGTATTTGAAAATTTGTTTTTGGTTTGATATTACTCAAGATTCAAGGATTCAAAGCTTTGTTTGTCACATACTTCATGTACAAGTACAATAAGCAGTGAAAAGATTTTTTTGAATGATAATAAATAAATATAAATACAGCAAAAATACAATACAATTCAAAAAAGTTAAAAAGTATCTGAGCATATATACAATGTGCAGTTGCTATATAATGTACAAGTAAAAGTAAGCTATATACAATACAATTAAGTACAAGTGTGAAAATAGACTGAATGAGTAAAGTGTATACTTTATACTATATATACTTTACAATACCAAACATTTTGATGTGATGAACTCGTTAGATTTTAAATATGTAAATATAAGCAGATATTGTGATATATACTGATAGTGTGTAATAGTATTTTCCATATCGCCCAGAACTAATGTGCAGCACTCGAGGTGTTGGTTTTGTACCGTTGTTTGTGTGTACCACAGTTGATGTCGATATGATCCCTCCTCAGGCTCCTTCCAGATACCTGCCCCTGCCGCTCGCCAGTCTCCAGTTGCCACCAACAGGCCCTCAGCTGGGACGACAGACCCAGAGGAGGCCTCACGTCTCCTGGCTGAGAAGAGGAGACAGGCCCGCCTACAGCGGGAGAAAGAGGAGCAAGAACGCCTGCAGAGAGAGGAGAAAGAGGCGCAGGAACGCCTGCAGAGAGAGGAGGCAGAAAGGTTGGGAGAGGCTGACCAGTCTGCTGGGATTGATATTATGAAAGATATGAATGTTAGACAACTGGCTTATTTTGTGAACCGAGTTCTGTGCCAAAGGCTACGGCATTGATTTTCAATCCAGTCTTCAGCAAACCTCCTGCACTGCTGGTTTTCTGTTCTAGCAGTTAGGTCATTACGTCTACCTGTTTAGATGTCTGGAATACCTGACACAACAGGTGAACACAGTAAACTATCTGTCAGAATAGAAAACCAGCAGTACTTTGGGTCCTCAAGGATCAGAGTCGGGAGTTACTTGTTACCCGAACCGCACTATCTCAGAAGTGGAAAGATTCCTCTGACGGGACCTCGCGTGTCTTGTGTCCAGGCGGAGTCGCGAGGAATTGGAGCGCAGGAGGGTGGAGGAGCAAGAGCGGTTAGAGGCCGAGGCTCAGCGTCTGGTAGAGGAGAAGAGGAGGAGGGAGGAAGAGGAGCAGAGACGAGCTGAGGAAGAGCGAGCTCAGGCCATGAGGGAGGCTGCGCTCCTTCAGAAACAGGTGAGTGACGCAAGCACGGGTTCAGTTAACCACACAGCTGAAGATGAATGGAGAGCTGCAGTTAGCGCTGAAACAGCTAGTCGATTGATCAGTTAGTCAATCAACAGAAGGTCGATTGTAATTTTGATAATTGATTAATTGCCCAATGACTGCCGCCCAATGACTGCTGGGATAGGCTCCAGCATCCCGTGACCTAAATTTGGATAAGCTGCTTGGATGGATGGATGAATTAATAGTTTTAGTCATTTATCAAGTAAAAATGCCAAATATTTGTTGTTGACAACTTTACAAATACTTAGATTTACTTGATTTCTCCAAATCATAAGATTATAGATATTGAATGAACATTTTATGGACTAAATGATGAATCGATTCATCGAAAAACGAATCGATAATGAGTGCATACAATTTCATTGTTTTTTCTTGTTTTATTTATTTAGTTGTTTTACATTCCTGTTAAATTTTCTTTTTTGCCCATCTCTCCTTTACACAGAGAGATGAGGAGCAGGCCAAAGAAAGGGAGAAGGAAGAACAAATGAAGCAAGAGAGGGAGCTGCTCGTCCAGAAAGAGGAGGCGGAGCGCCAAGCAAGGAAAAAGGTGACGAGTGTTTGAGAAGAAAGAGAATTTCAGTGATAAATTACAATATGCAAAGAGGACTGGTTCTAATTGTCCAAAACAAGCTAAATCTGGCCAGCATGAATCCTAGGCAGTATGGGACCATAGAGAGCTGTAATGCAGATATTCTGTCCCGGTTTCCGTATGTTGCTGTTAAATGATGATTGCAAAGCCAGTTAGTGAAGTCCATCTCTATAAGATTATTGGTTTTGTTTCGTTTTTCTAGCGACTTGAGGAGATCATGCGGCGAACAAGGAGGTCTGATCCCACGGATAGGGTGAGATTGATGACTCTGTTTGAAAAAACAGTGTACTTTACCCTGGAGCACTTCTCATGCACATCACACATCAGTAAATCCAAAGTGTGAAAACCATAGCCTTGATAAGTTTCAGGGAATTATGAATGTTTTGGGGTTTTTTTTTTTGTGGTTTTTTTTTTCCCCAGAAGTCTGTGCCAGTGAGGATCCTGCCAAAGGAAACCGAGCCAAAGGAAAACACTGAGCCTGCGCAGAATGGTGCCATAGAGGAGGCTGATAAACTCCTGGTGGGGTCCAAACCTTCTCAGCTGGGGTTGAACGGCGTGGAGGACATGGTTCCTGTTGTGGCCTTCAAGGAGCGCAGGTCCCTCAGAGCTCTTGCAGGCCTGGAGGAGATTCAGACACACCAACGAGCAGGTGAGAAGCACCCAGCGGATCACCGCAACAACTATGGTGCTCCGGGTGGGAAATTAACACAAGCCACTGGGCGAAATGTGGTCATGTCAATTTTTGCTCTTGTCTGTAATTTCTGCTCCATCACCCAAGCTGGCAGGTAATCAGCCATTTTATGGAGGTCGATTTTCTATTTTAAAAAATCCTATTCGCCTGCTAAGATAGTGAAACACACGGGTGGTTTTGGAATACCTTCGCCACAGTGGTTGGTAGACTATAAAGTTTGTCTCGTGCTTTTATGGAGCATTGATCTTGACACGAATGAAAGCTATTATAGATATGAAACGTGTTAAAGTTGTGTTCATCTCCTTATTTGCTTTAAAATACTTCGTTTGATATCTCTTCTCTTCCTGTTTCGCTTTCTTCAGAAGTCATCTGAGCACCTTGAAAGCAGGCAAACCTCTGAAGGAGCTGGTATTTCCTTGGGAAACAGGAATTACTGCAGAAGACCGACTTTCCTGCCCTGCACTTCGAAAGCGCATGTATAATAACTATTTAATCCTTGACTTCTAGGTAGGATATCGATATTTGCTTACCTTTTTCTGCTTTAGCAGTGCCACAAATATCTACACCAAGTTGCAGTATACTTCATTCAGCACAGCTAGAGTCAGAAATGTACAGTAGATTTAAGACAGTCAAATGACTAGTGTAGGTTGCTGCCAGTACACAGTATTGATTGTGGGAAGAGTTGTCTCAATGCATATGACTATAACAATAGCACCAATTCACATCAGCCATATGCTTTAGCTTATTCTCGATTTCTCGTGACAGTGCTGCTATTCATGCACTTTTCCTTCCTTACTTGGGATACTGCAGAATTAAGTGAGTTTTTGTGGCTTTTTGCACAAGTGTTAGGTTTTAAAGCCAGCATTTAGGGTGTTGGTGAAAGTTCACCTCCTGTCTTATTCTCCTTGATTTTGTCGAGTGTTGAAATCAAATATGTGAACGCTGCTACAGAGCTTAGTTCCCAAAGACCTTGTTTTCCATGTTGTGTGTGTGTGTTGTCGTTAGAGAATACCATGCACAAAGCCTTTATTTATCGTGTTGACAGTTGGTTTCTTTGAAACTGCAATCATTTTATAAAGCGAATCTCAAATATAGGGTTTAAAACAGTTTATTGGGATAAAAAAAAAGTAGAAAAACAAACGTAATGATTGGTCACAACTTGTATGTCCTAATCTTCTAGTTTAAATATAGCTAATAGTTTTACCTTCACGCTACACACTTTTTCTGTATGAAATAATAAATCTGTGTAAATCAAGCGTGTAACTTGTTGAACAATTTTAAAACTTGAAATATACAGTATGCCATCTTTGATTAAACTTGATATTAAGCACCATATCTGCCTCCACAGTCATTTTGACTATAGTGACTTAAAAAACAAGATGAGACTGCATAGAGACCTGTTAAAAAAAAAATCAAATATAATGCACATTAGATACTCACTCATGCAATGTAAAAAGTATAAACACCTGCCACAGTTCAGTTCACAGTACGCAGATCTCTCAGTATCTGTACTGTGTTAGACTCGGATCCAGGGAAGATGGAGAAAGGCGCTATCATTTGCAGCAGCCGTCGTGTTTCCTCCGTCTGCGCATGCACCCTGGAAAGCTGTCTCTCCAGCTCACAGCCAGCCAGTAGGGCTAGAAAGTCTCCATCTGCAGGGTTTAAGCCGCATAGCACACACCGGGTTGGCAACTCTCAGTTGGACATGGCTGACTAAACCCAAATTGAAGAGTTAGCGCTACCAAGTTCAGACAAGTGGAAGAGCTGCAGTCGTTTCAACTGGCTGAGATCAACGCAGCTGCAGCTCCAGACGGGCACAGTACAAACCTTTCATGAGGCTGCCTAACGTGGTGATGGCCAGCTGCTGGAATGTCACTTCCTGGTGTTTGAGAAACATCAGCAGGTATTCTGACACAGCGGTGAAGTGACTTCTCAGTAACTGGATGATTTGCCCTTGGAGAAGCGGTCACATTAGCATATGGATGAGTCAAATACATTATGCACAGTTTTAATTGCGACTAAATGAGTGACATGGGGGGGTAACTTGGAAATTATATTACCATCCATTTCCAGTTTGCTTATGATGGCAGCTGAGCTGTATGAAAGCTTGAGGTTTCCATTTTTTCCAGACAACTCCACCAGGCGAAGAACTTGTTCCGATGTTATTATTGTTGACAAATAAGACTGAAATTTATCTGAAACAGTAAGCAACTTGTGATGAGTTGGTAGCCAACTCTTCAAGTTTCTATAAATGAAGCAAGACGAGGCCGCATATCGATGTTTAAGTTTTCTGGAGGTCCTCGTTCATTAAAGACGAACCATGTTCCCCAACAATTGTTAACGGCTCACTTTCAATTCATACGCCCAGGTCGCTCACCCGATGTCATCAGATGACATAGACACGATGTGACACACAGCAAGGTGTCCTCTGAGGTGATGGAAGATACAAGAGTCTGGAGAAGACCCGATAAACACCGACTTTCCAGCACAGCCTACACCGCAGAACAGAACAATTCAGTCCCGAGTTGACTGGTTAGCCAAGAAAATGAAAATGAGAATAGACTGCTATGGTGAAATATCATGGCTTGTGGCATTCTCCTACCTCCTGACCCAACCGGGAGTCGCACAAGTTGCTGATTGTGTTGCAGCCATGTGTGATGACATCAGAGCTGGGGCGGTGATGGTGGAGCAGCTCCCCCGTCACCTCTAACATCCCCTCAACCACCAGGACCTCCTGCAGGTAAAAACACAAAGCATGCCTTTAACAAAACTGTCTGAAACGGTTCTCCTTCTGACTTTGGGCAAAGTTTTGGCGAGTCTCACGTTATTTGCTGGGTGCGCAGACAACGTAGACAGCAGCTTCATTGCCGACTCCGGCCCCGCGATTGTGGAGGAGCTCAGCAGCAGTGCTTTCAGTGGCAGCGCCCAGTCCAACACCATAAGCTTTGCTTGGATTTGAACTACAGATACAAAAATAATGATAATAAAAAAATAATAATAATAACACAGATCCCCCCCCACACTAATCAAGTCTAATCCTGTCACAGTTGTTCTAATTACCACTTTTGGAGAGGATTTGAAGGCATCTGCATGCTTGGGATGAGTTCTGCAATGGAAATTGAAAAAAAAGGGAATTTTGACCAACTTGAAAATGTACTTTGCTACCTCAAAAACGGGCTGCTGGTGTACCTGAAGGTCACTATTACCTTTTGCACAGAAGAGGACATAAGAGTCAACAGAGACTTCAACAGAAAATGATCCCCGATGCTAAGCAACTTGTGATGATGCTCCTGCAGGGCAGCAATGTTGCACAGAGCAGAGCAGCTGTAAAACTGGACCTTAGGATGGGAGGACTGCAGCAGAAGCACCAAGACTGGAATCGCTCCGACTTCACACAAGACTCTTGTTGAACAGTCTGGGGGGGGGGGGCAAAACAACATGACATTTCAACGTGTTTGTATACTCACGTGTCATTCTCAGACAAATGAATAAAACGCCAATGATTCTGACGAACACGTGAACAACGTTTAAAGTTAAGCTCAGGCGCTAGCAGGCAAACACAAAGTACCGCATTGTTGGTGACAACGTTAAACAAGCATCAAAACAAAACCTACCTGATTGGGTGAGATTTAACAGGGCCCACGCTGCATTTTGTTGGTCTTGAGGATCATAGGACTTGGCCAAGGCCAACAGCGGTATCAGAGCATCTGACACAACGGCCTCTCTGTTAGACTCTGTAAAAAGGACAAAAACTGTACCCGTGGGGTTGCCTCCACAATGTTGCTTTGATCACATAAAGACCACTTGTTTTTTTCCTTTTTTTCCCCTTTTACTAGATGTCTGTTTGGTTTGTTATCCATAACTGAGAAGAAAATACCCAGAAAATTGCCCTAATACAGACTGATACG
The DNA here is from genome assembly GCF_029633865.1 of Lampris incognitus. Lineage (NCBI taxonomy): Eukaryota > Metazoa > Chordata > Actinopteri > Lampriformes > Lampridae > Lampris > Lampris incognitus. Next base: position 32,526,855 of record NC_079226.1, read on the forward strand.
CAAAACCTGAGTAGTGAAAAAGTAGTGAGGCATCAGATGAGGTACATCAAATATACAACATTATTTTTGTCCAATTTCATGTTTTTTGCCCCCCTGCGTTTTCTCCCCAATTGCACCCGTCCAATTACCCCGCTCTTCCGAGCCGTCCCGGTCACTGCGCCACCCCCTCTGCTGGTCTGGGGATGCCTCCTCCGATACACGTGGAGTCGCTGGCCGCTTCTTTTCACCTGACAGTGAGGAGTTTCGCCAGGGGGACGTAGCACGTGAGAGGATAACGCTATTCCCCCCAGTTCCCCATACTCCCTGAACAGGCGCCCTGACCGACCAGAGGAGGCGCTAGTGCAACAACCAGGACACATACCGATATCCGGCTTCCCACCCTCAAGCCGGAGGTAGCACAGGGATTTGAACTGGTGGTCCATGTTAGTAGGCAACGGAATAGACTGCGACGCTACCTGGACCCCCCCCCCCCCCGCCCCAATTAAAAGTTTTTCCCCAATTTTGCTTTCTTTTATGTCCCACCTACCATTCCTTTTAGCTGGTTGTTTTTTCATCATTTGTGCTTTTGAACAGAAAAATGGGTCATCAGTTAGCAGGAAAAAGCATGGCAGGATTTAGCATTTTAAAGAAACTTCATACGCCTGACCGAACCTGTAGAGGCCAAGATGGCGACACATGCACAGGCATGACACTGAGCAGCGGAGTCCCCAGACTGGAAGATCTCCAGTATGGGCATCAGCATCCCCATCTCCAACACTCGCTCTTTACACACTGAAAAAAACAAAAAAAAACAAACGCATCGATCTTTTTCTATGCACATCATAAAAAAGAGTACACAGAATATTAGCACGACCTGTTTTTTACCTTCTCTTTTCATGAAACGGACTGACTAGACGATTTTAAGTGAAAGCTGTGACATAGTAGTACCTTCTCATATTCAATTGTCTTTAGTCAAGAAGGAAAGAGAAGAATAAAAGAGGAGGAAATGGTTCAAAGGGACCTTTTTAAATGCTTGGCAGCTTAAACACCGATGCTACCAAAGAGAGTGCAACTAGAAAGAAGAAAAGCGTTCCTTATGTACTTTCATCTCAATGCAAATACACTTGTTTTCTAATGTTGGCATGTGCAGTACCTGGTGCAGACAGTAGGAATGGAGAAATGCTGAGAAATAGCGACAGACAGACATATGAATAGAAACAGAAATAAATATAGGTACAGGTACTACAGAGCTACCTAAAGATTCTTACCATTATTCTTGATTAGTAGATTGACTAAGGAAAAAGAGAGAGTTTTTTGTACATCCAGATTGGTTGAGAGAAGCAAGGCCATGAATGGATCCATGAAGGCAGCAGGTAAAGGCAATTCCACTGTGAAAGCAAACAGGAAATGAAATGTAGACAAATAGATAGATAAAAAAATATGTTTCATCTACTGGCCACAGTGAAGCCTCATCAAACAGCTATCATGGCCAACCGAATGGACAGGCCCAGGCGACATTGTTGATGACAATCAACTGATGTTGGTTTCAAATCTGTCACATATCTTTTCCATTAGAGTCAACCAAGCATACACTGCAAGAGAATTCATTAATCTTCACCCTTGGGAAAAGTATGTGGTCTGAAATTTGCATAATACTGGTCAAAGCCGTCAGTGAGCTTATCCTTACAGTGATGTGGCTTTGGAGAAACAGGAAAACAGCAGAACCCTTTTTCATGTGCTGCAAACTATGGTCAACAAGTTAAAATGCATGTTGCATAATGCATGTTGAGTGATTCTGCAAAAGCTTTTTACACAGTGCTAACTTATTTAAGCATGCACAACCACAAAGGGTGGAATCCATGGTTTTGTATGCTTGTGGTAAATATGCGCATGAATGCTGGTCATAACCATTAGCAGGGCATACCACTACAATAGTGCACAACAATGACGAGACCTGTGCTATAAAGAATACAGTCACATTCTACATGTCCCTGGTCATTAGGTTATCACCGTCACCCAGTTTGTGGGAATTCATTAAAAAAAACTTTTTTAAATTACTCACAATGGTGACTAACATACAAACAATACAAGGCTGCAGCTTTTTGTAGATCACTGCTTTCTGAGGCTGCAAGGGTTTTCAGCTCCTGCAGACATTCTTGACTGAGCATGGGGGTTTTGTGATCTAAGAACAGAAACATAATGACATTTTGAAATTAAGAAATATGCCCCAGTTTACAACAAATGCTGCTGGCAGGTCAAACTATTAGTTCTATTCCTCTTGTTGGGAATTTTTTTCATAACCTCTTAAGCAATCACCATGAGGTTTTTTGAGTCTAACCATTTTCTGAGTCTAACCATTAAATGTATAATATTGCATACATTACCCTTAAAAGGTACTTTAAACTCTGAGCCAATTTGGATCTTCATGCAAAGGGGGTGAACGTTTCACATTTAAATTTCACGAAGAAATTGATAAATTGAGTATAGGTCCCCATGCCCTCCACCACATCTCACTTCGAGGTCAGAAAGGAAATAGCCATGAATACTTGCCCTACCCGTGTACAAGTGGTGCAATAAGGACAACTCATGTGAGGTTTTTCTCTCCTTCCTCCTCTTGAAACCCTTCGAAGTAGTCGTCCTCAAACAGGGACATCGGCTTAGCTCTCTGACAAAGTCTTTTATTTTTTGCTCGAACTCTGCGCTTACTTTCCTCAGATGAACCGTGAAGGCTGCGAGCATGCGGGCACATCCCTCACACAGCCCAGAAGCCATGTCTGCAGCTTTCGGTTGGACAAAGGAACCTGACGGCCGCGCACCTGTACAAAGACACGCGCACCTGTACAAAGACACGCGCACCTGACGCGTCACGTTACAACCAAATCCCGATTTGTTTTGCGTGATTGATATTACACCTTTGAAACGGGTTTTGAAATTATGAATACAAGTATAAATCGTCGCAACAAAAAAAAATCCAAGTCAAGCAAATCATGCAGATTAAAAGTCAAAGCTGAAAATGAATTCATGGGCATTGCTTAACGCTTGATGCGCGTCGCTACATTGCGTTGGACGAGATTGCATTTTTACAGATGCGTCTTTGCAAAGTAATTTAGAGTTACGTGACTGTATAACCCACGTCACACGTCCCGGGACCTGGGTGAGGAGATTTCGACACGACGTGCAGAGGGAGAGTTAGAGGCCGAGAGAAGATAACAGCAGGCTACGAAATGGTCAGGTTTAAACCCAACACCACACTTGATAGGGAAACACAATACGGGGAGATGCCAGGAAATGGAAACAGGGTAACATGTATTATTGCAGTGTGACACGAGTGAGAGAGGGACGTTGGAAGGAAAACTGAAGAGAAAACGGAATTAAACAAATTAATCTACGGAGTCTATTACAGTTGAAGCCAGTGAGAGGTAGTAGAGCACGTTTTTTATCTTTTTATTTTTTTTGAGGGAGGTGGGATTAGTGAGTAGAGTTTATGTCCATCCATCCATCCATCATCCAAATCGCTTATCCTGCTCTCAGGTTCGCGGGGATGCTGGAGTCATGGAATTTATGTTTTTTTTAAAAGAAGCTACCTTGGGCTCTGAGTCTCTACACTACATCCCAGTAGGTGGCGGTAATGTACTATAAAGGTGGACCGCCTATAATCTGAAGAAAAAGAAGAAACGCAGAAGAAGAAGAAGAAGAAGGTAAAGCATACGCTTGCGTTATGTTTTCCCACCCGCATTTGGCGTAGAATTGCCCCTAATCTGCTTCTGATTGACTAACCCTAACCCCACCCTAACCTTAGCCAATCTAACCAAAGAGGCAACGAGTATTAGCCAATCAAATGCAGAATAGGGTGGGTCCTGCGCGAAATGCGGGTGGGAAAACTAAGGCCGTTCCCTCCCTTCTACTTCCGCTTACATGGTTATTGTTGTCTTGGAGACCGTGGCAGCCATGGTTTGGAGTAAATTCCAATCGCTGCAGGCGGGGTAGCAAAGTTGCAGGACACAGTTTGTTTCGAGATATATTTTTTTAAGCTTAATTCACAAATATAAAGCATTTGTTAGAGCACACGTGCATCCTGAACTTAAGGTTAAATACGTAAATATGATAAAACTGTAATTAGCTAGCTGTCGTTAGCCAGCCGGTTTACGTTACCCTGCGTGACCGTCCGTTTCTATCTAATCTAACGCTAGGTACGTTTTGTTTTCAGCCTCAGCTAAGGAAGACGATTCAGAAGATAATATTTTTGTGTCTTCATGTTGAACCAGTTATCACATAGCTCTCCAGCACACTAAATATCTTACTGCTTGGACATTGTTTTGTTTTACAGTAACTCATATCTCATTTTATTTATGTTTGTTTAGCATGAAAACAACTCATTGGCCGAGTGTCAAGTTCACAGAATGAAAGACATTTCGGTGTATGAGAATGCCGGCAGGTAAATTCGTTGCCACAGACAACTGCACGCGCATATTTTTGCTGATTGCTTACTGTTAAGCTGCTTTTTAAACACAATTTTCAGGTGAGAGTGAAGCCCGGGCAAAGACCAGGGACAGATTCAATGAGGTCCTCAAGAAATACACAGACCCTCCATCAGAGAAGAAAAATAAGTTGAAAAAGAAGACCTCTGAACCTCAGGAGAGCATTGTGGTATGTTGCTCTAACATTAGCTATTCGAATGAATGAATGAATGAATTATTTCAAATATGTAAATAAATCGTTTGGTTTTCGTATGGGGTAGAACGTCACTTTGAACTCCTTTCCAACCTTCATTCAACCCAGATAGCATCCCGATGTGGGCCACTTCAGGCAATGATGTGACACTGATGGCCTTCTTCTGGCCCTGACAAAATGGATGTGAGCCTGAAGTGGTCCGCATGTATAATAGCAAATATGGCCCAAATATGCCTAATCAAATGTGGGCCTTTTTTGGCAAAGATGCGGCGCTCTCGACATCATGTAATCTGGATGTGACCCTGAAGTGGCCTGTGTGGTAAATGGTGAATATGGCCTAAATATCATAAAACAAATATGGGCCACCTTTTGCAAATATGTGGCACATGCGGCATTGCTATGGCTTGGTTCTGGCCCAGATCTGGCAAACAGAAGTGGACCGCCCAAGTGCCATCCCACGCAGTATGTGGGCCGGATGAAAGTGTCAGTGTAGGATGGGTCCGGGCCACAGCAATTTTGCTATCTGTGAAGATTGCCTAACATATTCCTAAACAATCGTTTTCAAAATGTTAGACTTCTTTTCACATGATTAATGGGAATCATTCATAAATATGTTTCACTTAGCTGCATTTCAATACAAGTTAAATTTTGCTTTGTCTCGTCTTTTTCATCATAATATACCATAGTGATCTTAGAAAGTAGTAAAGGTCAGTTGTGTATCATACTAATATAGGCAGGTGGAGGAGAAATGAATAACTTGTATGATCCCATATGGGGATTTAATGATACATCAATGTTTTGCAAATGTTGGCATATCAGTAAGCACCCAACTGAAGCGTAACGAGCAGTGTGTGGACTGTATATTTCTGTATATCAGTCCTGAAATTTGCCATTTTATTCAAATCAACACTACTAGGCAAAACATATTCAAGATGAATCAATGTACAAGAGGACTCTAACAGCTTGAAAAAAGCCATACAATAACGTTCTTTGATGTATGAAGTTTTGCAGCAAGCAGTGTAACATTAACAGACATTTTGCCCCCCCTCCCCGTTTTTTTAAAACTTTGTTGAATACACTAAAGAACGATATATATTAATTTGAATAAAATGCCAGGGGGGGTTACAGACATATAAGAAATAGAAAGAAAAAAGTTAAATATAATTAAAATAAAAGTAATGAACACAAAAATAAGTACATCCAAATACAGACAGACTAGTTAAATGAAAACATTGCTCAAGGCTAGTTACCTTTTCAGTGACTGCTTTGAGGTCAGCAGAAACAATCTCCACCTTGTCAGATAGGGCCACGATCTTGCTTTCTATCTTATCAGATCTGCCATTAACAAGCCTTGTAGGTTGGCAAGTTGAGAAAAGATCTCACTGAGAAAAGAGTTTTCAGCTCCGAAGACTTTTTCTTTGCAGCTGGAGACTTAATTGGAGTCACTGGCAGTGACGGGAATTGCTCTACAGTGAGGCAGAAGGCTTCTGCTTCCCCCACGTCTTTGTAGTCATGGCTGCCACTAACCAGCGCACAGGTTGAATTAGCTTTTTTAATTTCCACAGCCAAGAGAGATGAAAGCTCACATTTATGACCATTGCAGCCGAACCCAGTGTCAACGACTTGCATAAAATGAATTCAAAAATCAAAACGTAGCTTTTTTCATATATTTTGAAAGTCTTGGTGCAAGAGCGTGTAAATTGCAACCTGTTAGGCTAACATCTTAGCCCCACCCTCACATTTTTGCCTGTTGTTTGATGTAACCTTGTCTTTTGGAGCTTTGTAGTATGATAAAATAGGTAAAATAAATCTGCGCACCACAAAGTCTTCTGCACACTCACATGAACCAACATTAAACTTTGCAAGTATTTTTGTCGCCACTTCATGTACCCTGTCTCTTCCAGCTACAGACACTACGCAGAAATCTCAACCTCGAGAAAGACACCGAGGAAGATGAGACCATCCTCCAGAATACATACCACCATGAACAGGGAAGCCCTCGCTTCACTAAGAACAGGAGAAGGGAACAGGAACTAGCAGAGAAGTTTAACATCAGTAGTCATGGGAACCAGGAGGAGGTTCAGCCATCCAAAGGCAAGCGGAAGGGTAAAAGGGAACTTCCTTCTCTGCCTGTGCAGGAGGACACACCAAGCTACATTCAGAATGATAGTGCTGACGATGCAGAGGCATCCAAGTCAGAGATCTCCTTTGAGCCAGACGGGGCTACTGGAAAGGAACCAAAGAAGAGAATTAAGAAGGGGAGGCGGAAAGGGGATGTGGAGGAGGAGGTGGAGAGGCAGGTGGCAGATGCTGAGGATGAGCTGTTGCATGAATACCAGCAGCAGATTGAACAGCAGGAGGAAAGAACTGTGAAGAAGATGGTCAAAAAATCTGACTTGAATGCTACCCGCCAAGAAATCTTGTTGAATAATGACATGGGAAAGAAGAAAAAGAAGAAGCTTAAATCAGTGAATACAGAGTCTGAAATTAGGTACATACACTTGCATGTACAATGTTGGATTTATTTTGATTTGATTTCACAGTCCATTTATTTGATATAGCCATATTTGTACATAACATGAAGAGGTGGGAGAGAGATCTAATCCCTTTTATACCGCCAGGGATCAAGATGAAAGTATGGAACACGTTGGTGACACAGAAAATAAAGCTGAATCCAAAGGAAAGAAGAAGAAAAGAAAGCAAGGTAATAAGGACTCTGTCACATAAAAAGCCATAAGACCCACATATGGTGTTGGTGGTGATTGATTTTCATATCTTATGTTCCTGTTTTAGTCATGAAGGAGGAGCGTGAACAGGAAGCAGAAACACCACAGAAACCTGTTTTTGATGACAGCCTAGTGCTCGGAGTGTACATTCACAGGACAGACCGTCTCAAGACTGACCTGTTGATATCACACCCCATGTTGAAGATTCATGTGGTCAATGAGACGACAGGGCAGTATGTGAGGAAAGAGGACAGGTGAGGATGAATAGTCTCCACCCTACTAAAATGCAGTATGCTTCTGCTGATAAAATACAGGGTGCCGTGTCTGTCCAGGTTAAGGTTGCTAAGCAAAATTTTTTTATTTGCTCACATAGACAGCAAGGCAAAATTTCCAAATGTAGGTTCACGCTTTCTTGTATTTTTGATTGATGATGTGCTGTGATATCTGACAACAGCTGTGATGTTGTTGATGCAGTGGTGGACCACTGCTGTAGTGATACAATCCAAACAATGTTTTATCTGCATGTGCAATGACTGAAAATTTTCTAATTTTGTGAGATTGGCCGCGTCCTTCTGTTTTTCAGCCACAGACCAGTTTCATCGTTTTATGAGCAGGAGAATGTTGACCATATTCTTCCCATCATGACTCAGCCTTTTGACTTCAAGAAAAATAAATCAACAGTTCCTGAGTGGGGGGAGCAGATAATCTTCAATGAGCGCTTTGGTTATTTCCTTCAGAATGACGATGAAAGCCCCAGGGTTATACTCTTTTTTGAGGTAAAAGTATATTTTGCTTATGTATGTGCTCATGTTCAACTCTCTGCTTCATATTCAAATGATTCATATACACAGTCTTACCCAGAAGTCCCCTAGTACCAAACTCCTCTGCTCTTGTCTACTAACCAGCCCCACTGGAATAGTTGAGAGCTAATAATCTTGCTCAGGGGCAACTCGGTAGTACTTTTTGAGGAATGGGCAAGTTTTAGCAATTCACAGACTGTCTGGACATCGCAACCAGTCTTCAAATTTTAATTTTGCATTGCAAACTCTTGGGTAACCAATACACTCATAACAACGGTCTATTTATGAAGCAGGTTTTAGCAAAGCAAAGAAGGTTTTAATTTAATTCTGTCCCATAGGTGCTGGATTTCATGACCATGGAAGAAGCGAGAGCCAATGTTGCTGTCGACAAGCATGAGCGGGGCTTCAGAAAAATAGCATGGGCATTCCTTAAGGTACTGAATTTGGGTTTGCCATTGAAATAAAAAAAAAAATCCTAATGCTCGTTTTAATTTAATTCTGTCTCCTTAAAAATAACCTTTTGCTGATTTTAATTTCATCCTGTCTCCTTCAGCTTGTAGGCACTAATGGTATGCTGAACATCGACAGTAAACTACGCCTTCAGCTCTTTTCCCCCCCAGCCCGGGCAAAGAGGCAACCTAAAACAATCGAAGTAGTTGACTGGTGGAGGAGATACCCTCGAAACAAATATGCATCCACCCTTTACATTACAGTGAAGGGCATCAAACTACCTGAGCATGTAAGTTTGTTGTCTGTATGTTGTATTTTAGTGTTTCGGGCATTATTATCAGTAATTAGATTAATTACTGATTGATGACAATATGGTGAATAGTGCTGGGTACCGTTCACATTTGAACCAATATGGGTACCAGTACCTGGAATTTGGGTACCGGTACCCAACGGTACCTTTATTGGTACTTTACTCTCTCTGTAATGATAAGAATGTAATTTCAGTAGTAAAAAATAAGTAAACAAGCACAAAACTGTCCAGACCCACAGTGTACCCGCCATGTGTAAAGTTGATCAGATGAATGGTTGTCGAGAGAATGGAAGGACCGACAGACAGAGACTCCTTCCGTTTTAGTTAGATTATGATTAATCTGAGGAATTTTGAAGACTAACAAGCGCACGTACTAACTGTCCCTCTCAGGTCGTCCAGGAGTGAGTGACCACAATTTGTGACGCATAGCCCATGGTGCCGGTGTCGTGGGAAAAATAAGTCAGCTTTGCATTTTGCATCACAAATATTGCAGCGAGCGTTGTCTGTGTCAAGTACGACCATTTTCGGCTCACCATTGCCTCATTGTATTGGACTTGAAAAAGCTGTAGGTTAAGGGGAGGGGTATCAGTCTTGCTCTCTCTATTTCTTTCTAACGTATACTCTGTCACCCAGATGTTTACTTGCAACAAGCAGTAAACTAGGAGGGATTTTTCGAAAGGCTCTTAAGGAATCTTATTCATATTTATTATAATTCACAACACAACCTGCTCTCAAGGTATCGAAATTTGGCACCGATTGATCTAACATGAGGCGGCACAGTGGTGCAGTGGTTAGCGTGGTTGCCTCACAGCAAGAAGGTCCTGGGTTCAAGCCCCGGGTTAGTCCAACCGTGGGGGTCGTCCCGGGTCATCCTCTTTGTGGAGTTTGCATGTTCTCCCCGTATCTGCGTGGGTTTTCTCCGAGGGCTCTGGTTTCCTCCCACAATCCAAGGACATGTAGGTCAGGTGAATCAGCAGTACTAAATTGTCCCTAGGTGTGTGTGTGTGTGTCGGCCCTGTGATAGCCTGCTAGCCTGTCCAGGGTGTCTCCCGGCCTGCTGCCCAATGACTGCTGGGATAGGCTCCAGCATCTCCGCAACCCTGAGAGCGGGATAAGCAGTTGGGATAATGAATGGATGGATGATCGAACATGAATCGGTAGTACCGACAGAATTTGGTCAGTACCCTTAAAAGTATCGAATTCGGTACCCAACCCTAATTGTGAATATTGTAGAACTGATGAATGCTGTTTTAAATGCTGCCCACTATTTAGTACTTCATTTTCAAGTGTATTCCAGATTATCTTTTTCCATGCTTGTTTTTCTCCTTCTAGCCAATGAATAAAATACTAAGTGAATGGTTTTTACTGCGGATAAAATGGTAGAGGTGATATTAATTTCTGCCATGTAGGTGTCTTAATGTAAATAATATCAAGTTGCCAGTAGGCTCTTTATTATATGCTTTGGTTTTTGTTGGCAGGTGGACCCCAGTATGCGCTCCATGATGGCACTGCAGGAGGAGCGGGGGAGCACCTCCTACAGTGAACTCCAGAGTGAGGTCACCAAGAGAAGCTTGTCACAGCCTCTAGAGAGCAAACCCTCTGTCCTAAAATGGAGCAGGGTGCCTGGTCAGGTTTGTACTGTAGAATTAAAACTTTTAAACATTTTTTTTTGTGTAGTCTTGCCTTAATTTAGCCCAGTGGTTCTCAGTCTGGTCCTCGGGGTTGCCCAGTACGTTGGTTTAAATGCAATTAGATGCAAATTCATCTGTTGTTCTAGGTCTAAAACCTCTCTGATTGGGGGCTGGAATACTTTAGACAGCAGGAGAATGTAACTGAACACCTGGCAGAGTGGAAAACCAGCTGTGCTATGAGCCCAGTCTAGCAGTACTGCATCAAGCCTTATATTCTAGGAGTCATATGGTCTCACTGTGTTGTTAACAATTTAGATCTTTTTCACACTATTTGCCGTGTTTCTTAAAATGACTTCAACTGATGATTGGTTAATATTCTGATAGTATCAAGTGAAGCTCAATGAAAGGCTCTTTGAAAAAGGAATTACTGAATAGAGGTAAATGTTCAAATGGCCTTGACTCTTGAGTTCCATGCATTTTTGCATTACAAGCTAGCAAACGCTGTAATTTGGGATTTTCTGAACACAAACATCTGCAGAAAATAGTATTATAAATAATTCTTACTGTTTGTTTAAATCAACTTGAACTACTAGAAGGGAGGGGTTTAGTACATCAGGAAAATTCAGAAAGAGTCCCATCTATTGTTAAACAGAAAACTAAACTGACTTCAGTTTCCTGTGATTCTCTTAACTTTGTATTTTTTTCCAATTTGCAAACCCAGCTACTCAGGCTCTTAAGTGGGCTAAAACTAGCTAAGAGTATTAACAAATGATATTTAACCAGGTTGTAGGCATACATACATGAAATCTAACGTGGCATTTTTATGTCTGAAGATCTGCCGGATTCCCAACAAGCCTGTACTGTCGTTCCGGGGCGGTCAGATGGGCTGTTTCACCTTGCGCTTCTCTCACGCTGGGACTGTGCTTGCTGCTGCTTGTGCTGACAGAGATGCTTTCCCTGTTGTAGGTAAGCAACACCTTATTGGTGCACCTGCTTTCACTGTCTGCACCCCCCACTAGGCAAACTCGGCAGAAGATCCCCACTAATTAAAGGCACTGAGTGTATTCTACTTGGATCTAGATGTCTATCATTTAGCCATATGAATAAAAACAAAATACAAGCAACCTAAACAAACAAGCTCTTAAAAAAAGCAGCAGTTAACCAGTATGTTTGTTGATGTCTGTCATTTTCAAAAGAATTCAGTAGATTTCATTCAGTGTGATCACTGAAAATTTCTCCAGTCTGCAAATTCGTGCCAAGTCATTTGGTACATGGAGCATTGATACAACAACAAAAACACAGCAAGCCAAGCACTTGTGTTGTTGAATGTAGATATCTGGGGAGCGAGGTTTTTGTCGGCAGTTTACGGAGAAGGTTGTTCCAATCAGTGCTGTTAAGCAATCACAACATGTATTACTGTTATCGGGAAGATTACACCAAGGACCTCCAACTTGTGGAGAATGAATAGCAGTAATAAATAGCACAGGTGATGGACCACAGTAGTGTGCAACACCCAAAATGTATGTGAGGATTGAAAAAATGATTCCTAGAAATAACACTGTGGTCTTTTGCTGTTTCAGTGTATGAGATCCCCTCCGGCAAGGTTTTGGCTGCCTTTAGTGGCCATCTCAGTATTGTGTATGATCTCTGCTGGTCCAGAGATGACCATAGCCTTTTGTCCGCCTCCTCTGACGGCACTGTCAGGTAAATATACATCAGGTATATATCAATATGTATCAGGCAAATGAATCAGTGAAGTTTATAGTAATTTGAATACAATGCTGTATTATAAGTTGTCAAACTCAGTGTTTGAGCTCCAGGAACAGTTGGTATTTTTACCGCCTCTAGGGGGAGTTAGTACTCCTCTAATATTTTTACCAGGTGTCTGCGGTTAAATGTCATAAATACAATCTCACAAATATTATGTCTTAAAAGTCATTAAATTGGCTTAAATTTCAATTTATGGTCTTAATTTTTACATTAAAATTTTACAATTTTGTTTATTTTTATCAGTATTAATCAAATTCTTCTGAAGCAGAGTCAGAATGTTTGATAGCCTGTAAAACCCTAAGCCTAATCCTTTCTTCTACGCAGAACCTGTACTTGCCTGCTACAGTTACTTGGTGCGGAAAATACCTTTTATAGATTATCCCAATTCCCTTCAATTACCTGTCATACCTAACCTGTAGAGATAAATTTAAGCAAACGCTTACATTTACCTGTACAAAGCACTGAGGGGGAAAAGGGTATCACTTGCATTAGTATCTGACCTAAAGGAACCTATTAAGAAGGAAATTGCTGCCTGACCTGACGGAAACTAGAAGGGTCTGCATCTAAACCTTCCATTTTCTATCTAATACCTACCTCTGCACTGAACCAAATATACAGTTCCTACCTTTACAACTTTACCGGGATGGCTCGGAAGAGTGGGGTAATTGGCCAGATACAATTTGGGAAATAAATAAATTTTCACCAATGTAATATTTATGGAGCAGAATATGCTAGAACAAATATGTACAAGACATTAAGTTGACCACTCTCAAAAAATTATGGCTTCTTTGTGCCCACCATGTTAAGAAAAAAACCCCCATCCTAGAATTGCCCCTACTCAATAAAAAAAGAACTACTGGGGAGGACTGAACATCCCCTTGACCCTCTATAATTTGCATATCGAACCAACGGGGCTGCAGGATGCTACTATAATACCCCTTTCACACTGGCCAAAATAAACCCGCTAACATCCGCCTTTTTACATTGACCAAAGGTGAACATTAGCAGGTTTTTTTGCAGGTTTTCGGCCAGTGTGAAAAGGGTATAATTCTACTCAACTTCATATGCAAGCACTTAAAGGGTGGTAAAAACCATGCTAGATTGTTGTTTGTGGCCTTTATATCTGGTTTCAACACTGTACAACCCCACTGCTGGTGCAAAAGCTTACCGAGTGCTTTGGGTTGGGCTCTTAACATTGTGGGCTGGATTTTGGACCTCCTCACTAATAGAACTCAGAGAGTGAGAGTAAATGAACATCTCTCTGGATGGTCTAGAACATCAACTGGCTCCCTCCAAGAATGCGTCCTCTCTCCTCTTTTATACTATATTATGTACACAATGACTGTCATAGTTAGTTTGACAACCGTCACATTGTGAAGGTTGCAAATGATACAGTTATAATGATTCTGCTGAAGAATGATGAAATGTCTCACGGTCCTGCTATAATCTACTTTTTGAATTGGTATAAAGAAGCCTTTATATAATTGAATGTGACAAAAACCAAGGACGTGTGCATTGATTTCAGACGTCTCTACCCAACTCCTTCAAACACTGTAATTAATGGACAAGGTTGAGGTTGCTGAGTCTTACAAGTATTTGGGCATTATAATTGACAATAAGATGACCTTTGATAGACATACAGTTATGCTGTGTAAGAAAAGCCGGCAAGGTCTTTTTTTCTTTTTTTTTGTCTGAGGAAGCTAGCCAATTTCCAGGTTGACAGATCCCCGATGACATTGTTTTATAAATCTTTTGAGTCAGTTTTCACTTTTTCTTATATCTATTGGTATGCATTTCTCAACCTCAAACAGAAGAACTCATGAACAAGGGTGACGAAAGTCAGTAGCAAAATTATTCGCACTCAGCAGAAAAGTCTGTCTGAATTGTAAAGCAAACGGTTGTTAAAGAAAGCAGAGTCCATTATATCTGACATTACCCACCCCCTGCACTTAGAATTTAAGATTCTGCCCTCTGGTTCCTGCCTCACACAACCATCAAACTAACAGATATAAATTCTCCTTCATACCCTCTGCCATTTCACTGCTCAACTCTGTAAAGTACAAGTAGCATCAGCACATCTCCAACCATTCCTGTTTCTCTCTTTTTTTCACTTATATTGTAACTTTTGTACTTCATCTGCTCACCTTTTACTCCCGTTTCTATATGTGTTTTTTTATTTGTGTGGTTGTGTATGGGTGGTCTTTATCTTGTAGTACTACTATTACTACTACTACTACTACTACTACTTGTACCTGCCAGCATGGAAATTGGTCTTGAATTCCCTCTTATTTAGTCTTAAAAGGTCTTAAAAAATATTAGATTTACCTCTTTGGTACCTGCAGGCACCCTGTATTTCGCTCTGTTTGGTACCAGTGATTAAGCATACACAGCCAGTGTTGATAATCTGCAACAAACTGCAACTATTTATCATAGCTGCAGCATTTCTTTTCTTCTTTTTTTTTCATGTGAAAAGTGTTGATCTTGTTCTGTTACTCGCCATGGAATACATAATAGGTTCTGGCTTTCCTCCACAGGGTATGGGATGTGGACAGGCTTCTGGGTATAGCCCAGAAGGTGCTCCCGCATCCTACGTTTGTGTACTGTGCCCAGTACCATCCCGCGGCCCAGAGCCTGGTGGTGACGGGGGGCTACGACCGCCTGGTGCGGGTATGGAGGCTGGATGTTGACGACGTCAATGGCCAGCTGCTTCAGGAGTTGGAGGGCCACAACAGCTTCATCAACACAATATGTTTTGACTCAGAAGGTGTAGTGTTGGCCAAGTCTGATGATGATGTGACATACCTGCTAATAAGACAGTAAATGATGCCTGCTGTCACTGATTGAAAGTTAAAACATTAAACAAAATTGTGCCATTTTTACAAAGGGCAATAGGTAAATTTAATTCCTTGGCTAACAAATCAGTATCATTTAAATATTGAGGCATGTAATGATGTTTTTTGCTTGCGTAATGTAAAAATATTCTTTCTGAAATGAACTCTTCCTAATCTGTTGATTTTGTATATTCAGCTTTACATTCTGATGCAAGGTGTTCACCATCTTGCCTTTAATATCTCACATAGGAAGGAGAATGTTCTCTGCGGACAACACTGGTCTAATTGTTGTGTGGAAAACCTTGGTGAACACCAGTAAGCAGCGGCAGCCATGTCAACACTGGGTTATAGAAAAGGTAAGGGAGAAATTCTCAGGGAAAAAGTGTATTCCTCCCAATTTTCCAAACTTTTACTCTACATGTGAATACCATAGGTTGGGAATCTTTTTTTCCAATTCAGAAATTGGAAGAAATTTCATTAAGTGAAAAAAATAAAAAAAGAATCAAACAAGCAGTGTAAAGACAATGGAAGGAAATAAACTGTGACATGCCTACTGGTCTGTCACAGCCCTACCACATATCTCTATCTATATTTTCAAAAGATATTTAAACACAAGAGATTTTTGATAAACAGTCATTAGTAATGTGGATGACCAAGCAGGTAAAGGCAAATAATAGAACAGCTACAACAGTTTGATAAGTTCAGAAAATGTCATCTTGCAGCCTTTAAAACCAGGACAAAATAAAATTAACGTCAGATCATGATATTAAGATATCCAAAATACCAGACAATATCAAGTCTCATATCACGATATCGATATTAATGTTGATAAATCTGGCTAATCCATCTGGCTGTAAATTTTCAATATTCTGCATCTGTGAGACGTAGTTCCTCTAGCAAACAGATGTGTGATATCATTGTATTGAAACAGCTAAAAAAAAAATTTTTTTCTGGAGTCCAGATTAATATTATATTTCATGAGGTTATTTCTACCTCAGTATAATCATAAGATTAGTGTTTAAGGAGTTACATTGCGTACAGTGCAGGTTGATGAGAGATAAGCGAGGCAGACGCTAAGGATTTCAACTGCACAGGAGGCACTTCACAGCAGGATTTGAGTATATCAGTGAAGGTTGAACGGAAAAGCAGTTCTTGCATGTTTTGATATTATGGTTCATCAATGTAGTAAGGGTGGAGTGAAAATGAATAAATAAATAAATGAAAACTTTTCCAATCAGTTGTTACAGATGGGTTTGAAATAAATGTAACTTGTTTTTTGCAACAAAAAAAAGGATTGGTAATAATTGTAAAATAAAGGTAACATTCGGACTTGGCAAATCATTATGTTGTATGCATTCTCGCCTGTAAGGAAATTGAGGAGAGTGACCTCAGAAGTATCCCCATCAACATGTTGGAGATCCATCCGAACGGCCGTCGCCTGCTCATCCATGCCAAGGACAGCGTCCTGAGGGTGATGGATTTGAGAATGTGATTATCATTTTGTTTTTCTTCTACATTTGTTGTTGTTGTTGTTGTGGTCCTTTTTTTCAAGAATATTTTGGGCAATTTTGCCCCAGTTGGGAAGGAAAATGGAGAGTGACAGGAATGATAAGATGAAGAGAGGGTAGAGGACAGGCAACAAACATCTTTGGCTGGATTGTTTGCTGGTTGCTCTGCTGAGGTCTGGGCCATTGTGGCATGTGCCCAACTGATGTAGCCCCCAGGATATCCCTTAATCTGCCTTGTTTATCAGGAATATATTGCATGTTTGCATTCTTTACAACAAGGAGTGCACATATAATTACATATATAATAACAAATTTCTGACATTGAAAACCCAGTTTCAGGTCATACATAGTAAGATAGTTGAGTAACAAAGAATCATCTTTAGCTATAGTGGTGTGACCAAGCTTCGTCTTATTACAGAGCCATTGTTAGGTAATGAAAATGCTCCTAGAAATATTGAACACAACCAAAAATTTTCAGATGTATCCACAAAATGTAAAAGAATATAGAATTTGAAAATGAAAATGAAAAAACCTCTAAGAATTTTTTTTTTGTTGTTGGAGTGAAGGTATGTAACATCTCATTGGACTGTTTTGCATGTCATTCAGACTAGCAGTAAAGAAGTATACAGGGGCCACAAACTACAGGGAGAGGATCTATAGCACGTTCACTCCCTGTGGGAACTTCATATTCTCTGGCAGCGAGGATGGGATGGCCTATGTCTGGAACGTTGAGACTGGTGAGGACATCATGTGCCGATAGAGCAGCTTGTTGTAAGCGGTCTGCTCTCGAACGGTTTTAACTGTATTGTGGATGGTTTTCTCAGGTGACCAGGTGGCGGTCTACTCAGAACTGTGTTACCCCACAGCTCTCCGCGGTGTGGCATTTCACCCACATGAGAATATGGTGGCTTTCTGTGCCTTTGGTCAGAGCCAGCCTATTCATGTGTACCTTTATGACCGCAAAGGTTAGCTCTTAATTTTCTAGGCCATAAAACTGATATTTCAAGCAGTGAGTGATATTTTTTTCTGTCAAGTCAAACAAAATGCCCCTTAGCCTTGTTTATTTCCTTGAAATTAAAAGCACAGTTGTAATTCAAGATAAGTCTGGAGGATTGTTTTCAGTGTTACCTTCCACACTAAAAGTAATTGTCTGCGTTTTCTGTTTGTTTTTACTCAGAGACAGTTTTTAGTCATAAACAGGCATTGAAATCACCATAACTATATTATATATTGTTTATCTATGACTTAGTGTCAAATTATTCTACACAGTTTCCCAGCTGGAGGTGCAGAGCATAAGAGGAGTGAGCCAGTCTGCCTCTGAGGACACCAAACCCCTCAGAGATCTGTCTGAACCTGCAGTTCTCAACAACACATCCTTGGCCATGGATCAGTATGCCCAAGCAACAAGACTGGCGCTCAAAATGCAGCGTGTCAAAGAGAAGCTGGACTCAGTTCTTGTAAATACTCACCTTAGGGTCCACTGGACGTCAATAACAGTTTAAAATCTGAATGTCACTCAGGAATAAAAAGTACTAACCCTGTCAACCTGTGTTTTAGGAGCCATATCGGCGTTCTTCAATTCCTGGATATATGTATGAGCAAGGTATGAGCTTTTGAAAAGTTTTCTTACTGCTCTGTTAGTGTTGCCATGAGAACAGTATGCTGTATCATGTATGGGTTAGGCTGTATTTGTGCTCTTCTGTGGTGCTCTCTTACTCTTGACAAGACATGCCAAGTCTTTTGTGTTTCTGATTCTTAGGCAAAGTGGGCATGAGTCACACTGGGAGGAGCCTGACGTTGGACTCTGGCACGGTGAGTATTTGAAATGTGACCTTTTTTTTTCTTCTTTTTTTTTTCCAAACACAACTCTTCACAAATGTGGGCCATTTCAGCGAATCACTAGTAGATATTGAATATACATGATATTCATATTGACTGATATGCTCAAACACTATGCACTATTTGCACTTGTCATTTTATATAATCCCATCATCTAAATTTTGTTTCTTTTAATATTTTCCTGCAACAATTAACAATTTGATTTAATCATGTGAATCTTTAAAATTCATCTAGTCTTATCTAAATGTAAACTCGTGCCATTTTGTTATAGGGGTACACCTTTTACCATTAAACTGTTTGCTATTAATGTCATCATTTGAAATCTCTTACTTAATTTCGGTCCCTACTTCAAACTGAGCAATAGAGACAGAGGTAAAGTCTGACTATGAAAAACCTGTTTCGAGGCAAGACAAGATGGACTGGATATGGTATTAATAATTAAATGGAAATTATGGGTATGCAACTTTGAGTCATCCCTTTTTCAGACGGAACTGAATGCCTCGTTGCCTCCTCCATCTCTCCTGTCGCCCCACGCTAAGATGCAGATCTCAGCTTCCCTGGCAGAGCAGTTAATTCCTCAGGCAGCCATGAGCACCCAAAACCGTGAGTTGCTCTACAGTTAATCACATGTTGTTTGCCGTTTGCTTGTGAATGGACCTACTCCAGGCCAAAGGGGTAGGAGGTCAAATATTTATGGAGAAATTAAGTTGGTTTATACAAATGCGTTTAGAAAAAGTTCACGTAGGGCCGAACTTGCAGAGAAGTCCAGTAACAAAGCACTGCAGGGATTTAGGGAGACTTAACATTCCCAGCCTCTGTATCGTGGTTAAAGGGTAATTCTGGTATTTTTAAACCTGGGGGTACTTTTCCATCATTTGAGGTTTAAATGACTTAATAGGGACAGCATTTTTTGGAATTGGTCCAGTACTGAGTTAGAACGCTTCAGCTGGCAGCCGCAAAACAGGCTGCAATGTGGCAATTGCACCCGTCAAAGTACATCCACTAAAAGTGCTTGTTTTTGTTACTGACAGGCTCAGATTGTTATTGTAAGTGTCTGACAACATTATGGAAAGGACCCCTACAGAAATAGACTTGTGTCTAACCCGTAACAGAAGACTAGCTCAAGGAGCAGTCTCGCTCTGAAATCTCATGGCTCAAGACTAACGATGTCCCGTCATCCCAGGGACAAACGAAAATATGTTTGGGATGAACAGATCTTCCTTGGGACACCTCTGGAACGAAAGGGCTTTTATGTATAATTTCTTATTTATTTATTTGTTTTAAACTATCGCTTAGCATATGACAAACTGAACCGAGCTCTGACTACAATAGAGCACGTCTTCTCATTTGACTTGATGCTCTATGCTGTTCCTGTGTCTGACTTTCTGCCGGGCTCAATCTCCTCTGTGCACGTGGCTTCTGTCAAAAATCAACTAGGCGTGTATTTTTAGCAGTGCATTATGATGCTTTAAGGTCTTTTCAGTAAAAGTGAGTATTGGGCAAAGGTAAATTATTACCTTATTATGATGTGTTCAAATGTTCTTGAAAAATTTTTTTTTTGCGAAGAAAGATAAATACAGCTGTCAGGAGAAATTTGTTGATGTTTTCACAGCAATATAAAAGCGATATTAGAGAGGGGTTTGTAACCTGTTTAACTTCCTAACACTAATTCTAAGCAGCTTATAATACATAATAATGGGGCAGCATGGTGGCCCAGGGGTTAGGGCTGTTGTGTCACTGGGTTCGAACCCCAGGCCATCCCAGATCCTTTCTGTGTGGAGTTTGCATGTTCTGCCTGTGTCTGCGTGGGTTTCCTCCGGGCACTCTGGTTTCCTCCCACCATCAAAAAGACATCCACGTTAGGGTTAATACTCCTGTCTGTGCCCTGACTAAGCCAATAGTAAGAAATAATTGGAGTTGGTCCCCGGGTGCTGCACGGTTGCTGCCCACTGCTCCTAGCTACACAGCTAGGATGGGTTAAATGCAGAGTAAATTTCATTTGTATGTATGCACAAAATGACTAATAAAGAGTATTCTATTCTATAATTTAAACTACTAACGTCCAGATTTTTTTTAATCAAAGCAATTATTTAAATAAAAATACAATCATTTCCTAATCAACTGAATAGTGGGTTTTTATGCAAGTAACCATTATAGATGACAATAACAAAGCAAAAAGACAACATTTAGAATCTGGGACAGTTACACTGACTTTGGGATGGTTCAAATTAGTTTTTGGGATGGTTCCGGGAAGGTGGTTAAAAAAGTTAGTCCGGAGCCCTGGGTGAGTTGTTGCATGAAGACAATGCTGGAAACGTGAGTGATAGTAGGAGAGAGGAGTGCCGGGAAGATTTTGTTGTGTTGGAGTACAGAAAGTGTAGCTTAGTGTTATTTAAAAGATAAACAAACAAACAAACAATGGTTCGTTTTTGCGTGTTTCCAAATTGTGCCAAAAGAATTCAACGTTACACTTCGCGCAACTTTCATAGACTACCTTTGTTGGATAGGGACACACCGAAGTTGTGACTAGTTGTGCTACAGATGGATCCAAACACTCCTGTTCGTACATTGCGCCTTGCAGACCATCGGATCTGCAGTGACCGTTTTGACCGGGATGACCACTGCCAGCTAAAGAAGAGAAGAAATCCTATACCGAAGCACTTTTTCCTGAAGAACAATGCTGTTCCAAGAGGGGAGAGACCTGCTGCAGATGGAGTGGAGGCAATGATATTAGCTAAAGTCATTGTGTTGACCTGGCATCAGTACACATGAAAGCATGGCAGGATAATGGCAAAAACAATCACTCAATAAGTATGTACAAAATATCAACTGAGTCATGACTGATTATAAAATGTCTATATAGATTCATTTCCCCTTTTCAGCAGTTGACATTCATAATTATGGAACAAGTGATATCTACAAGCTGACATTATCGGTGTACTGTTGCCAATGTGTGTGTGCGTGGTGTAAAAATGTCATATTTATGCTTACCTATTATATGACCTATAAGACCATTTTTATGCCCACATTTGCATATCATATACATTAGGAGATCTCATAGAGATACTGGTGATGAATGATGATGATGGTAGTTATTCAATGAGTCCCTATGCATAGTCTGTTCTAATAATGTCCACAGTGAAACTCAAGTCAAGTCAAAGCCTTAATTGTTATATGCACAGTTAAAAACAAGTTTCCGGTGGGTGTCCGGGTAGCATTGTGGTCTATTCCGTTGCCTACCAACATGAGGATTGCCGGTTCGAATCCCCGTGTTACCACCAGCTTGGTCGGGCGTCCCTACATACACAATTGGCTGTGTCTACAGGTGGGAAGCCGGATGTGGGTATGTGTCCTGGTTGCTGCACTAGTGCCTCCTCTGTTTGGTTGGGGCAACTGTTTGGGGGGGGGGGAATAAGCGTGATCCTCCCACACGCTATGTCCCCCTGGTGAAACTCCTCTCTGTCAGGTGAAAAGAAACAGCTGGCGACTCCACATGTATTGGAGGAGACGTGTTAGTCTGCAGCCCTCCCTGGATCGGCAGAGGGGGTGGAGCAGCGACCAGAACAGCTTGGAAGAGTGGGGTAATTGGCCGGATACAATTGGGGAGATAAAGAGAGAAAAAAATCCAAAAAATTACCAAAAAAAAAAGAAAGAATACATTTTCCTTGTACAATGAAATTCTTCCTTTCCCTTCCGCTCATTATAAAAAATAATAAAAAAAACAAGGAATAGAAAGAGGAAATATAAAATAAAGGAGAAGCTACGCTTCGTGGCCTTGCAGCAACTAGTTCCCCCTCCTCTGCCTGTTGCCTCTCTCTCTCTCTCCTCATCCTCTCTTCACTTTCTAGGAGCTTGTCATCCATGTACTCTGGCTGAAATAAATTCGGGTGGCCATCAAATTCAAATGCCTCATCCACATTGTTGAAACCAGCCATGACTTCATAAATAAATTATTGCTAGCAGTTCCTCTGTGTCTCAGGGTGTGCTACCTCAAATGAATGGTCTGCTCTGATAAGATTTGGCGTGATTTCTTTTGTAAACATTCGAAACCACACCCTGCAAATAAGTAGCAGCAGTAAAAGGGATTTTAACAACAGAGACCAGAAGAAGCTAAATGTAAAGAAAAAGGTCTGTCTCTGTAGGGATCCTTTCCATAATGTTGTCAAAAAACCTATACTAACAATCTGAAACTGTCAGTGGCAAAAACAAGCACTTTTAGTGGACGTACTTTGACGGGCACAATTGCACCCATTGCATCCTGTTTCATGGCTGCCGAATGAAGCATTCTCGCTCAATACTGGACCATTTACCAAACAATTTGTTCCTATTAGTCATTTAGACCACAAATGATGGAAAATTAGGGCCCAGGTTTAGAAATACTGGAATTACCCTTCAAGAATCTCGATAAGCATGTACACTGTTCACAGGTGTACATGCTTATGTATGCTTTGGCGGCATGGTGGCGCAGTGGTTAGCACAGTCGCCTCACAGCAAGAAGGTCCTGGGTTCGAGCCCCAGGGTAGTCCAACCTTAGGGGTTGTCCCGGGTCGTCCTCTGTGTGGAGTTTACATGTTCTCCCTGTGTCTGCATGGGTTTCCTCCAGGTGCTCTGGTTTCCTCCCACAGTCCAAAGACATGCAGGTCAGGTGAATCGGGTCATACTAAATTGTCCCTAGGTGTGAATATGTGTGTGTGTGGGCCCTGTGATGGCCTGTCCAGGGTGTCTCCCCACCTGCCACCTAGTGACTGCTGGGATAGGCTCCAGCATCCCCACGACCCTGAGAGCAGGATAAGCGGTTAGGATAATGGATGAACCGTTCACAGGGACAAAGATGGACCTCTTGTAATCTTCACTTGTGTCTGTAGGTGATCAGTGCAGATGGGTGTTGTGATCTGTATGTTAGTCAACACGATAATGTTTTGTCAGGAAAAAAATTGAAAAAATATGTTTTTTACTTTGCTTTCAGGTGGTTTCAGTCCAGTGGGACATCGCCTGAAAGGAACTCCATCTCTCCACTTACAGACGGTAAGGCTGCTGCAACAGTTGAATAAATGTTGAGCACTTCTTAGGTGTAGAATCCTTTGTGTTTTGTTCCTTTCAGTGGTTGTTAGATGTCAGCAACATTACTGTACTAATTATACGGACGCCAGCTGCTAATACTCATTGTTTTGCTTATTGGGTGGAAGTGGCACTAACTATACCAGGGTCAGGAGCCCGATTCTTATGGAGGGCCACCCCGGTAGCAAGGCACTTTGAACTGAAGCATCTCCTATTAATGTGAATGTTTACCAGTGGTGTCACTTGTTGCTTCAACTTGACAAATGTGTCTTTTGTCACATCAGAGCCTCGCTGAGCTTGTCTCTCCTGCCAGCCGAATACAGACAGATTCTGACCAAGTTCAACAAACGGTACGTACCCACTGTACTGTACCACCCTCGCCTAATCACAGACAGTCTCTTCCTTGCCCCTGCTCAATGATTGTGCCTTTCTGCTCCTCTCTCAGGTTGTCTCACTCTATGACTACAGTGCCAACCGGTCCGATGAACTGACCATACACCGCGGTGATGTCATTCGTGTGCTGTACAAAGACAATGACAGCTGGTGGTTTGGACACCTGGCCAATGGACAGCAGGGCTACTTTCCAGCTACTTACGTGGCAGAAGAGAGTGAGTGAATGTCTTTTATTGGGACTGAGATGTTAACTTGATTTCCCAGACCACCAAAAATCCTGTCACCATGAAATTACCGGGTAAGAGAGAGCTGCTTAGGAAAGAATCATTGATAAGAAGAAAGGTAGAAGGGATTTTTTTGAAGAACAAATGGAGTGAATAGAAGAGAGGGGATAGAATTGTCTCGCCATCTGTTCTTTAAAGGTCCCATGAAATGGCATTTAGAGTACTGCAAACTTCCATGATTTGACAAATATCCAAATAAAATGGAATAGTAGGGTGGGATTTTTTTTTTTTGAGCGGAGGGAGTTGGATTTGGCTAACAGCCAATAATGCCAATTTAGAAGAACAAGGATAGCAATATGCTATGAGCTAGCTTCTGTTTGGTGGTATAGGATCACTTGTCTTCTCTCAAGCTTGCTCCCATTCATTGAATTTATTTGTTAGTCTACGGCTGCAGGTTCAGAATCATGTCACAAAAAAAATTGTATTTGTCAAGAAGAGAAATATTATTCTTCTTAACAAAAAAATAGAATGTTTTTGTTTGAATTTCTAGAATATATTAATAAATACATGTAAATTAAATACAGATAAAAGAGATAACAAGAATGAAAGTACATTTTTAATTTCATGGGAACCCCCCCCCCCAAAAAAAGGGAGGGTGCATAGGATGGTAATATCCTGTGTGGTGGTAAATATTTTCTAATTTGCATTAACCCTCTACCCCACTGGATACTGGGTATGAACATACTGAATCTGGCGCTAGATGCTAATGAATTTTCTCGTTATAGGGGATTTCAATGAAGAGCTGGCTCACCCCACTGAGACACATGCTGCCTTGTCTGAGGGAATGGCTGAAAGGTCGACACCCACCAGGGTGAGGAGTAATATCGATCTAACCATCCCTGTGGATTTGTGAACCCTTTTAAAAACGTTCTACGTGTGATATTTTGGCTTACCTGAAGCATGTCCATCCTTTATGTTATCAATTTATTTATTTATTTTGTACTACCTCTTGTTTTTCTTCAAGGTTTCTGCTGCCATTAGTTCCTCGGGGGAACTTCGGTTTCTTTCTGAGCAAGACACTGACACTGAGTCGGGTGATGCCAAGTAAGGGTCGCTCTTTCATTATTGCTTTGATGTGTTCTGAACTCATGATGTACTTATCCAATTCCACTCCCAAACACTGAAAATAGCTGGTTAATGCACACTGTTAAACCCTGTATATTAGTCCACAAGTTCTTGTCTACAGACATGTTGAGATCCCTGTTTGTTTGTCTGTGTCCAAAAGGGCAAAAAGGAAGAAGAGAGTTAAAAAGCTCAGGGCACCGCCCTCGCCACCTCAGGTCACATCTTCAGATCAAGATGCTTCAGGGAAATCCAGCACAAGGAGGAGAGCCAGGTTAACAGAGAGGCCCCTCCCAAGGAGACCAGCTGGTTGGGCCAACAGCGGCTTTGAGCCTGATGCATAGACTAAGCATCACCACACACTGACATGACTTGTGTGCAGCCTCAGTGCCATCGCGCTACATTCCCTTGTAAGGACAGCAGACTCATTTGTTGTTTTTTGTATATGTATGTGTGTCTGTAGAGATATATAAGTATATGCACATACATAAATATAAAATGCCTTGAAGAGTTGAGATGTGTTTTCCATGCAGAATTTATCAGTTACTGGTATGTACTATAAAAAGTAATTTTGTCTTGTTCTTACACAGAATCACAACATTTCTGGGGATTTTTGTATGTTTCAAGATTATTTATTTTAACCTACTTACATACATTCATTCTTGGATATGTATTTATTTTAACCTACTTACATACATTCATTCTTGGATATGTATTTATTTTAACCTACTTACATACATTCATTCTTGGATATGTAGATGAAGTGTTTCTCTAACATGATATTTTTATCATAGTATATATAAATATATATTTGTAAAAGATTAGAAAAGGTTGTAAGCTCAATTTCCTGAAAACGATATAAATATTACAGAATGTGAGTTCGATTAAAAAAAATCTAGTGTTATCATACCATATATATTAATTTGCTAGCTGCCATTTGTGTTGTTGGTCTGTTGCTCTACAGCTTCCAGAGACAGTTGTGGAGGTATGTACAGTATTGTAGTGTAGGATTTGTCCAACAAGGTGTCACTTCATGCAAATTACCTCACAGGATAGAAAAAAAATCAATGATGTGTTGGTCACTTGTTCCCAAAATCTGAAAGCTGCTCCAGATAAGAGTGGCAGCTAAATGCCAAAAAAGTGTAAAATATGAATGAACAATATGCCCTCCCTTTATAATCATTTTAGTATTTTTTTAAACAAGCCTTTCTCAGATCCCTGCGATACATCTCCATAGGGTTATAGGATTTAAGGCCTTTACACACCGGGGACATGACGAATAAACGATATGAAAATGCGAAATACTCGCCTGCGAATACACAACTTTAGAGTAACCACAGAGGTTAAACCAGTCAACCTCTTTGCCTTACTGTTGTTGCGGTTAATAAGGCAATATCTACTAAAAATACAACAAATCTGTTAAGTGGATTGTTCTTATCTAAAATTACACCGATCAGCCAAAACATTAAAACCAACTGAGGCCAGTGCCATAAGGGAATACCCTTGCCTTGAAGTACTTGGTCTGCAACAATGTTTTTCCCATAGTGCATCCTGGTGTCACCTCTTACCCAGGTAAACAACGCACACGCACCCAGCCGTCCACCTGATGTAAAAGAAAACGTGATCCATCAGACCAGGCCACCTTCTTCCATTGCTCCATGGTCCAGTTCTGACACTCACATGCCCATGGTAGGTGCTTTCAGTGGTGGACAGGGGTCATCATGGGCACTCTGACCGGCTGCGGCTACACAGCCCCATACGCGGCAAGCTGTGATGCACCGTGTGTTCTGACACCTGTCTATCATAGCCAACATGAACTTTTTCAGCAATTTGAGCTGCAGTAGCTCTTGCGTGGGATTGGACCAGACAGGCTAGCCTTCGCTCCCCAAATGCGTCAATGAGCCTTGGGCGCCCATGTTCTTGTTACTGGTTCACCGGTTGACCTTCCTTGGACCACTTTTTGTAGGTACTGATCACTGCATACTGGGAACACCCCACAAGACTTGCCATTTTGGAGATGCTCTGACCCAGTCGTCTAGCCATCACAATTTGGCCCTTGTTAAAGTCGCTCAGACCCTTATGCATGCCCATTTTTCCTGCTTCCAACACATCAACCTCAAGAACTGACTGTTCACTTGCTGCCTAATATATCCCACCCCTTGACAGGTGCCACTGTAACGACATAATCAGGGTTGCTCACTTACCTGTCAGTGGTTTTAAAGTTTTGGCTGATCGCCGTACATTCAGAAGATTATTACATAAAGCAAACAACAATAAAACAAACAGAAAACATGTTAAAAATCCTTGCCTTTCATATGGAATTACATGAATGATAGTTGCATAAATAGATAATTTTTTACCTATTATGTACAGTTAAAATTTAATTTCCACTCCTAGTTCTATCACACACACACACACACACACACACACACACACTAGGCCTTTGTTTGTTATGGCATCCAAAAGTGACGTCGTTTCGTTGATGATTTCAGTTATTCCAGTAGAGGAGTTGTTTCATCTGAATGTCGCATCCCATTTTCCTGAACAATTCTTAAGTTAAAAAAAAAAAGGTTAGTATTATGTCCGATTAATGTCACATCCAGCATGTTCTTAGATTCAGACAATAAAAAAAGGCAAATATCCCTCGATAATCTACTGGTAATCTGCATATGTGATTTCTGGAAATGGGTTCCTCTGGAGGAAGAGTCCTTACCTTGGCCGTTGAGGTCCTTGGCAGCGATAATGCAAACCAAGAAGGAAAGCCTGTTGAGAGGATGAGGAATGAGTTGCACATCTGTCAAACTTTCACCGGGAGTTATTGCATTTCTGTTACACAGGTACTGCATTGCTCCAGGAGTTTCATGTCTGTTACTGCTGGACATGAATCAGAGCTGGTTCTCCTGCTGGCCTTTACCAAGCAGTCACAGTAAAGGTGACTAAGGTAATATACTTGGATTTGTAAATTGTTCACTTCAGACCCAGGCGCATTGAGAAAACCTGACAATTTCCATGCCGTAGCGTAAGAATAGCATCTGTGATGTGGGGAAAATGACAAAGACTTCAAAATTTAGACCTTATGACCACATGCTAACTCTTTGCACGAGGACCCATGAGTTTATAATTGGCCAGTGATTCATGATGACAGATTATACAACTGATACCACTGAATGTAACGATTCAATTCAAATCACAAGTTTTTGAAAAGGCAATATAATAACATCATCGAAAATGTCATCGCTTCACATTCTGACACGTGGCCCCTTGTGACTGGATGACATTCCCAGTAATCAGCATTTCCTCCAGCCATTAGTGAGTGGACCACCCACCAATCTCCCCATCAACACTGAAATGTGAAAATTAATGTTTTCCTTTTTGATGAAAAGGAAATCAGATGTGCAGCAGAAGTTTGTTTTACTGCACCATAGAGTTACAGGGTTTCAGAAGAAGAATCTGTAGCTCTCTGACTGTTTAACATTTTGTCCATGAAATGTGATTCAGTCTCGGGATGAATCCCTGCAGGAGAGCTGCAGCACTGCTGAAAGCACAGATGTCACTCACTGTCTGGTATGTTTTTGTGTTCATCGGATGGCGGTGGATGGCTTTTAACACAGTGACAACCACATGTTATGTTTCAAATTCAGTATTCGTTTCCCATAAAGACTGCTTTACATTCCACACAGTAGAGACTTCCAACTTTTTGGCAAGACTAGTATTTTCATACCGCATGTTTTTTAAAGAACATAATTTAACCACAATAAAAAAGACTAATGCAAGCGTGGTGTAACAGAGCTCAGGGAAGGTTTGTCCCCCCCTTTTTTTTTCTCCCCAATTGTGTCCAGCCAATTGCCCAGCTCTTTCGAACTGTCCCGGTCGCTACTCCACCCCCTCTGCCGATCCGTGGAGGGCTGCAGGCTACCACATGGCTCCTCCAATACATGTGGAGTCGTCAGCCGCTTCTTTTCACCTGACAGTGAGGAGTTTCACCAGGGGGATGTAGCATGTGGGAGGATCACGCTATTCCCCCCAGTTCCCCCTCCCCCCAAATAGGCGTCTTGACCTGCACTAACCCTTGTGTGGGCGCTAGGAGGCGCTAGTGCCGCGACCAGGACACATACCCACATCCGGCTCAGGGAAGTTTGACGGTAGTCTAGTATGATAATGAAACAGAGTAGAGGAAGGAATTTCAACCACGTTCCTTCCCAGTGACACCCCACCAACCTCACCCACTGTTAGAAAGATGCTGAGGGAAACACTAAAGTAATACGCACAGTAAATACCTGAACAACTGATACTTACAGCAAAGCCCCCCAAGCCTCCTTGGATTGTAGCTGCCCACTCAAAGCTCAGATGTTGTGTGATGAGCCCGCCCACAGTCGGGCCATAGAACATCCTTAACAGATCATTAAAGTAAATTAGAATCCAAATTTCACAACATTAAGCCAACTCTTATACTTGCTCATTTGCCTCGCAGACCAGACCAAAATTTCAAGTTGATCACTTTGTTATGATCTGTGATTGGCTCTTGCCGTTCTCTCATTGAGAGTGATTTCCAAGAATTTGACTGTCCAATCACAGCTTTGGAGGGTGCTTGCATGGTCTACGTAGTTGTCATTTTACTCAGCGTAATTTTAAACACAAAATTGTACGATTTCCTACCTTTTTCAAATCGCTCTCAATAAGTTGCGGTTCAGGCTTAATCTGAAGACAGATCGATGTGATTGACTCGAAAGACTGGTCGAGCTCGCTAGGCTGACTTGTTTCCAGAAATGGTGGGAAAAAAATACCAGCTAAATATTGGCAAACTCGGATCGCTGCTGGGCATGCCCACTTTGCCATCCACTTTGATATCTTGTATCATCGCAGGTCCAGATCGTATTGAAATTTGGCTTTGTTAAGTAGTGCAAGTGGCTGGTGAATTCTGGTATCAGTCAGCTGCTGTTGTTACTGGTGGATGCAGGGTGTGGTGTCTTTACTCTGCTTCTAAAGAGTAGACAACAGCGGCAGTGGAGGGAGTGAGCATATGATACCCTGACAGCAACAAGAACCCATGTTGTGTGTGGATGTAGATCCCCATCCCCGAGAGTCAGTAAGGACTTACCCGAGGGACCAAACTGCTCCAAACAATCCAGACACCATTCCAAGAGTACTCAGTCCCTCACTGAATCCTTGTTCACTATTGTGCAAGAAAAAAACAGTTTCTATTTATATTGTCATTTGAGTATCCCGCATAATATCCCCATTATACTTGATCTTGAACACAGTGTATTTGTTCACTCACTATGCACAGGTGAGGATCTCTGGAAAGGTGGGGATTGCAGTCATGCCTAGAGAAAACCCGATCACGCTGAGCATTAAGACCATCATCCACAGCTGACTAAGGGCAGTGAAGCACAGCAAAAAAAAGTTCTTACTGGGAAAATGAGGGGAAGTCATCATCATCATCATTAACAAAGGTACGAATTCTGTGACTCTTTAAACTCCAGAGGCAACATGAACATAACACCCCTTGGTTACCTCTGGATGTGAAGAATAGGTATAGGGCCAATGAAAAAAAATCCCATCGCTGCGGCGATGCCTCCGAGCACTATGAACCATCTCCTGGCAGCCTGTTGAGCACCAGCATGGAAACATTACCGTGGATATTGTGCCAAGTACATTGAGGTTTGATTATCCAACAGCACATTTACCCATGGAAAGGAATTAATCTTGGTGGAATCCTCACAGTAAAAACACAAGAGATATAATGCAACATTTCAACATAGGAAGGCTACGAATGTGTAAGAATATCGAAGGAAAAGTGTCTAGGAAGCTGAGACTACATGTCTACAAATATCAAGTTGGACTAGGGAGGGAAGGATTAAGGAAACAATAGGTACCTCTGTGCACACAACAGAAATCCGGTATTAATGGTTGAATGTGCAACATTTAGGACTTATTTCTGACATAATCACTCAAACTGATCGTCTAAATCTAATTTCATACTTACAGGAAATTTATCTGTGATAAATCCAAGAAGCGGTGATGCCAGACAGTAAGGCAATGACAAACCAAGAAGGATGAGTCCCACAAAGCCAGAGGACAGATTAAACTAAAATCAAGGAAAGAAGCATCATTTTTTTTCTAATTAACAAGTAATGGGGTTTTTTGGGGGTTTTTTTAACACTCGGTATACTAGCCTTTCACAGCGGAATGAATGCCTGGAAAGTTGAATCAGTTCATTTGGTCACAACGTTTGTTGACATACGTTCCATCACTCATCTAAGTGACCTCTTCAGTCTAAACTGACTGCAGGTATCCCCACACTTATAAACAGCACAGTTGCATAACGACCGCAGCCAACGACCAGTTTCATATGCAAACAGGCATGACCATTAACTAGAGTTTCAGTGGCCATTTGTACTATTCACAGAGGGTTGGAGAATGGTTGCAAGCACAGCATTGTAAGATGGCGACAGATGTACTCTTAGCCACCCCCACCCCCCGGCTCAGGGATGGTTGTTCTCTCTTCACATAGATGGCCTCTTTGACACCCTGTTCAAACCAGCGTTCCTCCCTATCAAGGATGTGCACATCCTCATCCTTGAAAGAGTGGCCACTGACCTGTAGACGGGTGTAGACTGTGGAGTCCTGGCCTGACGCGTTAGCGCTCTCGTGTTGTGCCGTCCTCTTGGCTGGTGTCTGTTTAGTTCGGTCCTTATGCCACTGTATTGTTTATAAGGGTGGGGATACCTGCATTCTGTTGAGACTGAAGAGGTCACTTAGATGAGTGATGAAACGTTTCTGTCAATAAACGTGTCCAGATGAACTGATTCAACTTTCTGGGATTTACTGACCTCGATTATGGAGCATGTATCAAGACAGTGGAATGAGAGGTTTGGTTTGGGCTTGGGGGAAGGTAAATATGAGGGGTGACCATTATTTCAAGAAACTACAAACCAACACAACAACAGAGGGACTAAATGGGTTTTCCGGGAGGCCGTTCTCACATTTCCGAGGAGATGTCATTACCTTTTCAACAGCAAATATGGACAATGTGGCATCCAGAAAGCCAAGTCCCGCACTCAGGGTGAAGATGACGAAGCAGATAAGGATGATTTTCACTTGCCTGAGCAGTCGGAGGAATGAGTCCTTGGAGGGCTCGGCATCTGAGAATAGACAAACAAGCACATTCCCAATTAGTCCAGTGTAGTCGCCTAGCTACAGTGCAGCCACAATCCCAGAAAGAGTCCCATATATAATCAAAATGAACAAAATCCATTGCTGAAATCTCTTACCAAAGCTGGGTAAAATAAATATGTTGAAAGGGACCATAATCAAAAGTAAGCATCCAAGAACCATAAATGGGATCTCATATCCAAAGGACTGGTACAACCAGCCTCCGATCGGTGGCCCCAGAATAAGACCCAGACCCGCAAAAATCTCCAAACTGCCCTGTGGGGGAAAATGCAACACTTGAAATGTGCATTTTCAAACATACAAGCCGACGGGCAATTTTCTTTGAGAATTTGAGCATTCCTGTCGCCGCAACAAACCAATAACTGTGCAGCTATTTTATACTTTTCCCTCACTTTAGGAGGAAAGCGTCAGCAAAACAGCCCAGCGAGTAATGCATTTGTGTTGGCACATGATTCTAATGTCTAAA